>NC_133329.1:129757633-130065680 GCF_042186555.1 Aquarana catesbeiana
TTGGTGTGAATGAGGCCTTATAATTTAGTAACAGCAGCCAGATGTTTACAATAGAGGACTGGCAGGCTTCCAAGAATCTGGTGTGATAGAAAGAAAATGGAAACAAGCTTAGGCCCCTTTCACATGTGCGGACTCTTCAGATCGGCCTGTCAGTTTTTTCAGGCGGATCTGACGGTCGCTCCATACAGCTCTATGGAGCGCCAGATGTCAGTGGTGACATGTTCGCTGACATCCGGTCCGCCCCGATCCGATTGGCTCCGCAAAATCCAGACGGATGGATGTCCTATTTTCCATCCGTCTGGCGGATCGGATCGGATGAAAATCATCCGATCCCCCCAAAGAGGAGAGCGGGCTCTCTGATAGATCCGTCCCTGCACAGTGTGCAGAGACAGACTTGTCATCCGCTGGCTCAGCAGGGATCAACAGAGCAATCCCCACTGAGCAAGTGGATGCCTAATTACGGATCCGCAGGTCTGAAAGGGCCTTAAGAGTTCAATGGCTGTGTTGTAAATTTTGAAAGTTATTTTCTTTACAATGCTTAAAGATACAGAAATGATTGAGGGCCTGTTTTAAACGGCTTTTACAGACAGTCCCTGAGTTACGAACACAATAGGAACTATAGGTTTGTTCATAAGTCGAAGTTGTTCGTAAATCACAACACTGCATTTGTAAGTGTAACTTCCGGTCAGAACACTGTGTTTGTAAGTGTAACGTCCGCCTGTGCATGGATGTGGGATGTTCCGGGCGCTTGTTATGTTATCTGGGGCGTAGTGTGGGATGTGTTCGGAAGTGCTCGAAAGGTATCCAGGACCCACATGGAGCACAAGTGGCGGGCATTTGAGGCCGTAAGTAGGAGTTGTTCGTAGCTTGGTTGTTCGTAACTCGGGGACTGCCTGTACTGCTTGTTCAGAATATAAAATTATTTGCTGAAACTTATGCCAGCTTCTCACATACCTGTATTACAGTGGCAAGAATCTGAAGCCTACAAGTTAGTCCTACCTCTGCATGAATTACTATACCAGTTGTAATTAGTGCAATACTTTCTTCAGTGCAGGTTGGTGTAACCCAATCCACTGCCTTGCACCATGCTGTCGGCAATAGAACTGAATGAAATTTCACTTGTGGTATTCTAATAATGTTCTAAAAAAAAAAAAAAAAGCAGTGTGATGCGTCAATCATGCTACATCAACACTGTTGCCTCCCAGCGAACACCAGTTGCTGAGCTAAAGCAGCCCACACACTGTTTTAAAGGGTAAGGCTGCCTAAGTCTAGGTCCACTTTAAGTGACCACTTACCCCTGGAGTTCAGGGAGTGAAGATAAAGTGTCACTTTCAGGCTATTTCCAACTGCTGTAGTAATGACTGGAGTTGTTTTTTTTTTTGTACACACCACCGCAACAAAGTGGTATGAACTGTCCTCATGTGGCTTTTTGTCATGTCTTTCTTTGGGACTGTGCTGGGCAAGGCTGCCCAACACATTCCCAACCTAACAATTTGCTTTGCCACATTAACAACTGTGCTAATGCATCCCTTGTAGACAGCCAAATTTTAGCCTTTGAATACAAATCAACTTTAAATTTTTGCTTACTGGCATCAACCCAATACTTAATGATGTTTCTAGCGAACATGTCAGCAATGACGACCTGGATAGCTTTGGTTATATAAAGGCCAGCTGTGTCCAGGGAAGACCGGTGATGTCTTACTATATGTGCCACAGCTAACTAAACTAATGTTCAGCAGTTAAAAAAAAAAAAAAAGGCTAATCTTTGGGCAGAAGAATAATTCAAGGTCTTTCCTTGGCTCCTAGAAAAAATGTTGTTACTGTGTACAGTGCACAGTGCATATGCCACAGAGTTTATAGTCCTGGCTCATTTCTGTAAAATTCCAAGAATAGAACTAGGTGCCAGGATTGATGTAACTCCTATGTGCATGCGCAGGAGTTACAGCATAAGTGGCGGTGGTGGATGGAGGGGCGACTGGAGCCTGGATACTGTCATTGAGGACACATTAAAAGGTAAGTGTGCTATAATGTGCAATACGCATGCTTGCGTATTATGACAAGTGCCCATCCCCACCCAGTAGAATTTAGTTCCAGTTTGGGCCTTAGGACTCAGAAAATTATGGTGTTCTAAACTAAAGTCTGTGCCACTACATCGTTTTGATGTGGAGGTTAAAGGGGGCAGTTGGCTTCAAGATTAAACCGACATTGCTTAAAGTTTAAAGTGGTTTTAAAGACAGAACGTTTTTTTACCTTCATGCATTCTATGCATTCTTGGCTTAAAGGGGGTTGTAAAGGTTCGTGTTTTTTCACCTCAATGCATCCTATGCATTAAGGTGAAAAAACACCTGGCAGTGACCAGCCCCCCCCCCCCGTTTTACTTACCTGAGCCCCTTCACCCCTTCATCTTCTTCAGCGGGGACACGCCATCCTTCTCTCCACAGAGTCCTGGCTTTGATTGGATAGATTGATAGCAGCGCAGCCATTGGCTCCCGCTGCTGTCAATCAAATCCAAGGACCCAGGCGCCGGGGCCGAGTCATACATTCGGCTTCTGTGGACGTCGAATGAATGACTCGGGAGTGCTGCTACAAAACTAACCATCAGAGTTATCACCTTGATAATTAAGGTTTTTATTTTTCTATGATGAAACCTCTCTGTGGCCATTCTTATATCCCCTACAGTCTGCCTTAATCACTTTATGGCCACTGTATGACCTTATGTACGTTTCATTATTATTTTCTGATGAAACAGAGTCCCTATATTCTATGTCAAGAATCTACTGCCACCCACATTATTGCACTACTTTTGATGTAATAGATAGTTAGTTGGGAAATGGTAATAAGCAGGGCCTGCCCTACCATGGGTCCTGGGTTAAGAGGGATGGCAACATGGGCGGAGTGCCCAATGACCCGAGGCTCCCTCCCTGCAGCATGCAGTGTCATGCTGCTTGCGCTGCCTGCACATTGGGGGCTGCCCCAGGATGCCACTAGCATTGAGGCAGCCAGCTGTAGTAGTCCACAGGGAGAAGGGGAGGCAAAGTGCCCAGAAGTGCTGCTGACTTAGACCCTGCCCTGATGTATGGTTGAGAGAAAGCAGAGGCTGCAGGTGCAGGGGTGCAGAGTGGGAGCGGCAGCGCTGAGATTCCCAGAGCGCTGATTATATGTGTAGCAAGCTGGCAGGCAGGTAGGTCCTTTGGCTTCTCCCCAATGCGATGCCTGTGTGGATTGTCTGACGAGGCTGCACTGATAGGCTGCGCTGATGGACACTGATAGGCTGCACTGATGGACACTGATAGGCTGCACTGATGGGCATTGGTAGGCTGCACTGGTGGGCACTGATGAGGTGGCACTGATGGAAACCTATGGGCACTGATAGGCTGCACTGATGGACCCTGGTGGGCACTGATAGGCTGCACTGATGGGCACTGATAAGGTGGCACTATTGGACACTGATGAGGCTACACTGGTGGGTATTGATCGGCTGCACTGATAGACACTGATAGGCTGAAATAATAAGCTGTACGGATGGACACTAATTAGGTGGCACTGATGGACACTGATAGGCTGCACTGGTGGGCACTGATGAGGTGGAACTGATGGAAACTGATGGGCAATAATAGGTTGTACTGATGCGGTGGCACTAATGGGCACTGAGGTGGCACTGATGGGCACTGATGAGGTGGTACTCATTGACACTGACAGGCTGCACTGATGGGCATTGATAGGCTGCACTGATGGGCATTGATAGGCTGCACTGGTGGGCATTGATTAGGTGGCACTGGTGGACACTGATAGGCTGCACTGATGGATATGGATAGGTTGCACTGTGGGCATTGATTAGGTGGCACTGGTGGACACTGATAGGCTGCACTGATGGATATGGATAGGTTGCACTGTGGTCACTGATGAGGTGGCACTGATGGAAACTTATGGGCACTGATAGGCTTCACTGATGAGCACTGATAGCTGCACTGGTGGGCACTGATGAGGTGGCACTGATGGACACTGATAGGCTGCACTGATAAGCTGCACTGATGGGCACTGATAGGCTGCACTGATGGGCACTGATGGACACTGATAGGCTGCACTGATGAGGTGGCACTGATGGGCACTGATAGGCTGCACTAATGAGGGGGCACTGATGGACACTGATAGGCTACACTGATGGGCACTGATCAGGTGGCACTGATGGTCACTGATAAGGTGGCACTGATGGTCACTGATAGGCTGCACTGATGAGGTGGCTCTGATGGACACTGATAGGCTGCACTGGTGGGCACTGATGAGGTGGCACTGATGGAAACTTATGAGCACGGATAGGCAGCACTGATGGACACTGATAGGCTGCACTGATGTGCACTGATGAGGTGGCACTGATGGAAACTGATGGCCACTGATAGGCTGCACTGATGGACACTAATAGGCTGCACTGGCAGGCACTGATAGGTTGCACTGATGAGGTAGCACTCATTGACACTGACAGGCTGCACTGATGGGCATTGATAGGCTGCACTGATGGGCATTGATAGGCTGCACTGATGGGCATTGATAGGCTGCACTGGTGGGCATTCATTTGGTGTCACTGGTGGGCACTGATAGGCTGCACTGATGGACACTGATAGGCTGCACTGGTGGGCACTAATGAGGTAGCATTGATGGAAACTCTTGGGCACTGATAGGCTTCACTGATGGACACTGATAAGCTGCACTGGTGGGCACTGATGAGGTGACACTGATGGTCATTGATAGGCTGCACTGATAAGCTGTACTGATGGACACTGATAGGCTGCACTGGTGGGCACTGATGAGGTGGCACTGATGGAAACGGATGGGCACTGATAAGCTGCACTGATGGGCACTGATGAGGTGGCACTGATAGGCTGCACTAATGAAGTGGCACTGATGGACCCTGATAGACTGCACTGGTGGACACTGATAGGCTGCACTGATGGGCACTGATAAGCTGCACTGATGGGCATTGATGAGGTGGCACTGATGGAAGTTGATGGGCACTGATGGACACTAATAGGTTGCACTGGTGGGCACTGATAGGCTGCACTGGTGGGCACTGCTGGGCACTGATAAGCTGCAGTGCTGGGCACTGATAGGCTGCACTGGTGGACACTGATAGGCTGCACTGGTGGGCTCTGATGAGGTAGCATTGATGGAAACTTGTGGGCAATGATAGGCTTCACTGATGGACACTGACAGGCTGCACTGGTGGGCACTTATGAGGTGGCACTAATGGACACTGGTAGGCTGCACTGATGGACACTGATAGGCTGCACTGATGAGGTGGCACTGATGGGTACTGATAGGCTGCATTGATGGACACTGATGGGGTGGCACTGATGGGCACTGATAGGTTGCACTGATAGGCTGCACTGGTGGACACTGGACACTGATAGGCTGCACTGATCAGGTGGCACTGATGGGCACTGATCAGGTGGCACTGATGGGCACAGATATGTTGCACTGGTGGGCACTGATGAGGTGGCACTGATGGACAATGATAGGCTGCACTGGTGGGCACTGATGGAAACTGATGGGCATGGATAGGCTACACTGATAGGCTGCTCTAATGGGCACTGATGAGGTGGCACTGATGGGCACTGATATGCTGCACCGATGGACACTAATAGGTTGCACTGGTGGGCACTGATAGGCTGCATTGGTGGGCACTGCTGGGCACTGATAAGCTGTACTGCTGGGCACTGTTAGGCTGCACTGATGGACACTGATAGGCTGCACTGGTGGGCACTTATAGGCTGCACTGATGGGCACCAATGAGGTGGCACAGGTGGGCACTGATTGGCACTGATAAGCTGCACTGATGGACACTGATAGGCTCCACTGGTGGGCCCTAATGAGTATATAATTACAGTATCATGATATAAAATAATGGATGTGGGGGCCTTTTGGTGGGCGTGATTTTTTTTTTTTTTTGGGGGGGGGGTCAGCATTTCATTCTTGGACCCAGGCAGCACAATGTCTTGGGCCAGCCCTGGTTACAAGGTCTATAACTGAATATGTATTAAGTGGAAGAATCTGTATTTTTTTAGACCCTACCGTTTTGTTTGTTTTTTAGGAATTGTACACTAATAAATAATTATTTTTATTACTATATAGTGTTCATTGATTTGTACGCAGATATATACATCTTATTGTTCATTGACTATTTACCTTTGGGATGTGGTGTTAAAATACTTGGAACCACCCTTGTTATTGTTTAAACAGCAAACATTACATCCAAGGTGATATACTTGAATAAAAACACAAGGAAAATTTGTATTTTTTATAATGTATTGAACCAACATAGCAATAAATGCAATGGCATACTGTAGCAAAAAGTAAGTGTAGCGCTACCTCCGCAGGAGCCGCTTTGTATGTTGAGTTCTCTGTTCTGCCACAACTCTTTAAGCTGCTCAGTCCCTACTGACACACCTGTGCAACTTAAACGTTAGTATACTAAACACAAACAATTTGGTAGTAGATTAGATATGTTATGGCGAGGCAAGTTAGACAATGCATGAATTAATAAACAGGCAACTGAATGTGTTTAAATATGCTGTACTGGTTAAGGTGAACACTGACCTATAATATGGCAATTAACTAACTGCAATAAAGTTAAAACAAATCTTAGCTGGTATAAGCAGTGAGCAATATAACAACATTAACTAACCCAAAGAAAGTTCCTCAAGTGTCATTTACGCATATAGCCCTAATAACAGGTCAGTGTATGCTTTCCTGACAAGGTGTACTCCTGGAGATGGGTATAAAGTACTTGGCACCTATTTAGTAGTAATAAGCTGGATATCGTTGTGGCCCATCTGTAAGGTTTTGCATGTGATGCTGTCCCTTGAAGGCTGTCCAGAGTGCAAATGAGCTGATAAATAAGGGGCAGCCTCTTGACATTAACTGTGGGCAGCAAGGGGTTAAGCTTGGTTTTTCCACTCACCATTCCTGACACCCAACGGATCTGGTCCTGAATGCTTGGCTCAGTCTCTCAGTTCTGGTCCTCATGGGCTCTGTCCTCTCTGGTGTAGGCACACACGGCAACAGGTCTCTCCAGCTCTGGTCCAAAAACACAGTTAAGGACACTGTCAGTTGCTCAATCTTCACGCTCTACAGTGTGGGTACAGACACCACAGGCAGCAGGTCCACACTCTCTGGTCTCCACCACTCTGCTATGGCCCTGGGTCTCTGCACAGTCTATGTTCCCTCTGGCAGAGGACACAAACCCCAGTAACAGGTCTGCACTCTGGCTTCCTGTACTAAAGTGCCAGATCCCCGGTGAATTGCCCGATGAAAGTGTGATCTCTCCTCCTTTTGTGAACAGGGAATCTTGGGTATTGAAGTCCAAGCCTCCATTATCTCTATGAGGGGGGGGAGTGAGGGAAGCTTCACACAGAGCCGCTCCTGTGAACAGCCACCCCAGCAACACCCACCCTAGGGTGTCCATAACCCTCCATTTCTTCTTTTTGAGCCATTCCTTGGCGAATTTACTAGTATACGTCAGTTCATGTTAAAAGATCCATTACTGGTTAAACTTTTGGACAGATGACCTCACATTCCCATTAAACACACTTTGATATGGTGAGAAATTCGTAGCTGACTTGATGACTGAAAGCTGCCCAGGCCTTGAAAGGGAAGCAACCCCAATTTATACCATTTTCACTACCATACTTTATGATTGATATGAGGTTCTCCTGAAATGCTGTGTTCAGTTTGTGTCAAACATGTCTTCTGTAAGTATGGCCAAACAACTCTATATTTGATTCATCAGTCCTAGCACATTGTTCCATAAGGCATGGTCTTTTCCTATAAGTTTAATGGCAAACTGTAATCTTGTGCTAATGTTTTTTGGACAGCAAAATCTCCCATCCCCCATGCAAGTTAATTAAGTGCAAACTCTTTCTGAATGTAGATGCATGCACTTGGACACCAACTGTTCAAACGATTAGCTTCAGATCCCGCTATTACATTAAACAGTCAGCCCTTGGCCTGAATTTGCTGGGTCTGGACATATTAGTTGTACATTGAAATTGATACCCATTGTGGAATGTTTGATTTCAAATAATGTAACCTTAGCTTTTTTGTCATGGTAAATAGTAACACCACACGCATCAATAGAAAAGATAACACCAGTCCCTAAAATATCAGAGCCTCAAATAAGACAGGTTTTACCTACATTACCCCATACATTTTTACACTTTACTTGTGTTACACTTTAGGAATACCCAGATATCAGTATGCCTAGTAAGGATATTTCCAATTTTGTGGGGTTTCTACAGCAACCTTTTACTTGTAGATATCACTTGCTAGTTTTGCAATTCTAATGTGTTAACAGTGGTTTTATGCAAAGTAGGGGGTTAAATGGTATTTTTTATTGGCACAGCTAGCAGGATATTTCATTTGAAGGCATCTCTGTGCCCTTGCTTGCTCGTTGAGTTTGCAGGCTTGTGCTGAGATTCTGAAAAGGCTGCAAGAAAGACGGGAGCCACAGAATATATCACCTCTGTAAAATGACTATCAAAAATGTTCCTACAGTACAAAGGCATTTTATATATCAGCAGTTGGGTACTGTATGTTAAGGTGAAATTTTCAGGTATTCCAGGAACGATTTAACACAAGCCAAAAGAATACGAAATCCAAGCATCCAAAAAAGCAAGACTACTAAATAAATCAATTAATAAGACTAGCAGAGTCCACATGAAGGAACCTTTCTCATTTAAGAACTTGTATAATAAAAATAATAATGAATGTGGCTGATTCAAGCTTCCCCATATATAAAACTTCACTGCCAAAACATTGTGTGTATGAAATTTATGTCAAAACTGTAGCAAATCTGTTTGCTCTCAAGCAGTTTTTCAAGTTTTTTTTTTTAAAGGTTTTAGCTGGCTATACGCCAGTAAAATGTGTTTGAACATTTGTATGGAAATTTCAAAACATTCTATAGAACCACTATAAATGTAACAGATTTCATATTAAAACCATAAAAATGTACTTCAATTGCTATGCCAATGTTTCAAATTCAACATTCGATTTTGAGATGCACAAGTATGATCTTTCCTGAACAAACACCACATTAACAGTGAGACATTTGTTTGTTCAAGAACAATTTTCCATTATGTTTTGATTTCCCTTGTTATTACAGTAGAAAACAATTGTTTATTTGATCCCACTAACTATTAGAAAATCAAACTAACTTTCCACAACCAAATTTTTTCAAACAAATTCTACTGTGTTTGACCAGCTTTAGGCAGGTCTCTGAATAGCTAAGCTATCCTTCCACTAGCATTCTGATTGAATGCAGCAAATTTTATTACAGAACACCCCTGTAAAGAGTGTAGATTCGGTTGCTATAAGGATCAGATGAGGATGAATTGATCTTTAAAGAATGACCAGCATTCAATGATTTTAGTACCCTAAATTAGATATCTGTTCTTGATTTCAAACACACAGATGACTTATCTTGAATGTCTTGAATACATGTGCTCATATACAAGGAGATAACAACTGATCTACTGTAAGCAAATTTGTTATTGGGTCCTTTTATACATACAAATATTCATGTTTATAGAAAGATTTTTCTTAAGAAAGAACTTTTGTCATTTAGATGGTGTCTTCATGTCTAACTATTCTCTGTTGTGTGTGGGTAGCTTAAAGTGGTTGTAAAGGTAGAAGGTTTTTTATCTTAATGCAATCTATGCATTAAGATAAAAATCCTTCTGTGTGCAGGAACACCCCTTAGCCACTCTAATACTTACCTGAGCTTCATCTAGATCCAGCAATGTTGCATGAGAGACTTGGTTGTCCGGGACGCCCCTCCTGATTGGCTGAGACAACAGCGCAGTGCCATTGGTTCCTGCTGCTGCCAATCAAAGTCAGTGAGCCAATGAGTAGAGAAAGGGGCCAGGCCGCGGCTCTGTGTCTGAATGGACACAGGGAGCTGCGGCTCGACTCAGGTGCCCCCATAGCCAGCTGCTTGCTGTGGGGACACCCAGCAGGAGGGAGGAGCCAGGAGCACAGAAGAGGGACTGAGAAGAGGAGGATCTGGGCTGCTCTGTGCAAAACCGCTGCACAGAGCAGGTAAGTATAACATGTTAGTTATTTTTAAAGAAAAAAAACTGAGACTTTAGTATCACTTTCAAGTTGATCTGTAGCCACCTAGAAAATGCCATGTAAGCAGCCCAGACTAGAGTTTCTTTGTCATCTTTTACTGACCTAAATGTTTGTTCAACATATGTCCAAACTGTCTGGCTAAAGCCGGGTACACATGGGCTGAATGTCGGTAGACAACGGGCGGTTTAAAAAAATGCCTGCCGAAATTTGGCTCGTGTGTATGTTGCGCCAATAGCAGAGTGTTCTGGCAAGGGGGGGTCCCCCTAGTACAGCGGCTCCGACCGGAGTTGATGGGTTTTTTCGGGTTGGAAAAAAAAAAAACATATGGTGTGTACCTGGCTTAAAAGTGGTAATACAGGCTTTGCTGTGGTGGAGAAATTGAGGAAATTGTGGCTTTCACACCTAGTAATGCCTCCTAGATAGTTTGTATGTATGTTGTGGATAAGAGACTGGGACGTGCTGGTGGCTGCAGACTGGAGTTTATGCACATTTCATGTACATTGCAACATAATTGGCGCAACAGAAATATACTGTGAAATATTAATTTATTGTGGTGGCTATAAATATTCTTTAAAGCAGACTTAAAATGGCTGTAAAGGCAGAAGGTTTTTTTATCTTAATGCATTCTTTGCATTAAGATAAAAAAAAACCTTCTATGTGCAGCAGCCCCCCTAGTACTTACCTGAGGTCCATCTAGACTCAGCAATGCTGCACGAGAAACTCGGCTGTCCGGGACTCCCCTCCTCATTGGCTGAGACAGCATTGGCTCCTGCTGCTATCAAAGTCAGTGAGCCAATGAGTAGAAAAAGGGGGTGGGGCTAGGCCACTGCTTCGTGTCTGCTTGCTGTGGGGCACTCGACAGGAGGGAGGGGCCAGGTGCACCAAAGAGGGACCCGAGAAAAGGAGGCTCTGGGCTGCTCTTTGCAAAACCACTGCACAGAGCAGGTAAGTATGACGTGTTTGTTATTTTTAACTAAAAAAAAACAAGACTTTAGTATAACTTTAAAGTATTAAATGAGTTTTAGACCTCATTCACATGGGCAACGTCAGTTAATCTCAGTTTTCATCCATCTTCCGTTCTGCTAACATCCGTTAATTTATCCATTTACATCAATTTTTGCATCAGTTTTTGCATCAGTTTCGATCCGTTTACAGCAGTTCCTGTGGCTTTGAGGACATTACCCAGAAAGCATTGCTCCTCCCATGCTGCTTTGCAGTTTTCAGTGAGTGACTTGTCCTTGCCGTGTTCTTCCTTTGTCCTTGTCCTTGTGTGTGCTATCTGCATTGTGCAATGGATTCCAACAATTTTTGGGACAGCTTGACATTGTTTGTCATATTTGCCTATATGAGGAGAAAGGAGAGCAAGAAAAAGCAGATTGTGGCTAGGAGACGTCAATTTTGGACCTCTCCATGCTACTGAAGCGGCCATCTGAAGATTTTGTGGCTCTGCATTACGCTCAACTTATACAGTGTCCCACTAAGTTTTTCAACTTCACCAGGATGACCGTAGCCACATTCGACTACTTACTGGACCAGCTGCACCCACGGCTGCAGCGGAGACATACTAATATGAGAAGGTGTGTACCTGCAGATGAACATCTCTTAGTGACCTTGAGGTAAGAACTCATTCATTTATATCATTTTTTTGTTGGTCTACTGCAGGGGTTGGCAAACCTCGGCCCTCCAGCTGCGGTGAAACTACAAGTCCCATGAAACATTGCAGTGTGTGTGTGTGTGTGTGTGCGTGTGTGTGTGTGTATATATATATACAGTGCCTTGCAAAAGTATTCATCCCCCATGGCTTTTTACCTATTTTGTTACATTACAGCCTTTAGTTCAATGTTTTTTTCCTTGTCAAAAGAAGTTTATTGAGTATACAATGTTATAAAGATACATAAAGTAAGTTTACAAGGATCTATAAAGTAAGCTCATTGTTTTACAGTAGGGTTTATATAGGTAAATATCATGAAATTTCAAATATTAAACATTGGGTTCACATAAACCTAAATTAAAGATATATATCATTTCCTTAGTTACTTTTGTAGGTATTTAAATGATTTATACCTACTATACATATTGTTTACAAGTAGAGTGTATATAGGTCAAATAAATTCTGATAATGAGCTTTAATCGTAAGGTGGAGAAAAGGAAAGAGAAAGAAGAAAAAGGGTTGAAAGGTAGAGGTATGGTCCACAAGGTTGTCCCGCTCGTCAGTTTATTATTCTTTTTAGTTCTCTTTGAAGCCTTAGAATGGGTGTCTCTGTAAGTCATTTAATCTGTTACCATGGCAACAGGACAGAGTCATTGAAATTTGACAGGAACTGTTGTTTTATCCAAGGATGCCAAAGTTTTTCAAATTTTGGAATTTGATTTTGATCGATGGCTACCATCTTAGCATGGGACATTGTATTATTCATTCTGTGAATTGTTTCTGCTAGTACCAATGTAGGAGATTTCCATGCCTTGGCCACTGTTTGTTTTGCAGCCGTTATTAGTTGGATCATAAGTTTGAATTGAGAGAGTGTTAACCATTCCGGTTTTAGATTAAGTAAAGTTAAATATGGATCTGGTTGTATTATTTTTTTAAATATTTTAGATGCAATCACGAAGACTTCCTTCCAGAAGGTTTGGATTACTGGGCACGTCCACCATATGTGTAAATATGTGCCTATTTCTGGGCATCCTCGAAAACAAAGAGTTGAGGTATTAGGTGAATATTTTGCCACTCTAGCGGGTACAAGGTACCAGCGAGTTAGGACTTTATAATTTGTCTCCAGTGCCAAGATGTTGGGTGAAGATGACTTAGATGTGAGCCATATATTAGACCAGTCCGTGTCTTCTAAAGTTTGTCCCAGGTCCTCCTCCCACCTCTGAACGTAAGAGGGTCTATTAAGATTTGCTACTCCATATAATTGATTATAAAGTGATGAAATTGTACCTTTAGCAAATGGATCTTTTGTACAGATTGATTCAAAAATGGATAATTGGGATAATGGTGTATCCCCCTTTAGGAATGGTGTATAGAAATTTTTGATTTGGAGATATCTAAATATCTCAGAGTTTGGTAGATCATATTTTTCTCTAAGCGATGGGAATGAAAGGAATGATTTAGATGCTATGAAGTCATTTAGTGTCTGAATGCCTGATGTTGTCCAAGCTTTAAAAGAATTTGGGTAGATCCATGCCGGATAAAAGGCCGGATTTCTGATAAAAGAAAGGAGAGGATTGTGTGGAGATTGTAACTGATATTTGGTTTTTAGTTTATCCCAGAGAGATAAGAAGTGTTTAGTTATGGGATTATGAATTTTAAAGCGGTCTTTAGGATCAAGCCATAATAAATTTGATATTAATAGGGTCATTTTCTGAAGCCTCTATAAATACCCATAATGGGATTTCCTGTTTTGCATGGTATTTGGACAGACTGGCCAAATGTGCTGCTCTGTAGTAGTTAGTAAAATTAGGGTATCCCAGGCCTCCTTTATTTTTGGGAAGATGTAGTGTGTGTATAGGTATACGTGGTTTAGAAGATCCCCATATAAACGAAGTTGCTCTTTTTTGTACTATTCTCAAAAAATAGGAAGGAATTGGAATAGGGAGGACTCTGAATAGATAAAGCAATTTGGGTAGAATAGTCATTTTGATTGCATTAATCTTCCCTATCCAGGATAAAGGAAGTTGCGACCATTGTTTTATTAGATTTGTGATCTGTCTTAATACAGGAGGATAATTGGTTGAGAATAAGTCAGAATGAGATGCTGTTAAATGAATTCCAAGATATGGGATTGATTTTTCTGCCCATGTGAATGGGAGTGCAGCCCTAGCCGGGATCAATTCCATGTTTGTGAGTGAAATATTAAGCACTAGGCATTTCTTAGGATTAATCATAAGGCCGGATAGGGCTGCAAATCCATCAAGAGCTGGTATTAAGTTAGGACCAGAGACCTGTGGTGATGATAGAAAAAGTAATATATCGTCTGCAAATATACATAATTTGTGTGTAATACCTCCTACTTCAATGCCAGTTATAGTTTGGTTTGTTCTGATGTATTGGGCCATGGGTTCGAGTATAAGGGAAAATAATAAGGGAGATAATGGGCAACCCTGTCGGGTACCTCTTTCGATATTAAAGGCTTCAGATTTGTATCCAGCATATTTTATATAGGCTTTGGGTTTATTATATAATGCTTTGATCCATGTTAAAAAGTGGGGTCCAAAACCCCATTTTTGTAATGAATATTGCATATATTGCCAGGATACTGTGTCAAATGCCCTCTTAATATCGAGAGATAGAAAACATAAAGGGATTTTCCGTTTTTTAGCAATATGTGCCAATAACACTGCCCTGCGTATATTATCGCCTGCCTGTCTATTTGGCATGAAGCCTACTTGATCTCTATGTATTAATTTTCCTATAATGCTATTGAGGCGTTTTGCTATTATTTTTGCTAATAATTTAATATCGAGGTTTAACAGAGAGATAGGCCGATAATTCACACAGGAAGTATCATCAGAAAGGGGTTTTGGGATCATACAAACAATTGCCATTAGTGTTTCTTGTCGAAAAGAATGTCCATCTAGAAGTTTGTTAAAAGTTTCAGTGAGAATGGGAGAGAGTATTTCTGAGAATGTTTTATAGTATAAAGCCGAGTAGCCGTCTGGGCCTGGTCTTTTGTTAAGTTTTAGGTCTTTTATGGCGTTAGCAACTTCATCTATAGTTATAGGCTCATCCAAACTGCTTTTTTGATTCTGAGATAACTCAGGTAAGGTTATTTTTGAGAAGAAGGATTCAGCTTCTGTAGGATTAAATTCATTGTTTGTTTTGTATAAAGTTGCGAGATGTGAGTGAAATTTATGGACTATTTTAACTGGATTACAAGTGTAAACATTTTTTGATAATTTCAAACGTATTGGTTTGAAAGATTTGTTAGTTGAATTTAATGCCCGAGCCAAATATGTACCTGGTTTGTTTGTATTCATGTAGAAATTGTGTTTGGAGCGTTTGAGGGATTTATCAACTGACTCAGTGAGAAATAGATCGTATTCCAATCTAGATTTTTCCAGATGAGATTTTGTACTCTGAGATGGATTATCTTGAAATGATATGTAGGCTGCATTAAAATTGAGTTCTAGTTTTTTTGCTAGATTTTTGCGTTCCCGTTTAAATAGTGCCATTTGTCTTTGTATTGTACCACGCAAGACAGGCTTATGAGCTTCCCACAGTGTTATTGGGGAGATGTCTGTTGTATTATTAATTGATATGTATTCCTTTAAAGCTTGTTCAATGGCCATCTGATGTAGTGGGTGTTTGAGCATTATGTCCGGTAAGTACCACGTTGGGTCATGCGCTTTTGGTATGGCTGAGGCTATAGTAGTGTATACTGCATTATGGTCAGACCACGGAATCGGAATTATATCTGATGCAATAATTTCTGGTATCATTCCTATTGTTAGAAAAATATGATCTATTCTGGTGAAGGTTTGATGAGGGTGCGAGAAATAAGTGAATTTCTTTTTCATTGGGTTACTTTCTCTCCATGAATCTACCAGATTGTATTTGGAAAGAAGTTGAGAAAAAGGTAATCTAGAGGTTATTTTGGATGGTGTAAAAGGTGATTTATCTAGAAATGGGAGGAGGACCTGGTTCGAATCCCCACACATTATCACTGTTCCTATTTTGTGTGTATTAATCACTTGTAATATATGTGAGAGGAATGGTGTAGGTTGTTTGTTAGGAGCGTAGTAGGAAATCACTGTGATTGCTGTATCCATTATATAACCCATGAGTATCAGGTATCTACCTTCTGGGTCTTTAATTTCTGATGATAAGGTGAATGGTGTGGATCGGTGAAATGCAATTAGAGTTCCCCTTTGCTTGGTACAGGCAGAAGCCGTGTAAATTTGTTGATAAAAAGGAGAAATATATTTTGGAGTAGAATCTTTGGTGAAGTGTGTTTCTTGGAGGCATACTATGTGAGCCTTCTTGTTATGGAAAGTACGGAAGGCTTTGGTCCTTTTTTGAGGGACATTTATTCCCTGAACATTCAGGGAAAGTATATTCAGTGGTGCCATGGCAATAGATCAAATAGTTTTGACTTACTTTTTGTTATGCAGAGCTGACTGCGCAGATCAACCTGTGTGGACTGAAGAGATGAATAGATAAAAAAGAAACCAGTGAATTCTGGAGTAAAGAGTAAACAAAAAACATATGAGATTAGATGATACATTGTATAAATTATTTTTTGCAAGTAATCACAATTTACCCGTGAAAGAGAATAAATATCTCTCTCAGGGGAATAAGTGCCTTCGTCACACTCCCACATAATATGGTTGGGAGAATGAGGAGGGCTAATGGGGGTACACGGATCTTCCGCTTACAGGAGAGAAGTGCTATGTCAAAAGACATCAAAATGATGTTTCATTAATTGGAGTGCAGAATATAGTTTTTGTTGAAATTATTTATTCCAGGGTGGTTGTATATGGTTAGTCTTGCCCTAGGCTAAATAATTCGGTTAGAAAGGTACTGTTAATAACTTTGGTATTGATGAAGATAGTTTGAATTATTTTGGGATTTTAACCCTTTTAGAGTAAACAATTACATATTTTATTCATATGTAACTGTTTAAATATGTTAACTCATAAAATTGAGGTTGTATTGCTTCAGATTAGAATAAACAAAAACATAATTCTAGGAACTAGTTAGGTAATAATATATTTGTTTTAAGAAAAGAAAGAAAAAGCTTCCATTACTTCTGGATTATTGAACATATTTATCCTAAAAAGTAATAAATCTATTGTTATTACCTGATAATATATAACTGAACAAGAATTTCCTTATTTCACTTATATATTCTAAGGCTATATGAATCAGAAGTAATAAGAAATATAACTGGAATGTAACATGATCCCACACAGTGTGTGACTATCAGAATGCAGTTACATTCAGTTATAAATATAGGTTTTTTTTATAGAGAACCATCTCTTAGTATAATAAATGAAGAGATATCAGGAATTAGGATGTCAGTCCATTGAATCTTCTTGGTCCATGGATGATGTGGCATAACGGCCTCTTTTGTGAGAATGATGATTCCCATTTTGTTCTGAAATTTTCTGGGTGCTGCCTGAAGGTGAAGATGACGCTATTCTTCTGCGTGTGGGAGTGTTGCTGCTTGTGGGTTCTGTCAGATTTAATTTTAAAAGGGTTTGTTGTAGTTCATCTGCTGATCTGCTTCTGTAAATTGTACCTTGGTAGTTAAATCTGACTGAAAAGGGGAAGCCCCATTGATACATAATGTTGTGGCGTTGCAGTTCCATTAGTTGGGGTTTCATGGATCATCTTTTAGTAATAGTAAGTTGGGATAGGTCAGCAAAAATTTGATAATTGTGTCCTTGAAAATTAAGTTCCTTTTTTTCTCTTGCAGCAATTAGTATTTGTTCTTTCATTCTGTAATAATGAAATTTTGTGATTATATCACGTGGGGGTCCATCTTTCTTTTTGGCTGTGAGGGCTCTGTGTACTCTGTCCAGTTCTAAACGTTCAATAGGGATATCTGGCTTTAGTTCTTGTAATAGAGCAGTAATAGTAGATTGCAGGTCTGTCACAGTTTCAGGTATTCCCCTTATGCGCAAGTTTGAACGTCTGGCTCTATTTTCGTAATCTTCGAGCTTAGTTTGAAGTATTAAATTCTCTTTTTTTAATTGTTCCAATTCTGTTATATATTCTTGGGTTGTAATTTCAATTTCATCCATTTTTATTTCTAAGGCTGAGGTGCGGTTTCCCAGCTCTCTTATTTCTTTGGTTAGGCTTTTTGTTATTTGGTCTGAGGTTTGTTTTAAAGCCTTATGAAGCATCTTTTCAAATTGTAATAATATTACTGGGGATACTGAGGAGGCTTGTGGAGAAGTTTGTGAGAGGATTTGTTCTGTATCTGACTCAAATGGAGAGTCTTGCTGTGACATTTTCTGTCTGTGAGAGCGCCCTGATGCTGTATCTTGTGAGGTGACTGGAGCTGCTTCAGCTGCAGTGAGTGCCTGTGAGCTCTTTGTGAGGTGATTTTTATTTCTGCCACGGTTTCCTCCCAGTACCATATTTCCTGCCCAAACTTTCACAGTTTGTTCCCTGGGGCAAAAAGGTTCAAATGGATACCTTTTGAGCCTGCAGGCTCCGCTTTGTCCTTCTCTTCTCTCCTCAGCGGTGTGGAGTTCTAACAATGCATGTCTGCTCTGCTAGGCTCCGCCTCCTGCCCTCCTAGTTCAATGTTTTTTTAATCTGAATTATATGTAATGGATCAGAACACAATAGTCTAAGTTGGTGAAGTAAAATTAGAAAAATATATACATAAAACGATTTTTCAGAAATAAAAAACTGATAATTGGCATGTACATATGTATTCACCCCCTTTGTTATGAAGCCCATAAAAAGCTCTGGTGCAGTCAAATAACCTTCAGAAAGCACATAATTAGTGAAATTATGTCCACCTGTGTGCAATCTAAGTGTGACATGATCTGTCATTACATATACACACCTTTTTGAAAGGCCCTAGGGGCTGCAACACCTAAGCAAGAGGCACCACTAACCAAACACTGCCAAGAAGACCAAGGAACTCTCCAAACAAGTAAGGGACAATGTTGTTGAGAATTACAAGTCAGGGTTAGGTTATAAAAAAATATCGAAATCTTTGATGATCCCTAGGAGCACCATCAAATCTATTATAACCAAATGGAAAGACCATGGCACAACAGCAAACCTGCCAAGAGATGGCCGCACACCAAAACTCACAGACCAGGCAAGGAGGGCATTAATCAGAGAGGCAGCACAGAGACCTAAGATAACCCCAGAGGAGCTGCAGAGTTCCACAGCAGAGACTGAAGTATCTGTACATAGGACGACAATAAGCTATACGCTCCATAGAGTTGGGCTTTATGGCAGTGTGGCCAGAAGAAAGCCATTACTTTCAGCAAAAAACAAAATGACACGTTTTGAGTTTGTGAAAAGGCATGTGGGAGACTCCCAAAATGTATGGAGGAAGATGCTCTGGTCTGATGAGACTAAAATTTAACCTTTTGGCCATCAAAGAAAATGCTATTTCGGGCGCAAACCCAACACATCACATCACCCAAAGAACACCATCCCCACAGTGAAACATTGTGATGGCAGCATCATGCTGTGGGGATGTTTTTCAGCAGTCGGGACTGGGAAACTGGTCAGAGTTGAGGGAAAGATGCATGGTGCTAAATACAGGGATATTCTTGAACAAAACCTGCACCACTCTGTGTGTGATTTGAGGCTAGGACGGAGGTTCACCTTCCAGCAGGACAATGACCCCAAACACACTGCTAAAGCAACACTTGAGTGGTTTAAGGGGAAACATGTAAATGTGTTGGAATGGCCTAGTCAAAGCCCAGACCTCAATCCAATAGAAAATCTTAAAGATTGCTGTTCACAAGCACAAACCATCCAACTTGAAGGAGCTGGAGCAGTTTTGCAAGGAGGAATGGGCAAAAATCCCAGTGGTAAGATGTGGCAAGCTCATAGAGACTTATCCAAAGCAATTTGCAGCTGTGACAGCTGCAAAAGGTGGCTCTACAAAGTATTGACTTTAGGGGGGTGAATAGTTATGACTTTTTCTGTTATTTTGTCCTATTTGTTGTTTGCTTCACAATAAAAAAGAAAAACATCTTTAAAGTTGTGGGCATGTTCTGTAAATTAAATGATGCAAATCCTCAAACAATCCATGTTAATTCCAGGTTGTGAGGCAACAAAACACGAAAAATGCCAAGGGGGTGAATACGTTTGCAAGGCACTGTAATAAATATCGTATCCATTTATGTGCCAGTAGAATGTTGTTTTACTTGAAAACCTAAAAAGATGTTACATTTTTTTCTAGGTTTCTTGCAACTAGCCAGTCCTATACCTCTTTAAACCATAATTTTTTACTGGGCATTTCAACTATTTTGGAGATGATGTGCATGATACTTGCTTAGCCATATGGGAAGAGCTGTGTCCAGCAGTGATGCCATTACCAGATGGAAACATGGCGAAGAATAGCAGATGGATTTTGGAATTGAGCAAACTTTAAAAATTGTATCTAAGCCCTTGATGGAAAGCCTCCATGTTCCAAAAGCCTCCATGTTCCGGGTCCAGATTTCATAATTACAAGAAATATTTTTCATTGGTCCTCGTGGCTTTCTGTGATAGCAATTATAAATTTATCGGTGTGGATATTGGGGCATATGGCAGTAGTTCTGATTCCAGAGTGTCCTGTAAGTCTTTAATGGGTCAAAGACTGCAAGAAGGGGGGTTCAACATACCATCTGATCAGCCTCTGCCTGGAACTGAAGGACCAGACCTGCCTTTCGTGCTTGTTGCAGATGAGGCCTTCGCACTTTCTCTATATCTGCTTAGGCCTTATGCCAGAAGTAATCTGGACAACAAGAAAAGGATCTTTAACTATCGGCTGAGCCACGCAAGACGCCTAATTAAAAAGAGGTGGGGTTGGGGAAAATGAAGTAGAAGTTTGGGGAGAAGAACCAGAGCTGGTTGGCTATTAGCTTGAGAAACATCAGCAGAATTTTAGCTATTGTTTACACTCGGAGGATATGTTCCCTGTGAGGAATGAGCAGGAGAGGAACTTACATAAGAAGGCCTTTGGATATTGTGCATTGAGCTGTATGAACGCACAAGGGTCTGTGGATAGGATGGTAGATATGGCTGGGCCAGAAGGTATGGGGACTCATAGGAATATTGACGGTATGACCTCTGAGGGGGTTCATACTGGCTAATAGTGGGTAATGGCATCCCTGACTCAGCAACTCTAATACATCCCCCCACATAATTAAATATACCCATATGTATCTCCATCTGCCTCTCTGCTGGTGCTTTTTGAAGTGTATGATAAATTGACCTCAGGAAGGACGCATTTGAGTTATTTGGATCACAGAATGGATCTTTACTCTCCTGTCTTTTAAAGGAGGTCATCCCGTCCATGAAGAACTTTATGGCTTTGTCCATCTATGTATTTTCCGGCTTTTTGCCACACCGCCAGGATCGTGATGTTGTTGGCATGTCATCACTAATCTGTACAGACTAATATTCCGATTGAGAAATGCAATGATGCCTTGGTGTACATCAGATAAAGCTTAGTAATCAATAGTATGCTTACATGTATGGATCTTTGCGAAGAGCTTGGACGTGCTGTCTCATCCACAGACTGGGACTGGACTTCTCCCTTTTGTGTGGCTTGCTCACCTTCCTGCATTGCTTCCGTTTCATTATTTTCAGTGTTCTCACCACAACTCTGAGACGTTTGATGATGTACTACAATAAAAAGGAGGAACATTTGGTCACAAAACCTTACTATATGGAGACCTACTATTTTCACTTTCTAGATGGAACATCCAAACGTCACTTACAGTCTAATGTCCATGACTTTCCTTAAGAAGGACAACATTTTCGAAGAAGACTGATTTTTTTTCTTTGTGGTAGCTCCGGAACCGCTTGCACACTCTGCCGCATCATTCAAATCTCTTCGAAAGCGGTCTCTCAGAGAATGCCACCTTCTGTTAATTTAGAATCTTGTAAACACACATTGAGAAGAATTTGAGTAAATATTTGATTTTGAGTAAGATACCTGAGAAAAAAACCTATAACCAATAGGACTCCATAGTCTGTTGAGGAGTCAGCACGCCCTTGCCTATTCACAATACTAAACATCATGTGCACAGAATGCTATCAACATATTGAGATGGACAGCAATATTTTTATGCTTAGGTCACCACAAATTTAGCGTGCAACAAGGACAGCAATAGATACAAAAATTATGTCCTTCTGGGACAAGGTGCACACACTTCAGATAGGCCAGAAAGGATGTGCACTGACCTCAAATTCACATGCATTACTACAAACGGTAAATAACAATACATACAAAGCAGAGTGCCACATGGTTTGGCTCTGTTGCAGCGAGAGACTGAACAGTACGTAAATCACATGTTTCCATAATCTCATGATTCCATAAAAACAGTGACAAGAGAGCATGCTGCAGTTGGGCAACACTTACCACGTTGATCACGCTGTTTGGGAGTCATGGTGGACCAATTTGGTGTCACAAGCTTAGAGATTTCATCCCATAGTTGTTGTGTTCTTACTCTTTCATTGTGGTCCCGACAGGTTGAGCCCCACAAGCCTGGCCTTTTGTGCACCAGGTTTATTAGATCCTCCTGAGGGACATCTCTGGCCATGTTTCTCCTTGGGGATGTACTGGGGATGTGCTTCCAACATACTTCCTATTGCTCAACTACTGCCTGGGTCATAGGTTGAGTTCACAGACAAACAAAAAAAAATTATTTCTTCAAAACGGATCTTAACTGATCGGACGTAGCCTTTTACTTAAAAAAAAACGGATATAACTAGAAGCGGAGGTTAACGGATGGTCACCCGTTTGCCCATAAGAATGCATTGTCCGTTGATGGATGGAAGAAAAACGGATAGACGGTCCGGTCGTGTGAAAGGGATCTTACACTGATATGATTGTAGAAAAAAAGAAAGGAAGCAGTATTTTTTTTTTTTTTGCAGTTATGTTCGCCTAAAAGCCTCATATATGTGGAAATTGTTAATTTATTGATAAATAAAGGAATGTAATAAATCTGCAAAAAATAAATCAAGGAAAGAAAGAATGAAAAAAGAAGATTATAAATGACACTGAATTAAAATTGAAATTCCAATTTACAGCACAGGAGGACGTAGAAGCTAAACTTCTAAACACAAATTTTAAATCTATAAAAGGCAGTTCTAGCAATCAATCCCACCTTCCATCCAGCACTATGCCGTTTCCTGTTCTCCAGCTGCTGTACACACGCTGGCTGGAAGGAAGTGCCACCTACACAGCCCTTTCCTCCATGTTGTCCAGGTAGATCTCAACTTCTGAAAGGTTGTCTACCCCTGCTTTACAGCCTATACAGTTACTCTGCATAGATTGGATTGGGGCCATACTCCTAAACTAGAACCGCTAGAACATGCAGCAGGCATGGTCAGTGCTAAAGAAGATAACTGCAAAATTAGCAACAGTTGCACATTGGGTTTTTTCTTTGCCTTTCTCTGAACTAGTTGAACTTGAAAAATAAAATATCAGTCTATTTTTCACCCTCTTAAAGTGGTTCTAAAGGCTGAAGTTTTTTTTACCTTAAAAGAATATGTAAACCCAACACTTGACTATTGATATGTGCCTGCTGTACCATGTACTTGTATGAAAAATTATCCTCTACACTTTGTATTGCTTCCTTTATGTGAAATCCCTGCTGTTCCTGCTAGGCCCTCTGCTTTCCTATAAAAAACTGGGAACTTAGCCTGCTTTCCTCCAATGATCAGACTTGTCCTGACATGCTACCCCACCCCCCGCAAAGCCAGTCACTGGGAAGCTCATTGTGCTGCTGTTTTTCTTCCCCCAGCTCTTATGCAGCTGAGAACAGAGGGTATGTGATCACTAGTTTTTTTATACTGTATACAGGTATATACACAAATGTTTGCTGTCCATTTCTATTTCATTTTTTTTTTTTTTTACAATGTGAGGGTTTACAATCACTTTAATGCATTCTTTGCAGTAAGGTAAAGACCTTCAGTATGCAGCCTAACCACCCTAAATACTTATGCGAGCCTCCTCTCGATCCACCGATGTGCACAAGAGCAGCAGCTCTTTCAGCTTTCTCTACTCCATGGACAGAGAGGCAGTATGGGAGCCATGGGCAGAGGGGAGGAGCCAGGAGCACTGGCGGGGGACCCCAGAAGAGGAGGATCTGGGCTGCTCTGTGCAAATCCATTGCTCAGAGCAAGTAAGTATAACATGTTTGTTACTTTAAAATGCTTTTAGAGTAACTTTACCCATGTAGCTGTGATCGGCCCACCCCAGTCTCCAGTCCCCGTACCCTTACCCGCAGTGGTGGCGGCAGCACCCGACAGCTGATGGAAACATCAGCTGCGGTGTCGACATTGCGGGACTCCAGGACAGGTAAGTGCCCTATTGTTTAAAGCCAGCAGCTGCAGTATGTGTAGCTGCTGGCTTTTATTTTATGTTTTTTGTTTTATTGGGCGGAACACTGCTTTAAGCTCCTCCATAGCAAACTTGTCAAGCCATATCTTTTGCCAGGTTCACATCTTAATGGCACAAGAACATATGCGTTTCTGCAGCTCGTGGTCATGAACACAAAACTACAGTGTACTGCTGTGCACTGCCATGCACTGAGATCCTGAAAAAGGTTTAGGTTGGGTTCTTTAGCAGGTAAAAAAGTTCCCTTATATGTATTTAAAAGGGCAATTTTCATACCTCTTTATAATTATGTCCCCTCACATTCTGTGTCTTAATTTTTGTGTGTAAGTGCTGGAAGAGCTCAGTAACAGTCACATTCCTCCGCAAAAGTTTTCTCAGATTTGTAGTGCAGAGAAAGGGAAAGAGGGTGTCTGACCAGCTCTTTGTAAATTGATGAGTACACCTGGTGTATCCCTGGCACCAACTGAACCGCACAACTGCTGTAATGGGTTAGTGGAGGTCAAACTATAAATCCAGACTGTACAATGTCTATTTGGCAAAATATCCACTTCACTTGGGCTTTAGCTGTGTATTTATTTGTTAAACCCTCCTGGCGGTATTCCCGAGTGTGGCTCGGGTTAAATTTCAGTACCATTAGCGGTAACCCCGAGCCACACTCGGGATTGCATTGCAGAATCCTGGTACAGCGCACTTACCTTGTCACCAGGATTCTGCGATGTCCCCCCGCTGTGTCCTCCACCGGATCATCCACCCGATGCTCTGTGTTCCGGGCTCCATTCTCTGCAAGCGTCGCAACGCATGGGGGCGGAGCACGGCAGCAAATTAAAAAAGTACAAAAAACATAACACATACAGTACACTGTAATCTTACAGATTACATTACTCTATCAAATCATTTCACCTCCCTTTTGTCCCTAGTGCTTTGTCCAATGCCCTGCATGCACTTTTATATTATATATACTGTTCTTTCTGCCTGGAAACTTGTGCTTGTCCATGGCAACCAAAAATCGTCCCTTTTCCTCAAAAGTGGTTTTAGACCAGCTAGAAAACAGCGATAGTATTATTATTTTTAATAATTATTTATAGTTATTTATTGTATTATAATTTATTATTTTGTGTTTCAAACTTTATCATACCCGGGATGTCTACTAGACTCTTGTTTGGACAGATTTAAGTGTGTTATTACTAAGAATTACAGGCCTACAATATAAAATGCCAAATTTCTATGCAAAACAATGTACTGCTTTTGAGATTCAAAAATCTGACATAATCATACCGTCAGGGAGGCTACAGTGTACCTTTTTTAGTTTTGGACAGCTTGATGAGCAGTTAGAACTATCAGGGTTTTTTAAGATGCTTTTCACTATTAGAGAGATTTACACCATAAGTCAAAATTGTTCGTTCTCACCAGAACAAGAATAGAGGGAAATCCTCCAATGGGGAGAGTTATTCCAGGGAAAGTTCTCTAAAAGAATAATTCCACTCATTATGGAGAGAACTGCTCTTACTTCCTGTAGTGTCTACAGGACGCAAATTGAAGGGAAATCTCCTCATTGGGACACAGATTGCAAAGGAAACCCTGACCAGGTTTTTGGTTTATAGCAGTGGTGGTCAACAAAATATAGAGGGCCTCAGATATTTTACCAAACTTTACTGCAGTGCACAGTGGTTTCTAATAATTCTGAATGGCATCCCAACGCACTGTTAAGGCTCATGCACACTGGGCACTTGATTTTTTCTCTAAACGTCTTCTAATCCTGGCAGGAAAAAACAGCTTAAAAAATGCACCTAAACGTGTGTAGCATTTATGCACAATGCGTGTTTCTCTGCTCAGAAGCGCTTCTCTTCCAATGTGCTTGTAAATACCTACTCTATGGGTGCATGGCCACATAGGCTAAAATAGAGGTACTTTTACAGGCTAAAAAAAAAACCTCAAACACCTGTAAAAGCATTGTTTTGTAGGCCCTGTGTTCAGTACTGGGCAATACACCTACACTGCAGCACACCACAATAATTATGCCATAGGGGGAATTTACTAAAACTGGAACACTCAGAATCTGGTGCAGCTGTGCATGGTAGACAATCAGCTTCTAACTTTAGCTTGTTCAGTTAAGCTTTGGCAATAAAACCTGGAAGCCAATTGGTTTCTATGCAGAACTGTACCAAATTTTGCACTTTCCAGTTTTAGTAAATAACCCCCATGTGTTGCAGTATGATGTGGTATGTTAAATAATGCACTTGTAATTTTTACTGAGTTAGGGTGACTTGCCAACCTATTCAAAATAAATTGGCTGCTTTAAAGCATATCTAAACCCAAGAACACAAACTGAATATATTGCACCTTACCTTTCCTTAGCTGTGCTGGTTTAAATTATTTTCTTTTTTCACACTTTTTCCTTCTTTATTTTCACCTGGAGATCCTGCCAGAAATACATTTCCTGTCCTACAGTGACAATCTGTATCAAGGATGAGAAACGTTGTCACCCTAAAAAGGGAATTGTGTAGGACTGTATAATACCTTCCCCTCTCCGTAACACAGGGGAGGTCTTTTGTAGCAATGGAGATAACAGGGAACAATGCTAACTGAAAACATGTGCGTGTTTGGGCACAAGTGCTATTGCAGATACAATAAATTAAAGGTTATATAGTATGTCGTTTTCCAAAATCTTTAAATATTTTTAAAAAGCATCTCACAAGACTGTCAATTGTAACATTTGTGCTATCAATAGCAGAAGTGACTAATGAATTTTAGAGCAAAGTATAGGGGTGGTCCAGCAGCCAATCCAACCCCTCATTTTTCCTGTTCAAGTACAAAAAAAAAAGCTTACACCTGATTCACTGTTTTATTTAATTAGTCAGTAACTATTTTTAATTTGTAGCAGCGCAACTTGCTAAAGCGTGTGATTTTTGGCAGAATCATGCTAAAAGTTTTGTGTCTATCTTTTTCTCTGTATTAATCTGATTATACATTCTGAGAGCAGCTGAACTTATTTCTTTAATGCTCCTGCTATTTTTAGTTAGAATCCAAATTTGATCTTGCAGATTACAACTTCATATTCTATCCGTAGGACATCTGTTTAGCTGTGATGAACTTCTACCATGTAGACTAGCTGCAGGTTGCCGACTTGCTGTTTCATTATATAATGTAATTGGCTGCTCGTATCCTTTTATATACTCCTTATATATATGACAGGGCAGGCATATAAGGGTGTTAATTAAAGCATATGTCAAAGAAAAAAAAAACATATGCAATATATTTCTGCAACGCATGCACAGTTCCCTACGTTTTATTCCTGTTTTATTCCTTTTGCTGCCAGTTGTTTTTGCATTTTTATTCTCATAAAGTGTAATTTTATCTTTAAAATGGCTGTAAACACTTACATAAAATTAAGTGGTTCAGAATATGTAAATGAGGAAACTAAATATTATTTGTCACTGAGGCCCCTTTATCATTTGTGCTGTAATATGCTAAGTAAACCATGAACGTCATGCAAATAACGTTATAAATATAACACAATGTAGAAAATCTAATTGTGTTACAATTCAAATTTAGATTCCTACATTTCAGCACCTGGTCAGTGGTGATGTTAAAAAAAGCAACAATTTAAAACTAGCAGATATATTACATTTCAACCCGTTTTAAACAAACACCTTTTATATAAACTGATTAAATCAGAAATATGATTTTAGTAAACCTAACGTGTTAAACTGCATATTGCACAAACATAAAATTAATACACATACTGTGTAGTATTATTATTAAAACTTCTATTAATGAATACACATATAGTATTGAAAACTCTGTCTTCAATAAATTAAAACTTCTATTAAAATCTGTTATTCCACACTGCTAATATTACTTGCTCCAGAATAAAACAAATTATGGACCTTGTCTTATAACGTAGCCAGTTTTCTTCAGAAGAAGTAGAGTTAAAGCCTGCAGGACTTCGGCAGACCTAGTGTGGCCACATTTATAGCGAATTGAGATCCAGTCAATTGAATTTATATGTAGTCGGTTCTACCTCGAATTAGGCACTGTTTTTGGCAGAAGTATGTTTCTATCTGTTTAGAGCTGAATCTCTGTTTTGATTCTTCTTTCACCTTATTTAAAGTGTTGATATAGACAAATATGAGGTAATGGCAGCTATGTGTGCAGTAAATTGTTGTTAATGAAATGCCTGCTTTCTCTGCATACATTTATATTTCCCTTCAAATAAAGCACAGACAATTTGGATGTAAGGAATTGACGAGGGCGGTTACCATGGAGACCAGATGGCAACATACAGAGAGGAAAGGATTTCCTGCTCCCTGCTGATTCTCAGAATTCTATATTAATTTTTTTGCCTTTCACACAGGTCTGATTAGCACTCGTATGCAGGAACAGCTACACGTGCGATTTTTCATCTCAGAGGTTCCAAAAGAATCTTACAGAAAAGTCTCTGGTATATGCTACTGTCTGAGATTTTTGGCTCATTGTTGAGAAATCATTCATATGAGATTTCTAATACTCCCAAAGTATAAAGGTTTTCTTTGAGTAATATAAAGAAAGATTACGCAGCTGTTGACCATTGCTTGGTAAAGCTATGAGGGTGCCATTTAGAAAGGTTCCTTTCGTGCTGCACTTTTTTTTGTTCCCAATTTGACAAATGCGCCTGGCCGATAGAAAATATGGCAGTACCTCTGTCACTCTCTAGGAAACAAAGTGCTTGCTTCAGAACTACTTGTCCTGGCATCAACAGAGCTACTAGGGAAGGTCTGGATGCAGGGTGTGGGCAGTAATGGTGGATTTACAGATGTGGCAGAAAATGTTCTGCAATTGTCCTACCTGAAGATAGCATGCTCCCACACCATGATATTTCAGAATTTAGAGCACTGTAATTTTCATGACTATTAATACCTGCTATTAAGATTATAAGCTATATCCCATTTTTATACCCAGAAATATGGCTTTAAAAAAGGAAAAAACATCCAGAAATCATGCCACATGTGTGGTTATAGAGGAAATACTTATACTTTCTGTGATTAGACTAATTGTACACATAGACATGACATTACAGTTTTTATTTAGTCCGGGTGACTGACGCAGGCAAATATATTCTGTCACTCTGCAAAGGAGTAATGGGCTCTGCTGCAGATGGTTCCTTGGCTGCATCCCTCAGTAACACCAAGACTGGCAACAGCTCAGCAGTACTCTACAACAGCGGTACACAACATTTTGACACCAGGGACTGCTTTTGTTGTAGCCAATTTTTTGAGGGATTTGGGGGTTCTGGCGGATGGGGAAGGCAGTTTCGAGACTCACAATCACCCCCTGCACTGCACTGTAAGGGAGCACTGTGATAAAAAGGGGACTGCACTGTGATGATTTATAGTGCAGTCCTCTTTGAATCACAGTGCCCTTTGCAGTTATTGCTCCCCACATGACAGTTCCCCTTGCAGTCATTGTCCCCCATCATAGCCCTCCTTGCAGTCATGCCGCCCCCATCACAGTCCTTCTTGCAGTCATGCCCCCCCAATCACAGTCCTCCCTGCACAGTGCCCATTTTAATCTCTGTCTCCCCTGCAGTGTTTTACCTTTGGCAGGGCAGAAGCAGTTAGCAGCCTGAGTGTATTCTCTCGTGTCTCCCGACCGACCGCTGATGTCAGCCTATTATCAAGGCAGGGGGCAGGAGCAGTTGCAGATCGGGACAGAGAACGGGAGCTGCCAACCTTTTAATAACAAGCGGGTGATTACCCGCTTGTTATTATGAAAAGTCTCCCGGTATCTGTCCCGATCTGCAGCTGCTCCCACCCCCTGCTTGGCTAATAAGCTGATATCAGCGGCCAGTCAGCCTCCCCTGAGAGAATACACAAAGGCTGCTAAATGGTCCATGGTATGTGACAGGACTCACCTCCTGCTGTGACGGCGGCCTGCTCAAAAACAGGCCATGGACAGGTACCGGTCCACAGTAGACCCCTGATCTACAATAATCCTAAACCTAAACCCATAGACCCAATAAACTTTGGCACAGGTTTCTAGGTGAAGATAATCCTTTGTACAGGAGATTACAGATGAGGTTCCAGTCAAATATGGGTTTGAGATGAACCCAAAACATTTGTAGATTCAGGAAAACGGCAAACTAATTTGGTTACAGTTATAGCAACCAAATACCAATAATGCACTTCATGGCCTTTGAAATCTGGTCAGGCTGCCTCAAAGGGCCAATAATGGGGGTTTTCTTATTTGTCAGCCCCATCACTAGAAAAGGAAGGGTTACCAGCAGGCTGTGTGTGTTGAAGTATATAAGGAGAGCTCACAGCGCTTGTAGGAAGAGAGAGCTGTGCTGTACAGTGCTACATCACTGTGAATTGGAGTGTGTTGGCTACATATTAGTATGTTTCTCCTGTGTTCACAGAGCATAGACCTAACAGTCCTTTATAGTACTACCTTTTTGCGTGTGTCAGTAACAACTTTAGTTGCTGTTTAGCCCTGCCAACTTCTTTTGTTTTAATTTTTTTATTTCTTTCACGTTTTTCTATAGAATTTTTTTTTACTGTCAGATAGATTTAAAAACAAAATATACACACACACACACACACACACACACACAATAGGGCTGAGATTTGGTGTTTTAGGGTTTGAAACTAGTGTTTCAGGTTCCATTTTTTTTTTGCCATAGCTGATACTAAAGTTAGGCAATGCCCCATATCAGACAGGCCTAAAGTGGTGGAAGTTCTGTACATGGAGCTGTTATTAGTGAGCAATTTCAGTACCAAACAAAACACTCAAATTTTTATTTCATGATAAAAAGGGCCATGTTTAGGCCTTAAAATTGTATCCTAAGCAAACTGCACACATACTATGCAACGGCTATACAATATTTGTGGCTATTTTCTCTGAAATAATACACTCTAATTTTTATTTCATGATAAAGTCTGCCTGGTTTCTCCCTCTTACGTTGCGGCCTAATCAAGCTGCATACATGCTCTCTAGCCATTGTTCTCTATGTGTGGCTGTTGACTCTTAAAGCATAACTAAAGGCAAAACTTTTTTTTTAGTTTTGCATAGAGGGGAGATGGATTAGAACACCTGTAAGTTTTTAATGCTGTATGTGTCCCCATTAGGAAAAATCACCCTCTCTCTTTGCCCTGTTTACCATTATCAGTGAAAGTAAAATAAAATTACAAATTTTGGGTTGTCCCTAGAAAAGCAATACAGGGGAAATCTTGCAAAGGGGACACTAGTTCTAGTGACCTGGGGGCCTTGTTTTGGCTATGGGACAGGAATTGAAGGTAAATCTCCCCAATTGGACAAAGATGGCAAAAATAAATCCTGCAGGGGTGATAACTCTCCCTTACTATCCAAGTTCTACTTTAACCACTTCAGCCCTGGAAGGATTTACCCCCTTCCTGACCAGAGCCCTTTTTACAATTTGGCACTGCGTCGCTTTAACTGCTAATTGCGCGGTCATGCAATGCTGTACCCAAACGAAATTTGCGTGCTTTTGTTCCCACAAATAGAGCTTTCTTTTGATGGTATTTGATCACCTCTGTGTTTTTTTTTTTTTTGCGCTATAAACGGAAAAAGACAATATTTTCTACTTTTTGTTATAAAAAAATACAATAAACTCAATTTTAGTCATACATTTAGTCCAAAATGTATTTAGCCACATGTCTGGTAAAAAAAATGTCAATAAGCATATATTTATTGGTTTGCGCAAAAGTTATAGCGTCTACAAACTAGGGTACATTTTCTGGAATTTACACAGCTTTTAGTTTATGACTGCCTATCTCATTTCTTGAGGTGCTAAAATGGCAGGGCAGTACAAACCCCCCCCCAAATGACCCCATTTTGGAAAGTAGACACCCCAAGGAAATTGCTGAGAGGCATGTTGAGCCCATTGAGTATTAATTTTTTTTGTCCCAAGTGATTGAATAATGACAAAAAAAAATTTACAAAAAGTTGTCACTAAATGATATATTGCTCACAAAGGCCACGGGCATATGTGGAATTGCACCCCAAAATACATTTAGCTGCTTCTCCTGAGTATGGGGATACCACATGTGTGGGACTTTTTGGGAGCCTAGCCGCGTACGGGGCCCCGAAAACCAATCACCGCCTTCAGGATTTCTAAGGGCGTAAATTTTTGATTTCACTCCTCACTACCTATCACAGTTTTGAAGGCCATAAAATGCCAGGACAGTTCAACCCCCCCCCCCCAAATTACCCCATTTTGGAAAGTAGACACCCCAAGCTATTTGAGAGGCATGTTGCGTCCATGGAATATTTTATATTTTGCCAAACTGTCAAACTTTTTTTTTTTTTTTGCACAATGTTGTCACTAAATGATATATTGCTCAAACATGCCATGGGCAGATGTGGAATTACACCCCAAAATACATTTTGCTACTTCTGAGTATAGGGATACCACATGTGTGGGACTTTTTGGGAGCCTAGCAGCGTACGGGGCCCCGAAAACCAAGCACCGCCTTCAGGATTTCTCAGGGCGTAAATTTTTGATTTCACTCCTCACTACCTATCACAGTTTCCAAGGCCATAAAATGCCAAGATGGCACAAAACCCCCCAAATGACCCCATTTTGGAAAGTAGACACCCCAAGCTATTTGCTGAGAGGCATGGAGAGTATTTTGCAGCTCTCATTTGTTTTTGAAAATGAAGAAAAGAAAAATGTATTTTTTTTTTTCTTTTTTCAATTTTCAAAACTTTGTGTCAAAAAGCGAGGTCTGCAAAATACTCACCATACCTCTCAGCAAATAGCTTGGGGTGTCTACTTTCCAAAATGCGGTCATTTGGGGGGGGGGGGGGGTTGTGCCATCTGGGCATTCCATGGCCTCCGAAACTGTGATAGGCAGTGAGGAGTGAAATCAAAAATTTACACCCTTAGAAATCCTGAAGGTGGTGCTTGGTTTTTGGGGTCCCATATGCGGCTAGGCTCCCAAAAAGTCTCACACATGTGGTATTCCCGTACTCAGGAGAAGCAACAGAATGTATTTTGGGGTGTAATTTCACATATTCCCATGGCATGTTTGAGCAATATATCATTTAGTGACAACTTTGTGCAAAAAAAAAAAAAAAATTGTCTTTTTCCCGCAACTTGTGTCACAATATAAAATATTCCATGTACTCGACATGCCTCTCAGCAAATAGCTTGGGGTGTCTACTTTCCAAAATCGGGTCATTTGGGGGGGTTTTGAACTGTCCTGGCATTTTATGCACAACATTTAGAAGCTTATGTCACACATCACCCACTCTTCTAACCACTTGAAGACAAAGCCCTTTCTGACACTATTTGTTTACATGAAAAAATAATTTTTTTTTGCAAGAAAATTACTTTGAACCCCCAAACATTAGGCCCTACAGATTAAAATAGAAGGTGTTTCATTTTTTGTTCACACGCATTTTTTGGGGAAAAAACACACTTTTTTTCATTTTAATGCACTAAAACACACTATATTGCCCAAATGTTTGATGACATAAAAAAGATGATCTTAGGCCGAGTACATGGATACCAAACATGACAAACTTTAAAATTGTGCACAAACGTGCAGTGGCGACAAACTGCATACATTTTTAAAAGCCTTTACAGGTCACCACTTTAGATTTACAGAGGAAGTCTACTGCTAAAATTACTGCCCTCGATCTGACATTCACGGTGATACCTCACATGCATGATGCAATTGCTGTTTACATTTGATGCCAGACTAACGCTTGCATTCACCTTTGCGCGAGAGCAGGGGGGGACAGGGGTGCTTTTTTTTTTTTTTTTAATTTATTTTTTTTTTGCTTTTTTAGCTTATATTTTTATCTTATTTTGACTACACCAAGGTCAGTGTGATAAAATGCTTCCCCAATTTCCCAATGGTGCTGTTTACATCCGGCGAAATCTAAGTCATTAAATGCTCATAGCTTCCGGTTTCTTAGGCCAAAGAGATGATTGGAGCCATTCTGGTCTCTGCTCAGCTCTATGGTCATCTGGCCGAATCACCGGCTGCATTCTCAGGTTCCCTGTTGGGACAAGAGAGCCAGAGAAAAACATGGAAGACGGTGGGAGGGGGGGGACATTCCCTCCCACTGCTTGTAAAAGCAGTCTAGAGGCTAATTAGCTGCCAGGATTGCTTTTACATAAAAGCTGACCGCTGGCTGAAAAGAATGATACCAAGATGATACCTAAACCTGCAGGCATCATTCTGGTATAACCACTCAAAGTCCAGCAGCATACCAGTACATTACTGGTCCTTGTTGGGCATATATTGTAATTTTTTTTTTTTTTTCATACAGCCTGTGGGCTGAACGAAAAAAAGAGATTGATTGGTGGGTATGCCCACCATTGGAATACCTCCCTTCATCCACCCACTTCTAATGTTGGGCATACATGCACCATTTATATATGCCGAAGCATGGGGGCATCCGCCCCAAAAGTTAGGAGCAAATCGCTCCTCCGCCCCTGCTGCCCCCATGCTTCAGCATATATCACCTCCGCTGGAGTCACGGTTTTATATATCGTGGGAGCAAATGCTGTTGCTATCAAGATAAATAAATCCACGCTGCAGCTGAATGGCGTACCTGAAAACAAAAAAATGGTTAACAATAAAACACAGTAAACAGTAAAGTATAAAAAATTGCATACCTGAAAAGCAAACATGATAAAACATAATAACAATAAAACATTGCAGAATAGAATACAGTAAAAAAGAGCAGAACAATAGAGAGAGAGAACAATAAAACGACAACTATTTTTGTTTTTTTTATTTTATATATTTTTGTTTTTTTTTTTTACACTTTTTTTTGTAACTGTAACTTTTATAACTGTAACCGGTTCCAGGTTCGGGTCTCTCAAAATGCAATGACATCTTGGGAGACCCTGTGAAAGTGTGCCTAGTCTGTGCAGTGCTATACCCTAGGCTAATACTCAACTAGTGTATGGTAGCATTCAAAACATTCACCAATTCAAAGACCAGGATTGTTAGGACAGGAGGGACAATAATAGCTGGTGTCACGCCTGTATCCGCGCTTGCTCCAGACACGACATCTTTTTTGGGAGGGTTCGTTGAGTAGGGGTACTCGGGAGGACATAAAGAAAATGCCTCTCATACAGCCGACTGCATTTGGTTGGAGATGTGAATGGGGGAAGTACGGGTGCTGCAGAAGTGGTGGGTTATCAATTAGGATTGGCAAATGCAGCAGGAAGGGCACTATGGGCACGACGGGCCTGTGTTTGTCTTCTTCTTGGTGGCAGCGGGACACTACTTGTGCTTGCCACCTCACCATCCTGAACTGCACTTATGGAACTCGCCACGTCACCAAGTGTTACTGCAGTGCTGGTTTGACTACGACCGGGGTGTACTAGGCCGCTGGTGCTTGCCAGTTCACCAAAATGCTACCGCCAGTTCACCAAAACGCTACCAAAAAAACTGTTAGCGATCGCAGGGATCAAGCCTGACTTTGCGAATGCTGCAGTTATGCGTTTAGTGTTTTGTAAGTGACAATGATCGATACTGCACTTGGGTGGGCTGGGCTGGGCTGGACCGGGCGGAGGGGCAAAATGCAGGTGCTAGCAGGTATCTGGGCTGATCCCGCTAACACTGCGTTTTTGGGAACCCTAAACTGCTGGGGACGCTAGTATAGATCTGATCGGATCAGATATTGATCCATTCAGATACTATACCACTAAGGGAGGTGTACGGTGCGTGCGTGGGTGTTAGCGCTACTGGCACTAACCTGACGCTGCCTGGGGCTGGTGCTTGCCAGTTCAAAACGCTACCAAAAAACTGTTAGAGATCGCAGGTATCAGGCCTGACTCTGCGAATGTTGCAGTTATGCGTTTAGTGTTTTGTAAGTGACAGTGATCGATCAATACTGCACTTGGGTGGGCTGGGCTGGGCCGGGCGGAGGGGCAAAATGCAGGTGCTAGCAGGTGTCTGGGCTGATCCCGCTAACACTGCATTTTTGGGAACCCTAAACTGCTGGGGACGTTAGTATAAATCTGATTGGATCAGATATTGATCCGTTCAGATACTATACCACTAAGGGAGGTGTATGCTGCGTGCGTGGGTGTTAGCGGTACTGGCGCTAACCTGACGCTTGTGGATAGGGCAGGTACATACAACATTCATCTTGACAGCTAACCTGACGCTGCCTGGGGCGACGCAGACCCTATCTGACCCTAAAACCTAAGTTATATCACAGCCAGGCGATCATGGGGCTAAACCTTTATTAGGTAATAAACGGCAGGTGCCCTGACACTATAAAAAATAAACTAACTAACCAGCATCACTGTAACAGTTATACGGTGATCACTGGTGAAAGGGTTAACTAGGGGGCAATCAAGGGGTTAAAACTTTTATTAGGTAGTATATTGGGGTCCCTGATGCTATAAAACGCTGACGGCGAACCTATATATTTACCTCCCTAACTAGCGTCACCAGTGACACTAATACAGCGATCAGAAAAACGATCGCTTAGTGACACTGGCGACGAGGGGTGATCAAGGGGTTAAAACTTTATTAGGGGGGTACCCTAGACCTAAAGGTGGCTAACACTAACTGCCCTACCACTTCTAATTGTCACAAACTGACACCAATGCAGTAATCAGAAAAAAAAAAAAAACCTTCTTGGTGTCACTGTGACGGGGGGGGGGGGATCGGGGGGTGATGGGGGGTGTAAAGTGTGCCTGGTGTGTTTTACTGTGTGTGTTGTGTTGGTGCAACTCACATCGATGTCTTCTCTCCTCGGCGCCGGGACGGAAAATACCGAGCCGAGGAGAGATGACATCACTTCCTCTACCGCTGTTTACTATACAGCAGCAGAGGAAGATTCTCATTGGCTGGGAGCGATCGCGAGGGGGTGGCCACGAATGGATGGCCTCCCCCTCACCTCTGATTGCTCAGGGACTGATGCCGACCGCCTTGGGCACTGGGGGGGGGGTCCGATCAGACCCCCCGCCCGCGGGAGGCAAGTAACGTACCCATACGTTACTTTGCCTGCCCGTGCCATTCTGCCGCAGTATATCTGCGTGAGGCAGTCGGCAAGTGGTTAAATAATATACTTTTTTTCAGGATATAAACTGCCTTGTCTCTAGTTTACAAACTCTACTATAAATCTGTTTTGTCACTGACCAGTTAGTACAAAGTTAAGGGCTTTAGCCTTATTTTTGTAGGAACACACTTGCCTCTAGCTTTTAGATCTGTTGTGGTTGCTAGTCAGTTCAGGCCTATTACCGCTGGATAAAAAAAAGTACTGCGCCACTTGTATAAAAAAGCCCTAAAGGCATGTTTACACATGCTGTTGGAGTAAGGTAAAAACAGGTGGTTGAACCATGTCTTTACCTCCCCCTCTAAGCTGCAAAGGCAGTCAGACAGGGTGTGTATGCATGCCATAGCTGTGATTCTTTGCAGCCTGTTGTGGACTTCCAATAGTTCCCTTCACACAGATTGACTAGCAGACACTTACACTTGTAGCTATGTGTTAGTTATGCGAGCATATTTGATTTGTTATTTTTGAGAATACAATTTTTACATTTTTTTTTTTTTTTTTACAATTTTGATCCAATTTTGGTACATTGTGATCACTGACTCTGTGCATTCAGAAAAGGAAGGAGCTGGTAAATGAAAGATTTACTGGCTCCTTCCTCCGCTCTCCATCCTGACAGATCCGGGAAAGGGGGGACCGGAGGAGGACAGAGGGGGAGCATGGAGGACAGAGGGGGACTGGAGGAGCAAGGAGGACACAGAGGGGGACCAGAGGACACGGAGGGGAACTGGAGGAGCACAGAGAACATGGAGGGGGACTGGAGGAGAACCAGAGGAGCACAGACAGTCAGGGATGATTGGTGCGGCGGTGGGGGAAGCTACAATCACTGATCTCCCTGTATAGATTTCAATAAAGCAGCTACAAGCCGTGGGGAGAGAGGAGGAGAAGTGGCTTTCAGCTGCTTTATTGAAATCTAGACAGGGAGATCGGTGATTTTAACTCCCCCCCACTGTGCACCGATCATCCCTGACTGTCCAGGTATCGGGTCAAGCATCAGAGCATTTACACAAGTACAAGTGCTTGTGCAAATGCTCGGTATCGGCACTGATACCAATACTAGTATTGGTATCGGTGCAACCCTACCTCAAATACATTTCTAGGGTTTACTCCCATGGCAAATTACTTCACTCCATCCTCTCAATATAAAAAGAGAAGAATCGTCCCCATGCCAAGGCTTACTAAGACCTTACCAAAAGCTTGTTTAAAGCTACAGTGAACAATTCATTAAAAATGTATTCAGTACTCCCAGATTTAAGCTGAATGGTGCCTTAAAGTCAAACTCCATTGACGCTGTCCATAATCCTGTGCAGCACTCTGCCTCTTTATCTGATGCTGAGTTGAATGATGCCTAGCATCATTCAGTCTACTGCCTCTAAACCCAGGCCATAAGAACATGACCTTTATGGACATGTTGTCAGGCCCGGGCTCACAGAAGAATGATACAGAGAACAGTGCCCATGTCACTTCATGAATGCAGTTCTCTGCATCAATGAGGACTGTCCAACGCTGTCACAGGATCCTGGGATATCATGTGACTGGACCAAAGGCAACTCCAAAAAATTAACAAAAAAATTTTAAAAAGGGACACAAGGGGGATTGACCTTCAAGTGCTTTAAGAAAGGTCCTTGAAGCTTGTTAAATTCTTTGTAAATGCTTGCTGTGCATGACGCTCCTCAATCAGCTAAGGTTAGCTTGCAAGACACAAAATATTACTGTTGCTTCTTATCTTGGGGTAAAATCCATCAACTCAGCAAGGGCAAGAATTTGTCAAGTATCTTTAGATGTAATTTTCTTTTGCTTTTTGATTATTTAGTAACTGGTAAACCTTCATAGTAGCAATTGTGTCCTGTTTGTCTACTTTAACATCTTAATAGAAGGATGGGCAGTTTTAAGCCTTACCAGCAGGATGCATTGTGTACATGCAGGCTCTTTATTCACATATAGACACTCTTCAAGGAGTGACAAGGAACACTTTCTGCAATGCACAGTTTGTCATGAAGTCTTTTCTATTTGTCCATCAATTTGGCACATGGCACGGCTCTCGGACAATCATACACAGTGGGAGCACCTCAGATAAAATGTAATTCCTATGTGTTACTATGAATCTCAATGGTAAATTATTATAATTAAGTAAATGCAAAGAATTTGCTTGAAAATTGGCATGTCAGAAGCAGCAGCTTACTCTCTGCAAATAAGAGAAGCTGATTACATAATAAAAAGCTAGCCGACAAGGAAAAAACAACTTTGAAACACCCAAGGTGAACAGCTGCTTAAAATATTTTGTACAGCAAATGTCATAGCACAGGCAGAATTAACTAACATATTAACAAATAATATGTACAAACAATCTTTCTGTTTAAATGCTAGTGTTAAACCTAATATACAAAACTCAACAACTGAATATCTATTCTGTCGACACTGCAAAAAACAGAAAAATTATATTTCTTTATCTTTGATTATGGGAAACAGGTTTCAGTAAATCTGAGACAATTGGGTTATACTGCCAGGAGGTTTTGGACACCGGCAAAACAAACAAAGGCATTGACCAGACAGGCATAAGCACTCCCAAACCAGCATATTTTAGTTTTTTACAGCTGTAGTAATAAGGAAGAGGTTTCAGGGGTTCTACTCCAACCTTTTCACTATTGCAAGACCAAAAGAGGGCATTTACCCCATCTTGGATTTGGAAGCCTTAAATGTTTGTATTCAAGTTCAAAGGTTCTGCATGAAATCTATCAAGTCTGTCATAGCCTCTCTTCAACAGGGAGAGTTCCTAGCCTCAGTGTATATCAAGGATGCATACTTTAATGTCTCACCATTCCAGTGCAGCAGAGTTATCTACATTTTGCTCTGGGCACACAACATTACCAGTTTGTGGCCCTAACATTTGGCCTATCATCTGCACCCTGAGTGTTCAATAAGGTTGTGGTCCTGAGGCTAGCCTTGTGGGATGCCTAGATGACCTCCATTTGAGAGAACAGTCAGCTCAAACGCTGACCATCAATGTTATGTGGACATTCCAGACCCTTAAAAAGGTTTGGATGGATTTTAAACCTTAAGAAAATCAGCGGTTTAACCAACACACTTGGAATATTTAGGTCTAGTCCCAGACATGACCAAAGCCAGAGTCTTTTCTCCCTATGATAACCTCTGACTCTCCAGTTCCAGATTTCGGCCTCTACAGGCCAGGAGCCATTCAACTCCTGACATCGAAGAACAGGTTATCTCTCGCCTGGTGGCTCGGGAATCCAGCTGCTAATCACCTGCTTGGTGCAGGGGACTTGCTTGTCAAAGAAATCCTATCTCCCAATGAACATTCTGAAGTTACAAGTGATGTCCCTTACATCATCTAGTATAAGGAAAAGAGTTTCCCTGCAGGAAATACTCCATACGTTGAATCTTGACATTTATGCAGTCAGGCCTGGATCAACATTTGGCTTGAGTACTATCAAGGGACAAATCTTGGCCCTTGCGATTTTATGTCAAGGACCACTAGCCTACCATTTTTTCATTGGAACCTTTGTACAGGGCATCATTCATATGGCTCTCACTCACAAGATTGTGTTCCTTGTCGTCATCACAAGGTGTGTGTTTGAGCTGGTAGCTTAGCCTAAAAAAGAACCCCTTTTGGTCTTGCATAATGATAAAGGTAGTATTAAGGCCTAGAGCTTCACTTCTTTGGCCTTTCAACCAACCAGAATTTTGCATAGAATACTGAATCTAAAATTAATATATACCATATATGTTAAACACATACAGTTATCACACTACAGCATTTTTCATAACAATGGTCTATCAACGAGGATTAATTATTTAGCGCAAAGTGAACTCAAGTGATGGGAACCTGTGATTATGTTGAGCATTCAATCATATTAAAAGGAATTTAAAAAAGGGATTTCTTCTGCACCTGGTTGCATGTACTGTATGTAACAGTAGCAAAAACATCTCTAAATCACCTCCAGGAGTGAAAGACGGTCACATGAAAATGGATCATAGGAGAGTTTTAAAGAACTCGTGTTAAGGAAAATCCTTAACCTGCCATTGCTGGCCTCTCCTCCTGAATGCTATTTGCCTGGCTTAAATGCTGATCCTGTACCTGGATACATTCAGACTCCATGAATCAGAACAAGTATAGAAATGACATCAGTTATAGCATAAAGTCGATCTAGACTCATGCAGCCTTATCCTTCAAATAGTGTAAGAAAGTCAGCAGAGAATAAAACAGCACTGGCGGTGGGCATTTTGTTCCTGCTGCTTGTTTGCCTAGGACCACTTTGTAGTTATTCTGCAGTAATATTTTCTGCAAGGAAGTTGCCGTATTGGTGGATGCCCAAACTACCACTGGGTAGCTACTTATGTTTCTAGACCCTGCCTTTAGATGACCCCTTTAATGTAATCCATTGAACAGAAGCAGGAGTGGGTGAGATAATACTTTGATGGTGTCAGACTTTGGATGAGGCTCCTGTAAGGAGCAGAAGGGCCCTGCTACATCTAATCAAGAATTATATGCTGAAGGTGTGTTTTTACTGGTTTGCATTGTCTTAAATTTTGCCAATGAATCCTCGTAAGGCAATCAGGTTTCCTGCAAAGTGGATTTGCCTTTAGTAAATAACCCCCAGGAAAAACAAACAGCACTTTGAATGAAAAACTTGGATCAAAGTGGTTTTAACCACTTGACCACTGGGCACTTAAACCCCCTTAATAACCAGACCAATATTCAGCTTTTGGTGCTCTCACATTTTGAATGACAATTACTCAGTCATGCAACACTGTATCTATATGAATTTTTTAAAGATAAATAAACTGTGCTAAAACAAAGGTTATATGTGTTGGGTGAGTTAATAGTGTGACCTAACACCAACAAAAATATAGAAAACAAGTCCAGTAAATAAAAGTCCAAATTCCCAAAGTAGTAGGTATTCAGTATAAATGTGGATGCTGTTCCAAATGAGCTATGATTGCTCTTACCGGAAATCCAAAGATATAAGCGGATGGCAAAAAACCCTTGCCAGGGCCTCTGAGGTATTGGACCAATCAGCACCGTCCGTAGTAAGATCAAAATCCACTCAATGAATGGAGGAGAGAAGCAAACAAGAAAAAACTGGCCATAGTGTAGTATGTTAAATGCTAAACATGGACATACGAACATACCAATCACCCTGGTGTGCACATAAAAACAACCAAAAAAAGGGGGAGGGAAGTGAAAAAAACCCCACCACCGTGGCTGTAGATTGTGCTTACCAACTCACGATGATAAACAGGTTCTTAGTAGGTTAGGAGCTGACATAGAGCACCTTGATATGTCCTCATTAACCCGAAGTTCACATCGTCAGTAAACCACCCAGAATATAAAAAATAAACTCTCCATAGTGAAGTACGTTTAAAAACAAATTTAATAAATAAAATATTGCACTCACAGAATAAAAGCACTTATATCGCATAAGTATATGTCGCCGGCCGGCATACAAGCATGGAAGCGAAGCTCGTCCTACTTCCTGGTCTCGTGGTAGCGTCGCTGCGTGCGTACCCAGACGCGTTTCGTCATCAAAAGGACGTTCTCAATGGGGATATTCTGGGTGGTTTACTGACGATGTGAACTTCGGGTTATCATCGTGAGTTGGTAAGCACAATCTACAGCCACGGTGGTGGGGTTTTTTTCACTTCCCTCCCCCTTTTTTTGGTTGTTTTTATGTGCACACCAGGGTGATTGGTATGTTCGTATGTCCATGTTTAGCATTTAACATACTACACTATGGCCAGTTTTTTCTTGTGTTTGCTTCTCTCCTGCATTCATTGAGTGGATTTTGATCTTACTACGGACGGTGCTGATTGGTCCAATACCTCAGAGGCCCTGGCAAGGGTTTTTTGCCATCCGCTTATATCTTTGGATTTCCGGTAAGAGCAATCATAGCTCATTTGGAACAGCATCCACATTTATACTGAATACCTACTACTTTGGGAATTTGGACTTTTATTTACTGGACTTGTTTTCTATATTTTTGTTGGTGTTAGGTCACACTATTAACTCACCCAACACATATAACCTTTGTTTCAGCGCAGTTTATTTATCTTTATTTGTTTGGTTGGTGTTGTCGCACTGTTTACTGCTGCTTATTCTTTTGTATTTCTAGCGCGGAATTTTTTCTGTTTTATATGAATTTTTTGTCCTTTTTTTCACACAAATAGATCTTTCTTTTGGTGGTATTTAATCACCGCTGGGTTCTTTATTTTTTGCCCTATAAAAGAAAAAAGACCGAAAAATCTGTAAAAAAATAAATTTTTCTTCGTTTCTGTTATAAAATTTTGAAAATTAGTAATTTTTGGTAAAAATAACCCAAATCGGTGTATATTATTTGGTCTTTGTGAAAGTTATAGCGTCCACAAGCTATGGTGCCAATAGCTGAAAATTGATCACACCTGAAGTACTGACGGTCTATCTCATTTCTTGAGACCCTAACATGCCAGAAAAGTACAAATACCCCCCAAATGACCCCTTTTTGGAAAGAAGACATTCCAAGGTATTTAGAAAGATGCATGGTGAGTTTTTTGAAGTTGTCATTTTTTCCCACAATTCTTTGCAAAATCAAGTTTTTTTTTTCTTTTTTTTTTTTTCACAAAATTGTCATATTAGCAGGTTATTTCTCACACACTGCATATGCATACCACAAATTACACCCCAAAACACATTCTGCTATTACTCCCGAGTACGGTGATACCACATGTGTGAGACTTTTACACAGCGTGGCCACATACAGAGGCCCAACATGCAGGGGAGCACCTTCAGGCGTTCTGGAGCACCCAGGCCAATTCTGACATTTCTCTCCTACATGTAAAAATCATCATTTATTTGCTAGAAAATTACATAGAACCCCAAAACATTATATATGTTTTTTTAGCAAAGACCCTAGAGAATACAATAGCGGTCATTTTTTGGAGAAAAAAATGTTTTTTGCTTTAAAAAAAAACAAAAAAGTAAGGTTAGCCCAATGTTTTTGCATAATATGAAAGATGAAGTTACGCCGAGTAAATAGATACCTAACATGTCACCTTTCAAAATTGCACACGCTTGTGGAATGGCGCCAAACTTCGCCACTTAAATATCCCCATAGGCAACGCTTTAAAATGTTTTACTGGTTACAAATTTTGAGTTACAGAGGAGGTCTAGGGCCAAAATTATTGCTCTCGCTCTACCGATCGCAGCGATACCTCACATGTGTGGTTTGAACACCGTTTTCATATGTGGGCGGGACTTACGTATGCGTTCACTTCTGCATGCGAGCACACGGACAGGGGCGCTTTAAAATTTTTTTATTTTTTTTTATTGTTCATTTTACTTTATTTCTTTTAGTTTGACACTTTTTTCCAAAAAAAAAAAAATTTTGATCACTTTTATTCCTATTACAAGGAATGTAAACATCCCTTGTAATAGGAATATGGCATGACAGGTCCTCTTTACAGTGAGATATGGGGTCAATAAGACCCCACATCTCACCTCTAGGCTGTCCCTGAAATAAAAAAAAAAAAAAAAAAAAAGATCCTGGCTTCGATCGTAGCGGTGAGTCGGTAGAAGCACCGGAGGGCGGCGGGAGGGGGGACGTCCCCTCTCGCCTCCCGTAAGAACGATCAAGCAGTGGAACTGCCGCTATGATCATTCTTATGGTGTAGGGAATCGCCGGCTGAAAAAGCTGATATCTGAATGATGCCTGTAGCTGCACCCATCATTCTGATATCCCTGCACAAAGTCAAGGACGTCGTATGACGGAAGGCGGGAAGTGGTTAAAACGCTTTTTTTTTTAACACAAAGTTGTCCATTTATACAATATTTCTAACACATAACATGTACATACCAAAAATGACACCCCAAAATAGATTCTCCTACTCCTTCTGAGTACGGCGATACCACATGTGTGAGACTTCCACAGCCTGGCCACATACAGAGGCTGGGTATGGCTGAGCATGGCTGGGTATGGGTGAGCATGGCTGAGTATGGCTGAGCATGGCTGGGTATTGCAGAGTATCGCCGAGTATGACTGGGTATGGCAGAGTATGGCTGGGTATCACCGAGTATTGCAGAGTATGGCTGGGTATTGCAGAGTATGGCTGGGTATGGCAGAGTATTGCGGGATATGGCAGAGTATTGCAGATTTTTGCGGGGTATTGCAGAGTATGGCAGAGTATGGCTGGGTATCACAGAGTATTGCAGAGTATGGCTGGGTATTACGGGGTATGGCAGAGTAATGCGGGATATTTCAGGGTATTGCAGGGTATGGCAGAGTATCGCGGGGTGTTGCAGGGTATTGCAGGGTATGGCAGAGTATTGCGGGGTATTGCAGGGTATGGCAGAGTATTGCGGGGTATTTCAGGGTATGGCAGAGTATTGCGGGGTATTGCAGGGTATGGCAGAGTATTGCGGGGTATTGCAGGGTATGGCAGAGTATTGCGGGGTATGGCAGAGTATTGCGGGTTATTGCAGGGTATGGCAGAGTATTGCGGGGTATTGCAGGGTATGGCAGAGTATTGCAGGGTATTCCAGGGTATGGCAGAGTATTGCGGGGTATTCCAGGGTATGGCAGAGTATTGCAGGGTATTCCAGGGTATGGCAGAGTATTGCGGGGTATTCCAGGGTATGGCAGAGTATTGCGGGGTATTCCAGGTTATGGCAGAGTATTGCGGGGTATTCCAGGGTATAGCAGAGTATTGCAGGGTATTCCAGGGTATGGCAGAGTATTGCGGGGTATTCCAGGGTATAGCAGAGTATTGCGGGGTATTCCAGGGTATAGCAGAGTATTGCGGGGTATTCCAGGGTATGGCAGAGTATTGCAGGGGTATTGCGGGGTATGGCAGAGTATTGTGGGGCATTGCAGAGTATTGCACAGCATTGCAGGGCATGCAGAGTAGTGGGGATGGCTGAGCATGGATGGATGGATGGCTGGATGTCACTGTGCAGCGTTGTGGGCACTACACATCCTGCCCACAACGCTGCAGCCATCCATCCATCCCCCTCTCTGCTCACAGTGTACCGATCGGTACACAGGAGGGGAGGAGAGGAACCGGCGTCATCAGATGACGCCGGTTTGTTTACATGTGAACGCGCCGTCATTTGACGGCGCGATCACATGGTAAACGGCCGCGATCAGCGGCCATTTACCGGGATCCATGATGCGCCGGGTCCTCTGGACCCGGCGGTCACGGATGCTCTCGAGTGCGCGCCCTAGGGGACGTGCGAGAGCAGAATTCTGGGAGGACGTCCCTGGACGCCCTCCCAGAGTTAAGCAACCGCCCTGTAGCCGTCATTTGGCTATGGGCCGGTTGTTAAGTGGTTAAAGGCTTTACCTAATGCGTTCTCTACATTAAGGTAAACAATGTCCTATTACTTGTATCGCCCCTTCACCCCCTTAAAGTGTTACCAAACCCAGGACCCTGCATTCACTATATCTGATCTCCCACAGTACACAGAACATGGAAATGCAATTATTTTAGTAAATATAAACTGATAAATACCTTTTCTCATCAGCAGTATATAGCAGTGTTTTGATTTCGATCAGTTCCTAGTGAAGCTTGTAGGAGTTTTCATACTGCACTGAGCTGTCCTATGAGGCTGCGGGACTCCTGACCCTCTGTCTGGACATGTTTGGACAGTGCTGATTGGCCCTGTGCTGATCACATGCACCCTCCCAAGAAAAAAAAAAACCCTCTGTAGCAATACACACCAAACTGAGTATGTGCAGCCTGACTCCAAAGGCTCTGTCTTATCCAGATTTGTCCAGGGGGACAGTGCAGAGAGGGGAGGATCTGTGTATACAAGATTGACAGTGCAGAAGATTAACCCCTTAGGTTCCACAGTAAGTATAACAAAACACAATATACTCCAGCGCTATCTCTGTGCCAATCCCGTGGTCATAGGATATAATCAAGCTACTGATTTAAAAAAATAAATAAATTAGGGGGTATAGTAATAAATGTCAATAATAAAAAGACTGGCTAACACCATAGATGCTTGCAAGGCTGCCTATAGAAGTGAGCTGGGAATCCACAATCTGAAATGCAAATGGGAAGGGAAAAAAAGCGCCAAGCAGGCATCGTGTAGCACAATTTATTAAGAGGTTAAAAAAACGATATAAATAGCAATGGCACAAGCGGGTGTGGTGGGGGATGATGACAGTTCGCATTGGATGGGATATCCAAGTGTCAACCAGGAGCTATGGTCTTTATCTACTATAGGAAGAAGGCAAGCTGTATAGAGGGAGCGAGATCAGCCTGAGATCCATCCAGAGGGAGCTGGCATCGAGCTGCACTGTATAGCCGGGATTGTCCATTCGGTGTTCAGATATCAGTTCCAAAATATGTATCTCCAGCGGGAGTGTAGAGAGGAGCTGTCAGTCTGAGAGCCAGTGAGCATCATCCCATATAACGGATAAAGACCTTAGCTCCCGGTTCCCACTTGGACTTCCCATCCACTGCGAACTGTCATCAGACCCCACCACACCCGCTTGTGAGTGCCAGTGAGTATAACAAGCATGCTTTACTGCATATACAGACTGATTTTACTGTTGTGGGTTTAGTAACTCATACTTACACGAGCGTGATCTCAATATAGCGCTGTGCCCATCTGCAGCGGCTCTCTCCTCCCACTCTGTTCACAGAGGCAGCAGCGGGAGTCATTGGCTCCTGCTGCTGTCAATCAAATCCTGTGAGCAGAAAGTGGGGGGCTGGGCTAAAACACACAGTCAATAGATGCACACAGTCCTGCTCAGTAGCAACCCTGCAGGTGATCCCAAATAGTGGCTTTTTGTGGTGGCGCATAGAGAAGAGGAGACCAGAGCGCCGGAGGGGACCTGAGAAGAGGAGGATCGAGGCTGCTCTGTGCAATACCATTGCACAGAGTAGCTAAGTATAACATGTTCATTGTTTTAACAAGAAATTAACATAATAATAATAATTACATAATAATTTAACAAAATTTAACAAAATAATAAACATGTTATACTTACCTGCTCTGTGCAATGGAATTTAAAATTAATGCTTTAAGGATTATTACAATACAATATTTATTACAATTATTACAATTAAAATATTATACATTTGAATATTTCCATTTTCCATTTTTTACATGCCATGTCTGTGCTCTGTTTTTCTTATATCGTGTCAGAAGAATGCCTTTGACAGGACTGCAAAATGACAATGTCAGTGACAGGAAAGAGTGTTTTTGCTCATGTCATTGGATTCCAGCCATGCTTTTCACATTCAGCGGCAATAAAGGATTCTAGCAATATTTCAACAAAAACTAAAATAGAAGAACAGATGGAGGAGAGCTGGTTAGTAGACGCTAAGGATTATTTTTTGTATTTTGTTTTTTTTTTTTTTTGTCAAAAAAGTATCAGCTAGAGGACAATAGTTCTATTTTAGTGCCGAGCTACGCTCTCTTGCCTGAGTGACCTCCAAGCTAGTTTGATATCCACCCAAGAGTCTTCCAGCAAAAAGCATCAACATTGTGCTTTTTGCTAAACCCTGTAATTCAATATAGGCATTTTTCACGGCCAATAAAGGTCAAAGTAAACGACAGTAACAAACGTTGCATAGCAACAGTGTGCCTTATGACAAAAAGAGATGAAAAAGAAAAGTGGGGTAACCTTTGCCTTAGTTTGATGGAAGATTGGAGATCTCTGATCAAAAATAATTTCTTGTCATGGAAAGGTGGATGCCAAAAAATAATAATGTAAATACCACTACAGTTTAGGTTCCACACCTATTTGATATATGTACAAAAATAAAAATGTTAAAGTGTAAGAAAGAGTTACTGATATTAATCATATAAAATTACCCACACCTATAAAGGGAATTATTTGTCATCTTTATCGTTTCTGTTGTAAAGGACGCAGCAATATAAAAGTTGGTAGCTGCATTCTCTGTGATAGGACAATGCATAACATGCTTTCTGCCTTTACTAAAAGAGTATAGAATGTTCACTTAGCGAAATTAAAGCGGTTGTAGGGATTACATTTTTTTTTCAAAATAATAAACATGTTATACTTATCTGCTCTGTGCAATGGAACTGCACAGAATGGCCCCAAACCTCCTCTTCTGGAGTCTCTGCTGGCGCTGTCGGCTCCTTCTCTTCAGTATCACTTCGAGCTCACTCCTGAGCTGGGCTGTGATTGACAGCAGAAAGAGCCAATGGCTCCCACTGTTTTCTCTCTGTCTTGTAAATGCAGGGAGAGAGCTGCTACAGACTGGGAAAGCGCTGGATTGAGTGTATGGAGCGGGGGGCAATACTGTTACTGGGACATTTTTTACCCTAATGCAGGGACTGCATTCTAGCCTTTAGAACCATTTAATACCGGCTCCTAGTGCAACACCGTTTATTTAATAGAGATAAAAAAGAAACATTGTAACACTATGCACCCACACGGCAGTGTTTGTAAATAAGCGTCCGTATCAAGTGATTGTTGCATTCCCGCAGTCAGGGCTCCAGGCTGGATCCAGGGAGGGCTGGCGCTGGATAGTCCTGATTTGTCAGCATGCAGCCGCCGACAAGCTGCACGCGAGCCGCCCGCCCGCAGCAGGGATCCTCCAATGATGGGGAAAACCCGGTCCAACTTCACAGTCATGTGATACAGGCAATAGCAGCTGATGAGAGATGCTAAGGGTTGCCAAGACAACACGTTTCAGAGGGCGTGGCCTCCTTCTTCAAGTCAAAAGTAAAAAAAAAAATAATAATAATTGTTTTATTTTATTTTTTTGTACTGTCACCAGTCAGTGTCCCTGATCACCTCCACACCAGTTATATGATGATGCTGTACTGCACTTCATTTTCCAAAAAATTCTGACAAAAAAATGACAATTTCAAAAAACTCGTCATGCCTCTTACTAAAGACCCTGGACTGTCTACTTTCCAAAAAGGGGTAATCTGGGTGATATTTGTACCGTCCTGACATTTTTAGGCCTCAAGAAATGAGAGTCAGTACATCAGGATTGATCGATTTTCAGGTACAGTACCTCACAAAAGTGAGTACACCCCTCACATTTTTGTAATGTAGAGAGTGTACAGCTTGTATAACGGTGTACATTTTCTGTCACTTCAAAATAACTCAACACACAGCAATTAATGTCTAAACCGCTGGCAACAAAACTGAGTACACCCCTCTTTGTTTCTGTTATAACATTTTGCAAATAAATAATCTTTCTTGATACATTTAGGTCAAAGTGTATTCCGCTACTTACCCCCCCCCAATGACCCATTTTTGGAAAGTAGACAGTTCAAAGTATTTAGCAAGAGGCATGGCAAGTTTTTTGAAGTTGTGCGATCGGTGCATCCTGACAGGAGGTCATATGACGCCCAGTCAGGATAATTGAACCACTGCTGAGCCATCAATTTGCTATTGGCTGGGCGGGAAGGTGTTAAAAACACTGGCAACAGCATATATTGACATATTTGTGTACCGCCCATACATTCCAGTGTGTGCCCTGTATTACCCACAGTTTAGTCAAATATGAAAAACTTACACAATTTTAAATGCCCAGATATTACAAAATTCTGTTGGTCAACCAAAGCACTCAGTGGGACAGGGCACATTCTCAGCTGGGTTTACAGAAAGCTGCTGCTTCATGTGATGTGGAGAAAAAATATAAACACCATGGGGTCTATGTACAAAGTAGTTGCTGTGTGGATGTCGTAACTATTCACACAGGCACAGAAATGTCTTCAGTATTGTTTGTACTAAAGTTATCTCTTTATTGAAATACCTCAATCAAAAAAAAAATAAATAAATATATATATATATATATATATATATATAGAGAGAGAGAGAGAGAGAGAGAGAGAGAGAGAATGTGTAAATATACTATATATATATATATATATATATATATATATATACAGTTGTGCTCATAAGTTTACATACCCTGGCAGAATTTATGATTTCTTGGCCATTGTTCAGAGATAATGAATGATACACAAAAACTTTTCTTTCACTCATGGTTAGGATTTGGCTGAAGCCATTTATTATCAATCAACTGTGTTTACTCTTTTTAAAGCTAAATGACCTTGATCAAAAGTTTACATACCCCAGTTCTTAATACCCTGTATTGCCCCTTTAACATCAATGATATCTTGGAGTCTTTTGTGGTATTTCTGGATGAGGCTCTTTATCTTCAGATGTTAGAGATGCCCATTACTCTTGGCAAAAAGCCTCCAGTTCCTGTAAATTCTTGCATGAACTGCAAGTTTGAGATCAAGTGGCTCAATGATATTGATATTGAGGTCAGGAGACTGAGATGGCCACTCCAGAACCTTCACTTTATTCTGCTGTAGCCAATGGCAGGTCGACTTGGCCTTGTGTTTTGGATCATTTTCATGTTAGAATGTCCAAGTACGTCCCATGCGCAGCTTCCTGGCTGATAAATGTAAATGTTCCTCCAGTATTTGTCCCTTCCCCTGATCTCTCTGTCAAAATCGATGGCACAACTATAAGCCCATCCCTGCATGCCAAGGTTCTAGGTGTAGTCCTGGACTCTGAACTCTTCTTTAAGCACCACGTTCAATCACTGTTCAAATCCTGTCGCCTTAACCTCCGTAACATCTCCAAAATATGCCCCTTTTTAACCAATGACACAACAAAGCTCTTAATTCACTCGCAGGTCATCTCTCGCCTCGACTACTGCAACTCCCTTCTCATTGGCTTACCTATATATAGTCTATCACCCCTTCAATCCATCACGAATGCTGCTGCCAGACTAATCCACCTTACCAATCGCTCTGTGTCTGCTACTCCTCTCTGTCAATCCCTCTACTGGCTTCCGCTCACCCAACTAATTGAATTCAAAATACTAACAACTACTTACAAAGCCATCACAATTTGGCCCCCAGCTACATCACAAACCTAGTCTCTAAATACCAACCTACTCGTTCTCTTCGTTCCTCTCTAGACCTCCTGCTCTCTAGCTCCCTCGTCAGCTTCTCTCATGCTCGCCTCCAGGACAGTTCCTGTAAATTCTTGGGCTGTCTTGCATAGACTGCACGTTTGAGATCTCCCCAGAGTGGCTCAATGATATTGAGATCAGGAGACTGAGATGGCCACTCCAGAACCTTCACTTTATTCTGCTGTAGCCATTGGCAGGTCGACTTGGCCTTGTGTTTTGGATCATTTTCATGTTGGAATGTCCAAGTACGTCTCATGTGCAGCTTCCTGGCTGATAAATGTATATGTTCCTCCAGTATTTTTTGATAACATACTGCATTCATTTTGCCATCAATTTTGACCAAATTTCCTGTGAAAAAGGCAAGCCGGTGGAGGCAGTGTGATGCTTTGGGCAATGTTTTGGGCTCAGGTAAGAATTTAGGAGGGGAGGAAAGACGGGTGCGAAGGAAGAGGACGGGGCACCCCTGCAGTGAAGATTTCACTAGGATCCATCTGCCTGCACAATGTGGGACACCCTTCATTACAGAACAGTAATGTCACTAAAGCTGTAGTGTACAAAAATAGCTACATTTCAGTTTTATTACCTCTGGGATTTAGAATAGTGTTGAGAAATAAATCATGCTTGCTTTTCAGTGACGAACATGTAAAACACATCTTAAATATGTGAAACATTGAATCCACTGCACATTAAGAACAATGCAGATGTGTGAATGTAGCCTAAACCAACGTCTCTGTAAGATCTTCTGCTCTGTTCAGGTATAGGAACAATAATGTGACTGTTAGTATTGTTAGTATTTACACTAGCAATGCCATATGTTTAGCAGTCCTTGAGACAATTTCTAATATGCACAAAACCCTTCCTGCTTCCTCTGTGGTATTTTAACTACAGTGATTTATAAGCTCTCTTGTTGAGGTTAATTGAGGAAAAGTAGCACAATGAAAAGAACATGTAATTCTATAATTAGTTCTGTTCGCTTTGTTCCCTGCAATTTGAAAATTACCTTAATTGGTTGCAAGATGGAAGCTGCTGCTTTCACCAAATGAAACAGGTGAGCTTTGTTAAAGACTGTTTACATGCAGATAAATTCTGAAAATAATTTATTTAAACCAAAATTCTAATATTTATATGTACTATGTGTGGAAAGGGCATAATGGCAGAAGGCATTTTTGTGTTGTGTCTGACTAGTTTCAGAATGCTGGCATGCTTCCAGATGATTGTCATAGCGTAAAAGCAAACATGTTATAGTGGACAGTAATGTAAGCTCCATCATGGCCCTGACACATTACAGAAAAAGCATTCACTCATTGTGCCAGAAATACATTATTTGTCTTCACAACACCCTGGTGAATGCTTTAAAAACCCCATATTTGCAAATATAAGTGATGCCACATTGCCACATCATAGGCATCTTTACACAGTGTGGGCCCTAACATTAATTGAGAAGTAGGGCCAAGGCTCTTTTGGTCCTACTTCTGTGGGTCACAGGAGTTTACATCATTCTGCATCTACTTTAACCTCTTCAAGACCAAGCCTATTTCTGGCACTTGTTGCTTGCAAGTTAAAATCCGTATTTTTTGCTAGAAACGTACTTAGAACCCCCAAACATTATATATTTTTTTTTAACAAAGACCCTAGAGAATAACATGGTGGTCGTTGCAATATTTTATGTCACACGATATTTGCGCAGCGGTCTTTGAAACGCGATTTGTTTTTTGAAAAATAATACACTTTTTTAAATTAAAAAATAAGCAAACAGTAAAGTTAGCCCAATTTTTTTGCATATAGTGAAAGATGATGTTACGCTGAGTAATTAGATACCTAACATGTTACGCTTTACATTTGCACGCACTCGTGGAATGGCAACACACTACGGTACTTAAAAATCTCCATAGACGATGTTTAAAATTTTTTAACCATTACCTGTTTAGAGTTACAGAGGAGGAATTTTGCTAGAATTATTGCTCTCGCTCTAACGATCGCAGGAATACCTCACATTTGTGATTTTAACACCATTTACATTTGCGGGTGCAACTTAGGTATACGTTTTCTTTGGTGCGCAAGCTTGCGGGGATGGGGGCGTTTTGTTTTTTTTTGTTTTTTTTTACTTTTTTTTTTATTGAACACTGTCCTTTAAAAGAAAAAAAAATCTGTTCACTTTTATTGCTGTCACAAGAAATGTATACATCCCTTGTGACAGTAATAGGCAGTGACAGGTACTCTTTATGGAGGGATCAGGGGTCTAAAAGACCCCAGATCCCTCCTTTGCATTTCAAAGTATTCAAAACGCCAAAATCGGTGTTTTGGAATACTGACATTTTGGCAGCCAAGTTATTTTACATAGGAGACCCAATCAAAGCCGTTTCTGGCTTTGTTTGGGACTCCAAACAGCCGGCGGACATGCCGGATGGTTGCTTCGGTCTTCTGGTGGGACGGTAGAGTGGTGGAAGGTGGCGGGAGGGGGGTGATAACGGCCGAGTGGCTCATTAGCCGCATCAGTTGTTATCACGAGATAGCTGGCCGCAAGCTGTATATCATGAGATATATGTATATCAGCTGTATAACATGAGATATATGTATATCAGCTGTATATTATGAGATATATGTGTATCAGCTGTATATCATGAGATATATGTATATCAGCTGTATATCAGATAGCCGATGCCTGCAACAGGCATCACCCCAGTATAACCACTTCATGCAAATGACGTACAGGTATGTGATTTTGCGTGAAGTGGTTAATGTTGGGATCCACGTCCTAGATGTCTGGACCAGCAGCTGACGAAACCTCTCAGCGAGCTACTGAGAGCCTGAGCCAGCCAGGACGGGCAGAACAGAGAGCTGTGACTGACTACAGACTGACCGAGAAATGAGCGATCAGCAGTCTTTGATGGCTCTGTTCCAGCGGTCTTTGATGGCAATATAGTGTATATGTGTGTGTGTGTGTATATATATATATATATATATATATATATATATATATATAAATAATACCAATTTACTATTTTTCTTCATAGGTTATCACATGACCTCTGTACTCAGCTGCATAAGGGGCTTAGGGAGGTGATGGTGAAGACTGCAGGGGGGCATGTAAGCATGAGGCAGAGATACAGCAGGACACTGATCTTCCCAGTGAAGAACTATGCAGGGGGGCATGTCAGCAGAAGTCTGACCAATGGAGTACTGGCAGGCTATACTTCCAAATGGAATGCAAAGAAGAATACTGACCAGGCTTGGAAGGATGTGCTTTTATGCCTAGCATAATCAGTTTGAAATAGGAAAGTAGGGGAACTGGCAGGATCACCAAATTTTTCAGACAAAGGAAGCGATGCAAATAGAACAGGATACTTTTTAATACAAGCACAACATACACCTATAAGAAATCTGAAATGTTTGGGCTGCAGAGCTGGAGGTGTGCCTCTGTGTGTCTGTGTAAATCCAGGAAGTGAACAGGCAGCAGCTTCAGCTGTCCACAGTTAGAATGATGCAGCCAGACTTAGTGGAGGGAGATTTCTGCAGCATATTTGGCAAGTACAGAATCACAGTATATATAAAATAATATGAAAAGTGGTTGGAGGGAAGCTTCAGAATGGCAAAGATGTTTTTATTAGAAATTATATGAGCAGACTGCAGTTCCTCTTTAAATAATGCATTATAATTTGCCTACACCCATTAGATTTTAGATGATTAAAATTAGTTTTAGTCGATTTAAATTATGTTAGTCGACTAAATACGACTAGAACTAAAACAATTGCAGAAGACTAAAATGGGACTAAAGCTAAAATGCCATTTTAGTCAAAACACTTAGACCCCTTTCACACTGGAGGCATTTTTCAGGCGCTTTAGCGATAAAAGTAGCGCCTGAAAAATGCCTCATCTGCAATCCCAGTGTGAAAGCCCGAGTGCTTTCACACTGGGGCACTGCGCTGGCAGGATGTCAAAAAAAGTCCTGTAAGCAGCTTCTTTGAGGTGCTTTAGGTGTATACACAGTGCCTCAGCAGCGTCGCTTTCCAGGCGCTTTTAAGCCTTTATTCGCCAGCTAGCGCCGAAAAGCGCCTCTAAAACGGTGGTAAAGTGCCGCTAAAACTAGCAGTGATTTACTGCCGATGCCCCTACGCTTTCAGTGTGAAAGGCCTCTTAGGAGCGGTGTATACACCGATTCTAAAGCGCCCCTGCCCAATGAAATCAATGGGCAGCGGCGCCTGCAAAGCACCTCAGCAGTGGCGATTTGCGGGTGCTTTTAAACCTTTATTCGGCCGCTAGCGGGGGTTAAAAGCTCCACGCTAGGGGCCGAAAAGCGCCTCTAAAATGACGGTAAATCGCAGCTAAAACTAGCGACACTTTACCGCTAACGCCCCACGCTGTCAGTGTGAAAGGGCTCTAAGACTAACAATAAATCGAAATTTGCTGCCAAAATTAACACTGCTGCTAGGGAATCCAATGTCGCTGCGGGGTGTATTGTTGCTGGGGAGGGGGTATTTTTACGTGGGGGGTCTTTTGTTGCTGGGCAGGTCTATTGCTGCTGGTGGGGAATCAATTTTTGCTGGGGGTTGCTCAATTGTTGCTGGGAGGGATCTACTGTTGAGAGAGAGATCTATTGATGCTGGCTGCTGGGAGATCTGTCGTTGCTGCTAGAGGTCTATTGTTATGGGGGGATCTATTGTTGCTGGGGGTGTCTTTTGTTGTAGGGATCTATTGTTGCTGGTGGGTCTATTGCTTGAGGGGGATCTATTTTTGCTGGGGTAGGGTTTAGTTTTGCGGGCTGCAGGGGATCTATTTTACTGCCTTTCTTGTTATCATTAGCAAACTCCATACAAATTACTTAGCACCACAAATTGATACAGTGGAACCTTGGTTAACGAGTAACGCGATTAACGAGCGTTTTAAAAGACAAGTAACTTTTTTTTTTAAATTCTGACTCGGTTTGACCAGAGGTGCGGGGGCGCCGGTAACACTCGGAACAGTTCGGAGCCCTTTGGAGCTGTTCGAAAATACTCGGAATCACTCGGAAATACTCCATTCCCGAGTCTCTCCTGAGCTGTCCGCGAGTATTTAAGAGGCTCTCCGGCGCCCCCCCACCTCTTGCCACAAGTCAATGCAGAATGAATTATCTTGGTTTCCATTGACTTCTATGGGGAAACTCGCTTTGATATGAGAGTGCTTTGGATTACAAACATTCTCCTGGAACGGATTATGCTCGTAACCCAAGGTTCCGCTGTATTTTGGTTCTGTATTCTCTAAAAGGAGCCGTACTAGTAGATGGGTAGGGGGTGGAACCAAGGAATGGTTCTCAGAGGTAAGTTAGGGCTGGAGACAAGGGGTGACTCAGAAAGGGAGACTTCCTGCACCGATTCTCTGTGAAAAAACGCCCTGAGCTTACCTGTGGGTTAAAACTCCAAAAATAGAGTTTCCTACCACTTTAGAGGATCAGTCCTCCCAATATCAATATTTCAGGTTGGGGCAAATACTAGCGTTTTATAAATAAGGGGACTCTGCACCTAGTGAAGTCATTACAATATGTAGTCCCAAGACTCCTATATCAGGATGGAGACTTATTAGTTGCAGGAGCTGCCATATATTAATGCCAAAGGTACTTGTATTCAATGGGCAGACTCTCCTTCTGTGCAAGCAGATAACATCTAGATGAGAATCATCTCCGAGAAATCAGCATGTGGCTCTTGTACGGTGCAATAACATATTGTAATAGGGATGCTGTTATTACTTCATTGCTACATGGCAGGCTTCTCCTGAGCTGGTAATAAAATTCCTCTTGACATATTCCGACAGGCCTTTCTGACGGTCTGGTGCCGGGACCCAGTTATCAAATATGGTAATCTTTGTTACAGCACAAGTGTAGGAGATGGCTTCCAGCATGTAATGTCTTTGAAGCATTTTGACACATGTCATCCATGTTTACTTCTTGACATAAACATGACTGGATGGGTAAACACAGTAATGGGGTTGTGTTTGAAATAAATCTTCTAAGTGAGTGGAAAATAAAAACTGCCTACAGATTACAAGCATTGCATTTTTACAGAACTTTCAATCAAAGCCTTCATTTTTCTTTTACAAGGGACTTGATTCAAGGGGCACATTTATATGAGTCTGATGACTCCAGGCACACACTCCTGCATTGGCCCTCATTATTCATAAAACTTTTTGACGGCAGCTCCAGAGGGGAAATGCAAATATAGATCTTTGGCCGAATCTTCTTTATTGTGTGACGATTGAGTGATGCCATGGGGAATTATTGACAAAATCAGTGGTTTGCATATTTGAGAATTTTAACTTTCCATCTATTAAATCTTCTGCCCTTGTTTTTTTAACTTTAAATAGTAAAACATTTTTTTCCTGACAGTAAATACCTTATACAGCCCACTTCCTGTTTCTTGTCTGGTAAAAAGCCTAGGCCAGTGATGGTGAACCTTGGCACCCCAGATGTTTTGGAACTACATTTCCCATGATGCTCAACGACACTGCAGAGTGCATGAGCATCATGAGAAATGTAGTTCCAAAACATCTGGGGTGCCAAGGTTCGCCATCACTGGCCTAGGCTTATGACATTATGCACAGCTCTCTCTCTCACTCTTGTGAGAGTTTACCAGGACAGGAGGGGGGATGAGTCATAAGAGGGCCAATGAGAGCTGCAGAGCTGGAGGTGTGCTTCTGTGTGTCTGTGTAAATCCAGGAAGTGAGCAGACAGCAGCTTCAGCTGCCCACAGTTAAAATGGTTGCAGCCAGACTCAGTGGAGGGAGATTTCTGCAGCATATTATATATATATACAGAATCACAGTATATATAAAATAATACACAAATTTGTTGGAGGGAAGAATGGCAAAGATGTTTTTATTACAAATTATGTGAGCAGATTGCAGTTCCTCTTTAAAGCTCAACTCAGGGATTAGCAAATATTTTCTAAATACAAGAGGCATGTGTATTCTTATTGGACAAAAAACAGAAAAGAAGAATATGGCTAAATGGAAGTTTTGTGCCTTGAGTTCAGCTTTAACCACTTCAGATCCGGAAGGTTTTACCCCCTTCCTGACCAGGCCATTATTTGTGATACTGCACTGAGTTGCTTTAACTGACAATTGCGCGGTGGTGCGAAACTGTACACAAATAAAATGTATGTCCTTTTTTTTTCACAAATAGAGCTTTCTAATGGTGGTATTTGATCACCTCTGTGGTTTTTTTGATTTTTTGATTTTTTGCGCTATAAATAAAAAAAGGCTGACAATTTTGAAAAAAAAAACTCCAATATTTTTCACTTTTTGCTATAAAACACATCCAATAAAATAATGGAAAAAATCAAATTTCTTCATTAATTTAGGGCAATATGTATTCTGCTACATGTTTTTGGTAAAAAAAAAAAAAAAACCCAATAAGCGTATATTGATTGGTTTGCGCAAAAGTTTTAGCGTCTACAAACTATACGGTAGATTTATGGACTTTTTATTAATTTTTTTATTGTTTTTACTAGTAATGGTGGTAATAAGCGATTTTTAGCGGGACTGCGACATTACATTTGGACAAATCTGACACTAAGTGACACTTTTTGGGGACCAGTGACACCAATACAGTGCACTGTCACTGTATAAATGACATTGGCATGGAAGGGTTAACATCAGGGGCGATCAAAGGGTTAAGTGTGCTTCTAAGGAGTGCTTTCTAACTCTGGGAGGAATGCCGTGACTGGAGGAAAACACAGCCCTGTGTTTCTGCTTAGCAGAATCACAAGATCTCCATCTTAGTCCCTCACAGAACGGCGGTCTGCCTTGTTTACATAAGTAGACCGTCGTTCTGCCTCTCCTGTGAATGATTGGTGGGTCCCGGTGGCCATCGCGCCCCAGAGCCGAGGAGAGGAATCACGTAGTGACGTCATCGCAGCGCGGCCAATCACACTGCCAAAGGTGAAGATGGAAGCGCCTTCAGCGGTAAAAGCACACCACTGGAAGGCTTCGTTCTAAGGTAAGAATTTCATAATGTGCTAGTATGCGATGCATACTAGCACATTATGCAATTTCTTACAGGGTTTGAAACACAAAAATGCTGTTTACTACCGCTATAATGTGAACTCCAGCCAAAAAAATTTTTTGCTTTGGAAAGTTTGGGGAAAGGTTCAAACTGTATCATATTTTATTACTTTTCAGTGTTCCCATCCTCAGGTCCAGTAGGCATTATTGTCACGATGACTGGCAACATTTCTACAACAGGTACACAACAGCAATAGTAGAGTGGAAGAAGGCTAGAACCTCCATCAGCAGTATTATTATTATTATATATTCTTTATCTTCACAACAAATATTACAAAGTTTCACAATATACTATCCACATGGATGTGGAACAAATGGTCAAAAGGGATCTCCGAAAGTCATTGTGAATAATGATGATAAGTTCAGGAATCCAAAAGGACATGTGTAAAGCATGTAAACAACAGCAATATTCCATGTGCTATTGCAAAGGCGATTGCATCAAGAACATGTGCTGTGAAGTTGGAATTTTATATTTAAACTTGTATAAAAAAGAAAAAGAAGATTGAAATGTCAAAAACTGGGGTATTTTAGACATTGGGGGTGGTGTGAAAAAAAACAAAACATTGAAGGTAAAATAAGGATGTTGGGAAAAGGGGAGGGGGAGGGAACAAAAGCACAATGCTCCCCAAGGAAGGGGGTGCACAGGAGAGATATATGTAGCTTTACCCCCAAACGAGCCTTTTGGTAACTTGGGTTCTCTGTCCTGCTCCTCGACTCCAAGAATGACCTCAGCCCCTCTGACACATCTGGTTGAATGAAAATCACTGCAAACACTTCATAAAACATGAGCATAGATATCTTTAACTTGGTTGTAAGCTAGTACCAGGAAATCGACACAAGATCATTTAGTGATAAATAAGCTCAATGTATTGGTATCGATCAGGATAAATGATGGTATGAGCATAAATGAGTACACAGAAGATACATTGAGGCACAGTCTGATTGACAATACAATCGCAATGCAAATGTAACTTTGAATATAATTCTGTACCACTAGAGTGGAATTACTCATAAATCAAGAAGATCAGTAAAGAACAGTGCATATAAATGTTAACTGTAGTGTGGATGATTATATTGTAACTGGCTTAGAGTGCACTCTAAAAGAATGGTTATAGTCATGTGCAATATCCCCTGGGAGGTACCTCTAAACTAAACAGTGGGCACAGGTCTGTGGCAACTGTTAATGGGCAGTCTTTAGACCTAAATATTCAGCTGGCTAACGTCGGGGCCCAGCTGTACCATTGGCACACATAGGAATAGTCATAATAAGGCCTTCAGGCAGTGATAGAGCCATAAGACAACTGTGTAGCCAGGGCTCAGTCGTCTAGTGGCTAACAGGTCATGGCTGTAAGCAGTGTTAATTTAGTCGACTAAAACGACTAAAACATTTTAGTCGACTAAATGAATACTATTTTAGTAGACTAAAATACGACTAAAACAATTGAGATGACTAAAATACGACTAAAACCAAAATTGGCATTTTAGTCAAAAGACTAAAATGGGACTAAAATGCCATTTTAGTCAAAAGACTAAGACTAAAACTAAATCGAAATTTGACTTCAAATTTAACACTGGTCTGTAGTGCACGATCATACCTCAATACCATAAATAATAACATATTAGATTTTTCACTCCAGCAATATATAATGAGTTTGGACATTGTAGAGAAATGTTAACTAATGCAATTACAATTTTATTACCGTACATACTCGAGTATAAGTCGAGGCCCTAATTTACCACAAAAAAATGGGAAAAACTTATTGACCCGAGTATAAGACGAGTGTGAGAAATGCACAGCTACTGTAAATGGAAAAGAGGGTCAACAATGCCAATTTGCAGCCTCACTGTGCCCATTTGCATGCCTCACTGTGCCCATTTGCAGCCATAGGTCCCCCGAACTTCAAACTCTGGTAGTTAAGGGTTCCTAGATGCCCCCTAGCTGCAGCCAAAATTTGGGTCTCTAAACCCAAAGGGTCCCAAAATGACATTGCTGCAGATGGACACAGTTGACCGAATTTGGGGCCCCGTATCTTGGGGCCACTTAGTGCTAAGAACCTCAAATTTGGTGTGCAAACCCAGTGGAACTAGCACCATAAAATATCCAAAGCTGGGGTTTCTAGCACCAAGTGGCCCCGAGATACAGGGCCCCAAACATCGGTTCAGAAAATGTCAAGCACTTTTCTGTAGCAGAGAATGACATTTTCCAAACCGGGTTTGGGGCCCCGTATGTCGGGGCCACTTGGTGCTAGGAACTCCATCTTTGGATATGTTATGGTACCAGTTCGACTGGGTGTGCACACCAAATTTGGGGTTCCTAGCACTAAGTGGCCCTGAGATACGGGGCCCCAAAGTCGGTTCAGAAAATGAAATTTTTTGCTGCAGAAAAGTGTTTGACTTGAGTATAAGTCGAGGGGGGTACTTTCAGAACAAAAAAATGTGCTGAAAAATTCGACTTATACTCGAGTATATACTTTACATTCATTCGATTTTAGATGTCTAAAATGAGTTTTAGTCGACTAAAATGTACTGGAGGTTTAGTTGACTAAATACGACTAAAACTAAAACAACTGCAGGAGACTAAAATGGGACTAAAACTAAAATGCCAATTTAGTCCTAAGACTAAAAATAAATCAAAATTTGCTGCCAGAATTAAGACTGGCTGTAAGGCTCTCTCACCAATCATTCTGGATTGTCTCAGGTGACTCTGATCCTCAGCACAGCGCAAACTGCATCCCGGCGGTGGCTCAGTCTCTCAGCACACAGATAACAGCTTTGTATTCTCTGGTCCCGGCACAGTAAAGGGCTTTCCAGTTGCTCAGTCTCTGTCTGTCTCTCTCTCTTTCTCCTTGTCCTCTAATGTGGGTGCAGAGCGCTACATCAGCTCTTTTCACTCTCTCGCCTTGCACTGCTCTCCTCTAACCTCCTCTTAATTTGCCCAGGAAAGTCCGGCTCTCTCCTCCTGTGCAAAAGCAAAAGATTGCCGCTCCAATCTCTCAAATCCGTATCAAGAGACCCACCCTAATGGAACTCACAGGTGCTGGCTCTGCACAAGCTTGTGGAAAGAGAAAAATATACTGGACGGCCGCACACCATAGAAGACATCTTTATTGATATGAAGAAATAAAATCCAAATGCAGTCACCTCATGTACAGGGAGGAACAGGAAAGATAGCTAACATGTTTCACGCCCCATCATGGCGCTTATTCATAGCATCTCTCCTCCTGTGCATGCAAGGTGTCCCTGGGTATTGTAATTTGCAGCTCATGGCATCCATTGCACAGCACTCCTTTTTGGACTACATTTCCCAGGGTTCCATGTGCAGCTGCATCATTCAGGAGGCAGGAAATGGGCGGCTGCACTGACAACTCTCCTCCCCTGTATGTATGATACTGACAGATGGAAGGGGGGTGGCGAGCGGGGCATCTTCACAGACAGCCTGCAGCTGTGCCTCCCCCCTGTCAAAGCACATCCACTTGCTCACAACGGGGGAGGGGGGCGAGTGGAGAGAATGGGCACACAGTCAGCAGAGCAGTCAGCTACATGTATAGAATCCAACTCTGGGTCCACATGAGCATCTTTTACTGCTGCTGCATAATCCAAGGAAAATCTAAATTGTGTCCAATAGAACCAGATGCATTTAAAGGCTTCAGATCCGTCCTGCAAAGAAGAGGTCAGATTTTCCATATACTTTACATAATGTCATTAACTTTGGAGTATCACTGGCTAATCGTAGGTGGGTCAGGTTGTTTCTATTTACTTGTGTAGCAATAACTCTCGGTGGAGCTGCTGCTTTAAGCGGGCTTGTTACCTTCACTCTTGACACCCCTGCTTCACCGGAACCCGGTATAGGATTCCCTGAGTTTACCTCTGGACGATAAAAGCACCACCACTTGAATAAGTTTTCAATGCTTTATTGAACTAAGTAACGAAGGAAGTAGCAGGAAAGAGGCAGGAGGGAAGCTACAGGGAAGCTCAAATACCTTTCTTTAGGATTCTTGAGAACGTCCTTTAAAGTTGAATATTGTAATCGGATGCAATCCCCTTGTGGGACACAATCTTTGCTCGCCTGGATAGGCCTCTCTCACTTGCCTAGCAGCCAGTACGTAGCACGAACAAAAGTCTCTGCCACAGACTTGCTTGAAATAAATCCGTACAATCCTCTGCCACAGGATGTATTAAACTTTGCGGTGAATGTCAGACACAGTACTTGGACCTCTAAGCCAACCCGGCAGTACTATGCTGTAAAACCACTTTAGGATACGTCCTCCAACTGAGTCACCAGGCCCCTCTCCAGACCAGCACTCTGCGTGATCCTTCCATGACGGGTCCTCCCCTGGGATCTTCTCGGTTGTCCAGCTTCTTCACTCTGGATAGACAGCTCAGGACCATTCCTTGGATGAGGTGGTAGGCCCCAGACATGCTTCTGGGCCCACCCACGCGCCGCAGCGAGCGGGCCTCCGGAACGGAGGACCACGAGGTAGCACTCTAACGCATACCTGTCGGCCAGGATGGCCAGCAGATGGCTGAAAACGAACGCTAAAACATGGCGTCTGTCCCATAAATACCCTCTCCCATAATGCAACTTGGAGGACCACCTCCCCCGAGTTGTCTCCGGGACAGAGGAGCAATCATACGCTTCGACGCGTTGCCTTTCCAACACTAGCCAATGGTAACAGCAACACCCACTGGCTCAGTGTGGAACCACACGCAACGTCAGCCAAGCTGGAACAGAGGCAAATCTAACTCCCCTAACGAGCAATTTACTAAATTTACCTATCAGTTGGTAGATCATAAATCTACCAGCGCTACATACTCCCCCCACTACAATAGACATTGTCCCCAACGTCTGTCCAAAAATAATGATAATAACTCCCAAGCCTGGGAGCAGGTATTTGAGCTTTAGACTTGGATTAGATAGAGAAGAAGGAAAGACAGTGGAAAGACATTATGAGATTAACATCTATAAAACAATATGTTCACGTCCGTAAACAAAACCATCCTATGACTGTACACCACCTCACTATCTAGCTGAAAAGCCTCACAGCCTGATAGGAGATCAAATGGTTCCTGAAAAGGAAAACAAGTTAAGCACATACATATATACTGTACAACATCAGGAGCAAAGCCTCATTTAAAAATGAAACTCTCTTCCCATTCCCAGAATTATCAAAAATAATCTTTAGGAGTCCATCCCTGTATAAATTTTTTTTTCACATGAAAGAGATGAATATCCAGACCTTGACCACGAAGATCTCTTTATACTGACACTAACTAACTAACTAACTAACTTCAAATTTCTTATGTCCATAGTTACCAATAAACCATAGTTACTGAGATGAATATCCAGACCTTGACCACGAAGATCTCTTTATACTGACACTAACTAACTAACTAACTAACTAACTTCAAAGTTCTTATGTCCATAGTTACCAATAAAACCGGGGATCTGGCAAGGTCAGTGTCTTTCCCAGTTTATCCACTGTGGTAATGAAATATACAGCGTCATCTTTTCCGGGCCTGCAGATGACCACTTTGTCAGCACAGATGTGCCGACCGAAGTTCCAGTGCATAAAACATCCACTAAAATGTTCATCCATTTTAACAGAACATCCAGTCTTTCGGAAAGGCTTAGGCACAGACAAATAGTCCCAAACAGCTTCACTGTACCAAAGTTCCCAGTTAACTTCAATCACTTGCATTACATCCTGGGGACATAGGGGAACTCCAAGCCATACTCTGTAGCTACACGCTTGTTTAACATTCTCTGCAAATGTGCAAGCTTGGGCAAAGATCTGTTCTTTCCCATGCCAGGAGACACACAGGAATCCAATGATTTGCTCACCATAGACCCAGCTGGTGTCTGAAGTGAATTAACAACTTTCGACAAAGTCTCATTTACAGTGCTGTGTGGCTCCACACAGGGTGATGTCTTCCCAGAACTCAGGGCTGTCCATTCAGGGAAAGTCATAGCAGAGGCGACATCCTCGCCTTGTGACCCTAACAGTTCTTGTGACATAGTCTCAAACAGGTCATCATCACCGGAAAGATCCGACATGGATTCTATTTCAGAATCTCCCAACTCTTCCGCTGGCAGATATTTATTTACAGTCCCAGATACATTCCCCATCAGCTGCTTACCCGTTCCTGTCGTGGACTTTTCTGGATCCGGTTCGGGTAACCTCGGGGGTAGGCCTCGGCCATGGCCGCGGGAAGCCTTCACATATCCTACCTTCCTCTGTACAGGCACAACAGAGGCAGTCATGGTGGACTCAGAATTCAAAGCAGTGTCTCTCTCCGGTACATTCTCGGCAACAACAGGCAAAGTGATGGCCTGCCGCTCTCTCTCTGTAGTAATAGCAGCTTCTACTGTGGCGATACCTGTTGCCCAATCCATACGATAAGCACGGGGCGACATGGTAGGCTGCTCCACCACAAACAAATACTCTCCACACTGCGGACATCGGCCAAATGGACGGAGATGTACGGCCAGTCCTTCACATCTATGGCAAATCATGCCCAGTCCCTCAATATCTCCTGAGGTATACAGAACAAACCTCCCCTGCGGCTTCAGATGAACACCGGTATCTGTAAGCAGGGTTCCAGTCAGCACAGTATTCAACGCGGTGCTTGCAGGGAACATTCTCGGTCCCATAATTGACTGCATCGCTGAAAAAGACATGGCCACACTCTGATCTTCTCAGCATGATCACAAGGCCTCTCTTCTTCTCTGGCGCCAAACACACACACGCGTCCCACGCGTTATCAAGTAGGGTAGGCTCCTCCCACTTGTTCTTCTGATCACGTAGCTCCCGGGCTTTTACTGGCGCCCGCCGCCTACGCATTCAGAAATAAAGTCCTGCAACTTTTAACCTCTTCTCTTCCTGAAAAAATGACAAAGTCCAGCTTTCACCGTAAACTCCTGGTGAAACACCTCTCTGGGTTGCGAGAATTGATGGTCAACAAATTCGGGACGACGCCCCCACATGTAGCAATAACTCTCGGTGGAGCTGCTGGTTTAAGCGGGCTTGTCACCTTCACTCTCGACACCCCTGCTTCACCGGGTCCAGGGTTCCGTTGAGTTTACCTCTGGACGATAAAAGCACCACCACTTGAATACGTTTTCAATGCTTTATTGAACCAAGTAACGAAGGAAGTAGCAGGAAAGAGGCAGGAAGGAAGCTACAGGGAAGCTCCAATACCTTTCTTTAGGATTCTTGAGAACGTCCTTAAAGTTGATTTTTGTAATCGGATACAATACCCTTGTGGGACACAATCTTTGCTCGCCTGGATAGACCTCTCTCACTAGCCTAGCAGCCAGTATGTAGCACGAACAAAAGTCTCAACCACAGACTTGCTTGAAATAAATCCGTACAATCCTCTGCCACAGGATGTATTAAACATTGCGGTGAATGTCAGACACAGTACTTGGACCTCTAAGGCAACCCGGCAGTACTATGCTGTAGAACCACTTTAGGATACGTCCTCCAACCGAGTCACCAGGCCCCTCTCCAGACCAGCATTCTGCGTGATCCTTCCATGACAGGTCCTCCCCTGGGATCTTCTCGGTTGTCCAGCTTCTTCACTCTGGATAGACAGCTCAGGACCATTCCTCGGCTGCTGTGGTAGGCCCCAGACATGCTTCTGGGCCCACCCACGCGCCGCAGCGGCGCGGGCCTCCGTAATGTAGGAGCACGAGGTAGCACTCTAATGCATACCTGTCGGCCAGGAGGGCCAGCAGGTGGCTGAAAACGAACCCCAAAACATGGCGTCTGTCCCATAAATACCCTCTCCCAGAATGCAACTTGGAGGACCACCTCCACAGAGTTGTCTCCGGGACAGAGGAGCACCCATAGGCTTCGACACGTTGCCTTTCCAACACTAGCCAATGGTAACAGCGACACCCACCGGCTCAGTGTGGAACCACACGCAACGTCAGCCAAGCTGGAACAGAGGCAAATCTAACTCCCCTAACGAGCAATTTACTAAATTTACCTATCAGTTGGTAGATCATAAATCTACCAGCGCTACACTTGGAATACAAGCTTTTTCAGCATTAAGAAAATATATTTCCATCAGCTTTTTTATTGTTATCAATAGCCTTACTGGGAAATTTGCCTCACTTCTTGCCCTCTATTAGTCATAGTTTTTAGCTAAGTGTTAAGTGATAGGTTTATAGTTATGAGTGTTAAGTTTAGGTGTAAAGGTTAGCTGTAGAGAATGGCTTAAGTAATAGAAATTCACTGTCTAGGATTTTTTCAAGGGTTAGGTGCTAAGTAGGTAAATTTAAGGATTAGGTAAAGGGTTAAGCATTACTTTTTAGGTCTAGGCTAGGTTGTAAGTTCCAGTGTTGGAAAGATTTTAAGGATTCATTTTAGGGTATGGGTTAAATAACGTGGGCTTTTCCGAGCCAGGCTTTGTATGACATCTTCTCAGGCCCAGAGGGCTATAAGCTACTCCACATGATATAGAATGATGGAGAGTATGGGGTTGATTTACTAAAGGCAACTAGACTGCATTCTGCAAGTATAGTTGCTCCAGAGCTTAGTAAATTAGGTAAAAATTCACTTTGTAAAGAGTACCCAATCACGTGCAAGGAAAATAAAAAAAGCATTTTTGCTTGCACATGATTGGATTAGAAGTCAGCAGAGCTTCTGCTCAATTACTAAGCTCTGGAGCAGCTGCTCTTTGCAAAGTGTACAGTCTATTTGCCTTTAGTAAATCAACCTATATGTGTCCTTGCAGAGATCCATTATTCCCATCATAGAAAGCCATGCTTGTTCAAAAGTTCAAGGACAGCCAGCTCTAAAGAGAGGTGAAACATTGCTTGCCGTAGGCTGCAGCTGTAGATTGTTTGATCTGAAATTTGTGTGGGACATATAGTAGGTGGGGTGAGGGAATAATATATAGTACTTTAGCCTCTATGCCCTCATGCACACTGGGCATTTTTACAGCTGCTGTTTTGGGCGTCAGACGTTTTTTAACTGCCTCTAAACTCCCCTGCATGTTATCCTAAGTGTTCATGCACACATAGGCTTTTATCAGCGTTTTTTGGCAGGAGAGTTTAGTGGCAGATAAAAAAAAACCCTCTGCCAGCTCATTCTGGAGCAGCAGCGTTTTGGCAGAAAAAAACACTAACAACTTCTAAACTCTACTAAACGCCGGTTTCCAAAGTTTAGCAGATGTCTTTTTTCTGCCACTAAACTCTAAACAAGTGAATACTGGTTGTTAAGGAGCAGGCTGCCAAGTCCTTAACAATGAACAGCTAAATGTTAAACACATGCCGACCGGGCCACAGCCGAAAGACGGCTACACCGCGGTCGGCTTATTCTGGGAGGGCGTCCGTGGACGTCCTCCCAGATTACTGCTGTCACGCGCCCCCTTGGGTGCGCACCCGAGAACATCCGTGACCGCCGGGTTCTCATCACGGATCACGCTGATCACGGCCGTTTACCGTGTGATCGCTCCGTCAAATGACAGAGCGATCACATGTAAACAAATCGGCGTCATGTCATGATGCCGGTTCATCCCTCCCCTCTCTGTACCAATCGGTACAGTGTGAGAGGAGAGGGGGAGAGAGCGGATGGCAGCAGCGCTGTGGGCTGGATCTGTAGTGCCCACAGTTGCAGTCACATCCATCCATCCATGCTCAGCCATCCCTCCATACTCTAATACCCTGCAATACCCTGCACTACTCTGCAGTACTGTGCACTACTCTGCAATACTCCGCAATACCCCGCAATACTCTGCACTACTCTGCAATACTCCGCAATACCCCACAATACTTTGCAATACCCCACAATACTCCGCAATACTCTGCAATACCCCGCAATACCCTGCAATACTCCACAATACTCTGCAATACTCCACAATACTCTGCAATACCCCGCAATACTCTGCAATACCCCGCAATACCCTGCAATACCCTGCAATACTCCGCAATACTCTGCAATACCCTGCCATACTCTGCAATACCCTGCCATGCTCTGCAATACCCTGCCATACGCAGCCATACCCAGCCATACTCTGCAATACCCAGCCATACTTTGCAATACCCAGCCATACTCTGCAATACTCGGTGATACCCAGCCATACTCTGCCAGACCCAGTCATACTCGGCGATACCCTGCAAAACCTGTCATGCTCAGCCATACTCGGCTGTACTCGGCCTCTGTATGTGACCAGGCTGTGGAAGTCTCACATGTGGTATCGCCGTACTCAGGAGGAGTAGGAGAATCTATTTTGGGGTATCATTTTTGGTATGTACATGCTATGTGTTAGAAATATTGTATAAATGGACAACTTTGTGTTAAAAAAAAAATGCGTTTTAACCACTTCCCGCCCACCGGCCGTCATATGACGTCCTTGACTTTGTGCGGGGATATCTGAATGATGCCTGCAGCTAGATATCAGCTTTTTCAGCCGGCGATTCCCTACACCATAAGAATGATCATAGCAGCTGTTACACTGCTTGATCATTCTTACGGGAGGCGAGAGGGGACATACCCCCTTCTGGTGCTTCTATCGACTCACCGCTACGATCAAAGCCAGGATCATTTTTTTTTTTTTAATTTCAGGCTTTCCAGCCTAGAGGTGAGATGTGTGGTCTTATTGACCCCACATCTCACTGTAAAGAGGACCTGTCATGCCATATTCCTATTACAAGGGAAGTTTACATAATAGGAATAATAATAGTTAATTGTAACATAATTGTATATAATAATTAACATATAATTATTATTAACATAATAATTGTAATAGGAATAAAAGTGATCAAAATTTTTTTTTTGGAAAAAAGTGTCAAACTAAAATAAATAAAGTAAAATGAATAAAAAAAAAAAAATTTAAAGTGCCTATGTCCGTGTGCTCGCATGCAGAAGCGAACGCATACGTAAGTCCTGCCCACATATGAAAACCACACATGTGAGGTATCGCTGCGAACGTTAGAGTGAGAGCAATAATTTTGACCCTAAACCGCCTCTAACTCAAAACATGTAACCAGTAAAAAATGTTAAAACGTCGCCTATGGGGATTTTTAAGTAGCGAAGTTTGGCGCCATTCCACAAGCGTGTGCAATTTTGAAAGGTCACATGTTAGGTATCTATTTACTCGACGTAACTTCATCTTTCACATTATGCAAAAACATTTGGCTAACTTTACTGTTTTGTTTTTTTTTTTAAAGCACAAAACTGTTTTTCTTACAAAAAAAAGCGTTCGAAAAATTGCTGCGCAAATACCGTGCAAGATAAAAAGTTGCAACAACCGCCATTGTATTCTCTAGAGACTTTGCTAAAAAAAAATATATAAGCTTTTGGGGTTCTATGTAATTTTCCAGCAAATAAATTATGATTTTTACATGTAGGAGAGAAATGTCAGAATTGGCCTGGGTGCTCCAGAACGCCTGAAGGTGCTCCCTGCACGTTGGGCCTCTGTATGTGGCCACGCTGTGTAAAAGTCTCACACATGTGGTGTCGTCATACTCGGGAGTAATAGCAGAATGTGTTTTGGGGTGTAATTTGTGGTATGCATGTGCTGTGTGTGAGAAATAACCTGCTAATATGACAATTCTGTGAAAAAAAAGGAAAAAAAATCTTGATTTTGCAAAGAATTGTGGGAAAAAATGACAACTTCCACAAAACTCTTTCCAAATACCAAATTCCAAATACCTTGGAATGTCTTCTTTCCAAAAAGGGGTCGTTTGGGGGTAGTTGTACTTTTCTGGCATTTTGGGTCTCAAGAAATTAGATAGACTGTCAGTACTTCAGGTGTGATTAATTTTCAGATATTGGCACCATAGCTTTTGGACTCTATAACTTTCACAAAGACCAAATAATATACACCAATTTGTACTTATTTTTACCAAAGATATGTAGCAGTATAAATTTTGGCCAAAATTTACAAAGAAAAATTACTCATTTGCTAAATTTTATAACAGAAACAAAGAAAAGTTCATTTTTTTACCGAATTTTCAGTCTTTTTTCTTTTATAGCGTAAAAAATAAAAAACCCAACGGTGATTAATTACCACCAAAAGAAAGCTCTAATTGTGTGAAAAAAAGGACAAAAATTTCATATGGGTACAGTGTTGTTTGACTTAGTAATTGTCATTCAAAATGTGAGAGCATTGAAAGCTGAAAATTGGTCTGATTAGGAAGGGGGTTTAAGTGCCCAGTGGTCAAGTGGTTAAAAAAAACGTTGCTGGCAAAAAAGAATTTTGAAAATAACCCACGTGGGGGTCCTCTCCCAATCCATACCAGGCCCTAGGGTGCTTCCAGATACCGATAATCCCCCCTGCCTGCAGACCCCCACAACCATGGGAAAGGGTTGTGGGGAAGCGGGGCCCTTGTCCCCATAAACATGGGACTTGGGGTACCCCTCAAAATTCATACCAGACCTATGGGGGGCACGTCATTTTTCTCAAAATTTTGGCGTGGGGTTCCTCTTAAAATTCATACCAGGCCCTATTGGGGGGGGACGACTCCCATGCTGTATTTTGCAGATTTTTTTTTATTGCTGGCAATGTTTTTTTTTACATTCAGCTGTCAATAGGCAATCCCACTGACAGCTGATGACTCATCCATTGTTAAGGCTATTCACTTGTGGTTAAGGACGCCAATTCTGAAGCTACTAAACGTTGCTTACGCACTGCTAAAACATTAGTGTTTTTTGTCCAGCGTTTCTAAAGCAGTTTTTAGCTTTCTAGTGTGCATGAACCCTAAGTGTAAATGATATAGATAGGAAACAGGTTAAGTGTTAGGGAAGATAAGTGTTAGAGATTGGTGATATTTGGGGGCAAATTGGTGAGTATAGTGAAATTAACATTTTGTTTGTGCACAGAGTAGCTTTGAAGTACTAAAAATGAATGTACCTGTCTTCTCCCTCCCTTGCCATGATCATGAGAAACTACTTCAAGGTGAACCAGAAATGAAAACACAGGATTCCCCTTCATCCAAAGGGAAGAGAGTTGTTCTCTTGTCATAATTTAGAGAAAAATGCAGGCTCTCCTTACACAGCTGGGATGTGGAAATACAACACTGCTACAAATTGGTCGCACAGGGTAGACTGTCAGACCTTGTTATAGTGACATTTCAGGTGGTGATGCGTGCCACTAATAAAGTTGAAGGCTTCTGTTATACCTATATTATTAAAAAAAAAAAAAAAAAAAAAATATATATATATATATATATATATATATATATATATATATATATATATATATATATATATATATATATATATATATTATATGTCATCCTGCAGAGTATTGGTACCACTATATGATAAATACAAAAGTCAAGCTGCCTGTTGTTTTCTATTAATGAGCCTATTTAAAGGTACTGAATATGTACATTATGCATATGTTCAGTCATATGCATAAATGTACATTTCATATATATATATATATATATATATTAGTCTATTTTCTTCATTTCCAATAATGATAGGGAAAAAATATATAAGGCAAGTGCCCTTTACTGACTCCAAAAGAGGTCATTGTCACACTGCTACACGAGTGCTTAAATGGAGAATGTGGGAATAGATTATCTTTTTACATTGTAAGAAGTTTAGTAAAATGTAATCTCAGTCACCAAAATCTCAGAATGGTCCCTTATCTCCTCTAATGTGGGCCCCCACCAATGCTGTCTACTCCTTCTTCCTGAGGCCCCCCTTAGCAAGCCATGTTCACTACGGAGCAGGGCTGTGTGCGTCCATGGACACACACACACAACATGCCATGCCCTGCTCCCTCCTCACAGGAGTTTGACTGACAGCAGTGTCTTCTGCGAGACCAGGAAGAGAAGACAGCGGTGCTGCAGCCAGGACAGCGCTGGAGCAGTTAGAGGTGTCAGGTTAGTATTTAGGGACGGGGGTGTAGGTTAGGTAGTGGGAAGTTTTTGACCTTAATGCAGAGAATGCATTAAGGTAAAAAAAAAATGTTTTAACATAAGAACCACTGTAACTTGTTAATGTAACTTCAGAAGTTATTTATTATCTTTTTTTTTTCAATCTAAACCTTCCAAAAGAATAATACCTGGTAATCCTGCCATGAAGGGCCTTGTTCAGGCACTTCCCGCTATGGGGTGACCGTGATAACACTGTCCCTGCCCACCAATTTCTGCATTGTTAGAGACGCTTTCAATAAGTAGCTATGCTGGCTCATATTGCACATGATCCTGAGAAACAGCCACTACTGGAGCGAGTGTATACAGTGAGGGAGTGGGTGCAAAAAGACTGTTGGGAATCAGCCTACCCTCAAATACCTGGAAAGCATGTATTCTGCACTCTGGCCATTTGTCCCTGAATACATAAGGCACTAAACGCGAGTTCTACCCCATACAGCATTCTCCAGCCGCAGCGTAATTCAGTCTGCCATAGACTTTGACAGGCTGCAGGCAGTGAGTCTGGATGCGCCATGTGCAATTACCTAAAAACCATCATTCAAATTCAAAGTCTTTCCTTAAGAAACAAAATATAAAAGCCTGAATCTGGTTAGCAACACCAGAGAAACAAGTTATGAAGTTTCCTATACACATTACAGTCTGGTTGTACAATTTCCTCCAGATTTACCAAAACTATAACCTGATTAGATAGAAAATGAACATATGCAGTAGTTAGCATAGGCCATAGTCCCAAATGTGTTGGTAAATGATTGTACATAAATTGTGCAATCAGACCGTAACATGATTGGCCATCTTCAGTACTAACATTTTAGTACATGAGGTTAATTCTATAATGAGCATGTTTCAGCAGTGACAAGTCAGGAAGTCATTTTGTCTAAACGTTTGCCATTATGTTACTGTTATAATCCACTGTTCCCAAAAAGAATTCATGAAAAATAGTCTTGAAACGATTTCCAATTATTTCCACTAGGCAGCATGCTTTTGATATTTGAAAATGTTCGATAAGATTAGTGTTTAAGAACAAATTAACAATTTGAACATTAAGTGCCTGCATGCTGGGACGCTGTCATTCCTGAACACCTGTAGAAAGCAATATTGATTAGCTAACAGAAGTGCTTTGTATACTGTTTGATAATTATGCACCGGCAACTGTTTATTGTGAAAGCCATTGAGAAACGTGCTGCCTACTGAGACAATAGAAAAATCAACCTGTATTGTGTCAAACAGGGAAATTACCCATTTTTTTTTTTTTTTTTACACATTCAGTTTGAAACATTAACTTTGTGGAAAGGCAATTTTAATGCAATTGTAAAGAACTAATAAATTAACTAAAATATACCCTGGGTACTAGTGGGTCTGTTGGCATAGAAGTTTTGAACGATAAGAAGAATGGGAGCTATGATTTATGTTATTTTGTTATTAGTGTTTCCTGGACTGATTTGGAAAGTGCCAATAGAGGCTGCAGAGCAGTTTAAATGTGACCACATAGCATATCAACAAGTGAGCAATAAGTTCTTTGTAGCAGAGTCTAAAATGAAAAGTGCACACTGTCTGTGTTTAGGGCCGTGCACCTACATGGCTGTCAAATTGGGAGCAGCGGCTGTGACCATGCAGCCACTCCGTCCCAATTGACGTGAATGGGACTGCCTGCATTGTGATCATAGCCCTCAACTGTCCCTGATTTCGAGGGGCTGTCCTTGATTTGGAACAAAGTCCCTCTGTTCTTCTTCCCTCCTCATTTGTCCCACATTTTGGTCTGATCTATACACAGTATCTCACAAAAGTGAGTACACCCCTCACATTTTTGTAAATATTTTATTATATCTTTTCATGTGACAACACTGAAGAAATTACACTTTGCTGCAATGTAAAGTAGTGAGTGTAAAGCTTGTATAACAGTGTAAATTTGCTGTCCCCTCAAAATAACTTAACACACAGCCATTAATGTATAAACTGCTGGCAACAAAAGTGAGTACACCCCTAAGTGAAAATGTCCAATTTGGGCCCAATTAGCCATTTTCCCTCCCAGATGTCATGTGATTCGTTAGTGTTACAAGGTCTCAGGTGTGAATTGGGAGCAGGTGTGTTAATTTTGGTGTTATCGCTCTCACTCTGTCATACTGGTCATTGGAAGTTCAACATGGCACCTCATGGCAAAGAACTCTCTGAGGATCTGAGAAAAAGAATTGTTGCTCTACATAAAGATGGCCTAGGCTATAAGAAGATTGCCAAGACCCTGAAGCTGAGCTGCAGCACGGTGGCCAAGACCATACAGCGGTTTACCAGGACAGGTTCCACTCAGAACAGGCCTCGCCATGGTCAACCAAAGAAGTTGAGTGCACCTGCTCAGCGTCATATCCAGAGGTTGTCTTTGGGAAATAGGCATATGAGCATTGCTTCAGAGGTTAAGGGGTGGGGGGGGGGGTCAGCCTGTCAGTGCTCAGACCATACGCCGCACACTGCTTCAAATTGGTCTGCATGTCTGTCGTCCCAGAAGGAAGCCTCTTCTAAAGAAAGCCCATAAACAGTTTGCTGAAGACAAGCAGACTAAGAACATGGATTACTGGAACCATGTCCTGTGGTCTGATGAGACCAAGATAAACTTATTTGGTTCAGATGGTGTCAAGCGTGTGTGGCGGCAACCAGGTGAGGAGTACAAAGACAAGTGTGTCTTGACTACAGTCAAGCATGGTGGTGGGAATGTCATGGTCTGTGGATGCATGAGTGCAGCCAGAACTAGGGAGCTACAGTTCATTGAAGGAACCATGAATGCCAACCTGTACTGTGACATACTGAAGCAGAGCATGATCCCCTCCCTTCGGGGACTGGGCTGCAGGGCAGTATTCCAACATGATAAAACACACCTCCAAGACGATCACTGCCTTGCTAAAGAAGCTGAGGGTAAAGGTGATGGACTGGCCAAGCATGTCTCCAGACCTAAACCCTATTGAGCATCTGTGGGTTATCCTCAAACTGAAGGTGGAGGAGCGCAAGGTCTCTAACATCCACCAGCTTTGTGATGTCGTCATGGAGGAGTGGAAGAGGACTCCAGTGGCAATCTGTGAAGCTCTGGTGAACTCCATTCCCAAGAGGGTTAAGGCAATGCTGGAAAATAATGGTGACCACCCAAAATATTGACATTTTGGACCCAATTTGGACATTTTCACTTAGGGGTATACTCACTTTTGTTACCAGCAATTTAGACACTAATGGCTATGTGTTGAGTTATTTTGAGGGGATAGCAAATTTACACTGTTATACAAGATGTACAGTCACTACTTTAAATTGCAGCAAAGTGTCATTTCTTCAGTGTTGCCACTTGAAACGCTATAATAAAATATTTACAAAAATGTGAGGGGTGTACTCACTTTTGTGAGATACTGTAGTTGTATATAAAATGCACTTTTTATCTTTCAAAAAGTGTTTCCCAGTGCCAAACCTTTCACCTAATTTCTAAATTGCACCTTTGAAAATTAAAAAAAACAGTATAAAGTTATAGTAGTGGTAAGAAAAAAAAAGCACTTGTGGGTTTAACTAAGTTTTTTTAATAATTCTCCTTTAAGGTAGGTGTGGCAGGGTGTGCTTGCTTTATGCACTGGTCCAAATCACTTGATGGAGAAGGGGTTATGGTGCAGGGTTGTCTTTCAGGGTTGGGCTTTGCCCCTTAGTTCCAGTGAAGGGAACTCTTAAGGGATCAGCATGCCAAGACATTTTGGACAATTTCATGCCCCCAACTTTGTGGGAACAGTTTGGGGATTGTCTCTTCCTGTTCCAACATGACTGCTCATCAGTGCACAAAGCAAGGTCTATAAAGACATGGATGAGCGAGTTTGGGGTGGAGGAACTTGACTGGCCTGCACAGAGTCCTGACCTCAACCCGACAGAACACCTTTGGAATGAATTAGAGTGGAGACTGCGAGCCAGGCCTTCTCGACCACATCAGTGCCTGACCTCACAAATGGGGTTCTGGAAGAATGGTCAAACATTCCCATAGACACACTCCTAAACCTTGTGGACAGCATTCCCAGAAAAGTTGAAGCTATTATAGCTGTAAAGGATGGGATGACTGGGATGCCATTAAAGTTCATGTGCGTGTAAAGGCAGGCATCCGAATACTTTTGACAATATAGTGTACTTTTGCTAATCAGTGTATTTTTTGGCAATTACATGGTATGGGCAGATTTCTGCCACTCACAGGCTGTGTCACGCCCCTCCAGCCTGCGTCTTAGAATAAGAGGGAGGTGAAGCCACCATTAATCTACATATAATATCCCACCCCCATTGTTTTTAGCTGGTTAGTGGGCATGTATACACCCACATGTGTGACTCTATAGTCACATGGGCTGCTCAGATGTGATAGGGAAGAGATGCTCAGCATAGAAACTCACTGAAATTTGAGCATGTGCAGAACTGCCATCACAACTGCAAAGTCCCTAGCTGGATTGGGGACATGAACAGAAGGGGAAGATAGAGAGCAGCAGGATCAACCAGGTTTTTTGCAGAATATAGAAAACAAATCTCATAGTGACTGAGCGAGTATGAACAGAATGTAATACACCATTTATTGATAGTTTTTTATGATGTGAGTTTAGTGACACTTTAAAGCGGAGTTCCACTTTAACTTCCTCTTTAAGCACTCTTCGCCCCCTGACATGCCACAATTGGCATGTCATTTTTTCGGGGGGGGGGTTGTACCTTCTTTTTAGTGGGACTTCCTGTCCCACTTCCTCTTCTTGGCCGCCTAGGCGACTCTTCCTCTTGCCATAGGCGGCCTCTCTCTGCCAGCGATCTTCTGGGACATGTCACAGGTCCCAGAAGATTGCTTGGCCAATAGCAGAACGCAGCGCGCGGCTGGCTGTGAAGCCGTAAGCTGTCACGGCCGGGTGCCCACAGTTGCTATGACGACGTCGCTCAGGGCGCCCGCCTCGTTGGACCGTGGGACAGGTGAGTGTCTGTTTATTAAAAGACAGCAGCTATACTTTGTAGCTGCTGACTTTTAATAAACTAAAAAAAATGTGTAGAACTCCACTTTAATATACATTTGTGGGGGAAAATATAGTCATCTAACAAAAAAACAGCTCAGACTGCAATACTCGCTTTTAATTTAGAGCTGCCCCCACCTCGTTCTCCTTTGCCACAAGATGTCTTCAGTCTTCTGGGTTAAATGATGCTCAGCGCCATTCCTCGACCTAGGAGACAGAGCACATTGAGAGGACTGTGAGTGCAAAGTGACATTGGCCTTCTCCCTGAGGGGTGCTGCTGTCATCATATCAGATCTGCTCTTTACAAGATTGAGGACTGCCCACAGCTGGGTGAAGACTGGAGCATCACGTGACCATTCAGAAAAAGGGTAAGTATAAAAAAAAAAATAAGGGGGATGGGGGGTTTGGGGAGTTTATATTGGAGTCAATGTACATTAAATAAAGCAGACCTTCACAATACATAGCTGTTGCTAATTTAAAGGAGAATATACAATCAGATTGTAACATATAGTAGGAAGACTGTTGTAATAACTCAGCTATTACCATCCATACATTTATTTGAACTATCTTTGAAAAATGTACTCTTAATACTGTACCTGCTGATTTCCTTTCATCCTGCTGAGAACAAAAGCTTAGATTTGTTTATCTGTTTGTCATAAATGATGCTTTTGTTACAAACAATGCTTGAATCAGTTACATTGTACTTTGTCAGTTTAGGACTAGGAGAATATGCGCTGTTCTGCAAAAATGACCGTGAGAGCTTACCTTTGTATTGAATGTTGCCTTGACCAGTGTTAAATTAATTAGTTGGGTCTTTTCTGAATCATGCTCCTGATGTGTTCATATTAAAAGAGAACTTCTAGGGAATCTTTTGTTGGGACTGTCTGAGAATGAATCTCATAGCTGATGTGAAATCTGTCTATCTATCTATCTATCTATCTATCTATCTATCTATCTATCTATCTATCTATCTATCTATCTATCTATCTATCTATCTATCTATCTACACTATATTACCAAAAGTATTGGGACACCTGCCTTTACACGCACGTGAAATTTAATGGCATCCCAGCCTTAGTCCGTAGGGTTCACTATTGAGTTGGCCCACCCATTGCAGCTCTAACAGCTTCAACTCTTCTGGGAAGGCTGTCCACTAGGTTTAGGAGTGTGTCTATGGGAATGTGTAGCCATTCTTCCAGAAGTGCATTTGTGAGGTCAAGCACTGATGTGGATGAGAAGGCCTGGCTCCCAGTTTCTGCTCGAAATAAGATTGAGGTCTGGACTCTGTGCAGGCCATTTAGGTTCCTCCACCCCAAACTCACTCATCCATATCTTTATGGACCTTGCTTTGTGCACTGGTCCAAATAATTTGGTGGAGGGGGGATTATGGTGTGTTTTTCAGGGGTTGAGCTTGGCCCCTTAGTTCCAGTGAAGGGAACTCTTAATGCGTCGGTATACCAAGACATTTTAGACAATTTCATGCTCCCAACTTTGTGGGAACAGTTTGGGGATGGCCCCTTCCTGTTCCAACATGACTGCACACCAGTGCACAAAGCAAGGTCCAAAAAAACATGGATGAGTGAGTTTGGGGTGGAGGGACTTGGCTGGCCTGCACCTCAACTCGATAGAACACCTTTGGGATGAATTAGAGCGCAGACTGCAAGCCAGGCCTTCTCATCTAACATCAGTGCCTGACCTCACAAATGCACTTCTGGAAGAATGGTCAAACGTTCCCATAGACACACTCCTAAACCTTGTGGACAGCCTTCCTAGAATAATTGAAGCTGTGATAGCTGCAAAGAGTAGGCCAACTCAGTATTGAACCCTACAGACTTTGTAGTGTGAGAGGGCACATAGAAAACAGTTGTTTCCCCCTGCAGAGATCAGCTTTTTTCTGGTTCAGAAAAACACCAATCTCTGTACAAGATTTAACAAGCCCTAAGGCACATATGTTTTAATTTATATTTCAAAAAGAGTTATATATTTTTTTAAAGTACAAAAAAGCCTCCCAGCCTGCTGAATTTGTTTCGCTATGGACTGTGGTCACCCATGTTGTTTTTCTACATATTTGTGACTGATAATGCTAAAGACCTGTGTAAATATAAGTGCAATTTTTATGGTTAGAAAATAAATAATCTCAAACCATTAAAAAATAAGATAGATGAATACATCTTATATGTTCAGTACAATGGCCTTGAATTTTCTGTCTTTCCTTCTCAGCGAGGAGACGGGTGATTTTTTCGATAGAATGAGAAGTGTACTTCAGAAACAAGAAAGCATGCAGCGGTATTGGAGGACCGAGGTACAGTATGTTCAGCTGTTTGTGTCATTATTATTGCTCATTTCCTAAAATAGCCACATAGCACAGCTGTAATGATGAAGGGAATAACTTGTGAAGATGTCTCATAGAAAGGTGCTCGCAATGAGCCCAATGTGAAACTGACACAATAGCAACACATACGGTGCCAATCAATTTACTATGACAGTAGAATCACTTTCTCTGTAGGAGCAATGGGAACGATAGCTGTGTTTTCTGGCACATAAATATGCCTAATGGGATCTGGGGGCCCTCTCTTCTAACTCATGCCCAAATTGTTCATAACACTCTATATTGGATGGAAGCAAGGGAGTGTGCCTTTAGAAAGCAAATTCAAATCAAGATATTTATGTCATACATAGATATTTTATTTAAATGTAGTTCTTTGTCTTTTGTTGATTTATAAGGTTCATAGATGCAAGTTGAGCTCCAACCAAAAAACATATTTTGCTGGTTGGGATGGGGTTCCTGTTGGGACATTTCTCCTTCCTTCCTGTCCCAGTGATGCAACAATGATTCAAAAGAAATCTTAAAGTGAGATGAAGTGCCTGGCTGTGAAGTCTGTCACCAGAAAAAAATGTCTACATTGGTGGACTCCCTGTCCTTGTGTCAGCTATCAAAGAAAACGTACCCTCACTTTCATAACTGTAACTAGGACAGGAAGTGAGGGAAAATCTCCCCAGTGAGGGAACACAGGCAGCAGAGGTTTTACTCTTATTTTTTTTCTTTTTTAAACGTTATCAATTTTAATAAAGGGTGTTACAGAACAGAGCCTTCTGGACATTCATTCGCCAGCTCAAATCATACAAAATGTACGAAACTTAGAAACAGACAATCAAAAACAAGAACTATAAAGTCGAGAACTCGCCAGTGGTCGACTAACTTGATCAGAGTCAATCAAATCAACAGAGAAGGGCAATGTCACAAGAGAATTAAGCCAGGTACACATGGGCCAAATGTAGGGAGACAATGGCTGGTTAAAAAAAAAAAAAACAGCTGACATTAGGTCCATGTGTATGTCTGACATAAAACCAGCTGCCGACTGACTCCTGATCAGCACTTTCCGCCAATGGCTAAGAGCGCTGATCGGAGTGTTCTGGTGTGTGTGTGTGTGGTGGGGGGGGGGGGTCAGTCTCCCTGTCAGAACAAAATAGCTCATCAGTGGAGATTGCTGAAATAACCTCATATGGTTAGTCCAGCCGCTCCGACCGGCGTTGTCAGTTTTTTACCTTGCACCCCGCTGGGAAGTACTTAAGGATAAACTAGTGAATATAGTACCAATAAAAATGTATCTAATCTGACAAGTATAATCAAAGCACAATGCTAGGTGGTTTCAAGTCATCAAGGAAGCTGAACATAAATAAAGCTGGGAAGACCACTTACAGACATATTAAGTAGTGGTATAAGAAGAATCAAGCCATATATCCCAAATTTTAGGAAACTTCTAGGACAACCTCAGGAGAGATATGTACTTTTATGGGAGATCAACTTTAAAACCTTCAACACATTAAATACATCATTCAATACAGTTATTTGCTCACTTCAAAAAACAAAACATATTTTAACATAAGACCAACATAATTAGCCAAATCTGTCTTGATATCTAAAATCTTGTAAATACTGTATGGTGTGCAGTTGCTCCTACACTATCCAATCACAGGCTATGGTATCCTCTAACCTTTAGGGATATTTTCTTGCACTGTTAAAAGAGAAAAGGGAGGATAAAGACAAAGTGAAGGTAAAGAACTGAAAGAGTATCTATCCCCTCTCTGGTTTACTTAACATGCATTTATTGGCACCTATCTCCCCATTGGAGATGTTATTCTTACCTCCTGTCTTGAAGCCCAGAAAGAAAGTGAGGGAAAAATTGGCTTCTGCCTATAGTACAATTTTTCTGAATTCTGGTTAACACCAGTATTTCACACTTAGGTCATTTGTTACCTTGATCTTCACTTTTATTGAAAAATTATTTTTAAATACATATGTTTAGGAAGTTTCCATTTTCCAGTTGGTTTATGTGCACAAAATAATTTAAAGCATTGTCTTTTGACTTTTTCCACTATTGATGCTAATTTTATCAAACAGTAATTTATACAAAGTTGTGAGTAATTGGGTTTACTTCACTAGAGCAGATGGTCACAAGGAAAAAAATAAGTTATTGCCAAATTATGGAAGACATTCTTCTGTGTTGTGTTTTTTTTCTTTCTAGAGTGTTTTAAATAACAGCATCCCTCCTCCATATGAGAATACGGGGGAACATAGAGCAACAGAAAAACTGACACTTTCCAAAAGAGAGGTAATTATATTTTTTGTCTATTCAGTAAAGATTGCAATTAAGGAAAAATGAAATTATTGCATTCCAGGCAGGAAAATGGGGGAGTCCTCTTCTGACCTGCTCTGTCATCTTAGCCATTATTAAAAGCCCAGCTGCCCCTTAAGAATATTTTTTGAGAATATAAAGCCCTGGCCAGATGAGAACAAAATAACACTTCTCGCTGTCATGCAGCGCTAATCCTCTTCTAGGTTGAATGAGTCCCAACATCATCTAGCCTACTTCCTGTGAGCCCAAAGCATCATTGGCCTACTGGGTGTACATCATCAGGTCATCACGGGCTCATACCAGAATGATGCAGAAAGCAGTGTCATGTCATTAAATGGAGGACCTAACCACTTCCGCAGAAGGAGGCAACCAGACTGAAGATCCCCCTGGAAAAAATGTATATACAGGTGCATCTCAAAAAATTAGAATATCATCAAAAAGTTCATTTATTTTAGTAATTCAATTTAAGAGCTATATACTTACTATTTTTTTTCTTCACATTTTGATGATTATGGCTTACAGCTAGTGAAAACCCAAAATTCAGTATCTCAGAAAATTTGAATATTGTGAAAAAGTTGAATGTTGTTGACTCATGGTGTCACACTCTAATCAGCTAATTAACTCAAAACACATCTAAAGGTTTCCCGAGCCTTTAAATGGTCTGTCTCTCAGTCTGGTTTAGTAGGATACACAATCATAGGGAAGACTGCTGACTTCATAGTTGCCCAAAAGATAGTCATTGACACCCTCCACAAGGAAGACAAGTTACAAAAGGTCATTGCTAAAGAAGCTGGCTGTTCACAGAGTGCTGTATCCAAGTGTATTAATGGAATGTTGAGTTGAAGGAAAAAGTGTGGTAGAAAAAGGTGCAAAAGCAACAGGGATAGCTGCAGCCTTGAGAGGATTGTGAAGCAAAGGCCATTCAAGAATTTGGAGTAGATTCACAAGCAGTGGACTATGGCTGGTATCAGTGCTTCAAAAGACCACCACACACAGACGTATCCAGGACATGGGCTACAACTATCGCATTTCTTGTGTCAAGCCACTCCTAAACCAGAGACAACGTCAGAAACGTCTTACCTGGGCTAAGGAGAAAAAAGGACTGGACTGTTGCTCAGTGGTCCAAAGTCCTATTTTCAGATAAAAGTAAATTTTGCATTTCATTTGGAAATCAAGGTCCCAGAGCCTGGAGGAAGAGGGGAGAGGCACAGAACCCAAGTTGAGGTCCAGTGTGAAGTTTCCACAGTCAGAAATAATTTGGGGAGACATGTCATCTGCTCGTGTTGGTCCACTGTGTCAGCGCAGCCCTCTACCAGGAAATTCTAGAGCACTTCATGCTGACCAGCTTTATGGAGATGCTGATTTAATTTTTCAGCAGGACTTAGCACATGCTCACACTGCCAAAAGTACCAATAACTAGTTTAATAATCATGGTATTACTGTGCTTGATTGGCCACTGGCCAGCAAACTTGCCTGACCTAAGCACCATAGAGAATCTGTGGGGTATTGCCAAGAGGAAGGTGAGAGACACCAGACCCAATAATTCACGCAAAAGGAGCCCCGACCAATTATTGAGTGCATACTATACTGTACATGGGCATACTAATCAGTAAGTCAACATTTCTGTATTAAAAATCCCTTTTATATTGGTCTTATGTAATGTTCTAATTTTCTGAGATACCGAATTTGGGGGTTTCGCTAGCTGTAAGCCATAATCCTCAAAATTAAAAGAAAGAAATGCTTGAAATATATCACTCTGTGTGTAATTAGTCTATATACTGTAATATATGAGTTTTACTTTTTTAATTCAATTAAAAATAAAATAACTTTTTGATGATATTCAATTTTTTTTAGATGCACCTGTATATGAAACATTTTTTAAAAATTAAAGAAGGATGGGGGGGTGTGTCAACTTTTAGTTGGGCTTTAACAAAGAGACTTTAGTGACAGAAACTGCCCAAGTGTAATTCTTAACTTAGATCAATTACCATGGTCATTACTAGTGTTGCTCACACCCGTATCTGAACACCATTGATATCAATAGTGATAGAATTCAAGTGGGTTGTTTGGCAGTCTAGAAGCCCTCTATGGGGGCTTCTATGCGGTTCAGCCCTCATTTTGCTATGAAGTCTGCTGTGATCAAAAAGATTGGCAGCCACCCTCCAGTCACCATTTTGGCAGTGGCCATAACAAGTTTCTAAAACTAGAGGTGGGCCTTTATAGGAAAACAAAGCCTCTGACTGGCCACCTCATTGGCAATGTCTTTGCTGTGAATAAGGTGGTCAGTCAGAGACTTGGTTTATTTCTGAAGGCCCACCCCTAGAGTTAGAAGCATAAAATAGAAGCACATTATGGTCAATGTCAAAATAGCCACTGGAAAAGGTGACTGCTGCCAATCTTTCTGATTGCAGTAGTCCCCATAGCAGTAAGATTATACAACACTTAGGGGTACTTGTACGTATCTAATGATATATTATATGGTTTAAATTTTTTTAATCCATTTGAGCCATGGGTCCTACCCCAAAGAGGTTCAGCGGACCAAGATGGGGGTCAAGGACCCTGTACCCTGTTATTTTTTAGAACCCTGTCACGTACCTGGTAGGTGGAGCCCGGAATGCAGAGAACGGCCTCTCGTATACCTCTGACTCAGGAACCCCTGGAAGTGGGAACAGGGGCCCGGGAGTACAAAGGGGCACAAGTGCCTGACTGGAACACTGGAGTAGAAGGCTGGATCCTGTAGTCAGCAGGGAGGTGCACTGTAGTCCCGTAGCAGGATGCAGACAGCAGGGAGGTGCACTGTAGTCCTGTAGCAGGATGCAGACAGCAGGGAGGTGCATTGTAGTTCTGTAGCAGGGTGCAGACAGCAGGGAGGTGCACTGTAGTCCCGTAGCAGGATGCAGACAGCAGGGAGGTGCACTGTAGTCCCGTAACAGGATGCAGACAGCAGGGAGGTGCACTGTAGTCCCGTAACAGGATGCAGACAGCAGGGAGGTGCACTATAGTCCCGTAACAGGATGCAGACAGCAGGGAGGTGCACTGTAGTCCCGTAGCAGGATGCAGACAGCAGGGAGGTGCACTGTAGTCCCGTAGCAGGATGCAGACAGCAGGGAGGTGCAGACAAGCCGGGTCAAAGTACTGGCGGGCAGATCAGGTACAGGAGGGCAAACCAAGAGAGTAGTCAGAGTCCAAGCCGAGATCGGGGCAGGCAGCAAACAGGTAAGTCAGGAACAAGCCAAGTAAGTACTGGATACAGGAAAACTGGTAACAAGGCAGCAGAGGTCTCAGGAAACGCTGTAGACCGGACAGCAAGGAGGCAAGGCATCAGTCCCTTTAAATAGCCCCCTGTTGGTGCCAAGCGCTGTCACAAGGGGTGCATGCGCGCTCCCGCGCGTGCCTGTGCGCCGCTATTCGCGCTACTGCGCATGCGCGGGCGCCGGACGGCTCTCCTATGCACAGGAATCTTCCTGGTAACAGAACGTCTGTTGAGAGGGTTTTCCTGACAAACCCCCTCAGGGTTCAAAAACCAATATGGCGATGAATTCCACCACATGATACTAATACCCCCACCTCCATTTTGGAGCACATGGAGGTGGGGAAGAGTCCCTTGTACCTTAACTTTGGACCAAGGGTACATTGCGCTGCACGCTCACTGCCTTCTATTTCCCGGCCACCCAGGCTCCATGCTTGGATAAGGTCTGGTTCAAATATTAAGGGAAATTTCCCACGCCATTTTTTTTTTCTTTTTTAAATTACTACATTTCCCGAACAGCTCTGGAGGGCTTTCTATTTTATTTTGGTTACAAAACATTGGCAAAATATAAATGACAAATTATAAACCAGCCCTGTTCTTATTAATTTAACATAAATCTAATGTAAATAGACCCCCCTGACATTAAAGGGCAGAATGTGTAATTATATTTGCAAAATTACCGCTATACACATATAATTATGTACACTGCATAACTTTTAGCATATTTTTTTTGTGCCAAATTCAGTGCCCTCAAACATTGTTGATGTTCAGTTGTAGCTTTTCAGAATTTAATTTGTGATGTTCTGAATGAATTTAGCATTTTTAAGAACGTGAACACCAAATATAGTCATTACAAAGCCAAATGGTGGTGTGACACTCCAATAATGAAATATTAAGAAAAGAGGCAATAACAATGAAAGAAGTAAAACTTTGTTCCAGCCTTTTGGAGTAAATATAGAAAATAATATTTGAGTACAGGTATATATAAAATGGTATCTGTTTTGCATGGTGTAGGATTTAAATAGTGAATATATGTATATGTGGAAAAATAAATGTATTTTTTTATTCCTTTAAATGAAAATGTATAGTAGTTTAAAATATTTCTTTTTTATGGTCAAGGCTGAAAAAATAATTATTAACAGTCTTCTTTTTTTGTAGTCAGGTTAAAATAAAATATAGCAGCTGAATATTTTGTATTTTCATGTGCAGTCCACAGGTAGAGCCCTATTCTCATTTTCAAACGTTTGACTATCTGTCCTTATCTACTTGATGAAAGAAACCTGTTGTTTAGCAGCTCCAGTTGAAATTTTTCCACATACAAGTGAACAGTTCAGAGCAGCAAATCGTCCTTTTCCTTCCTGCTGTTTATAGGCCACCAAAGTTTCAATTATAGACAAACAGGCAAACGGCTTCCACTGTGCTCTCTTTATAAAACCAGTTTTGCTCTGGGAATTTTTTGCTGTGGGTTTACCCAGTATTAAATATCTTTTACAGGCCTATAAACTTTCAAAACAAAGAAATAAAATTGGACCAAATGTATTATAGTTTCTCTGTACAGTGGAAGTTGTGTTCAAAATGGAAAGCAAAAGAGGACAAAGGACTTTTCACCAGCATTGCCTCTCAGCTACCTGCAGCTGACCTTACCTTTGTTGTTTAGTCTGTACTATGACTGTGTGGAGATGCCCATCTTTGGTGGAGAAGCATGATTTTGCTTTCTCATGTCAGAACTACCCCTGATGACTAATTATCTGATTATTGGTGCGGTAATGAAACAGCAGGAGAGGTGAGTTGAACGAAGATCCACAGAATGGATGAAGCTAAAGCAGGAGAATACTTGTACTGCATGTCCTCATGTACTGCTTTCTCACCCATGAGCAGCCTAGGTTTCACATTGCAGGTATACAGAATGAGGCTCAAGGGAATGCTTTAGCAGTCACATGCCAGGAAGTGGATTGCTATGTAGGTTTCAGGAGAAATTCAAAGCCGCATTTTCAGGATATTAAATAACACTAAAATGTCTGCGCTCATCACCTGACTATGATCTATCCAAGCTAGGTAGCACTTCAAGATATTACTTAGACACAATAAAAGTATCTATTTTTTCTGTAAGATAACACATTTTCTCTTTTTGAGCTCAGGCCAAAAATAAATAGTTTTTTCTTCATTTTTTTTTTTGTTTTTTAGCTGGAACTGCTATATGAAGAAATCATCTACACACTTGTGTACATGGCTGGTATTGTGTCCTCTGAACACATTGCCAATGAAGATGAACTTTTCTATTACCTTCAGAGGGTATGTTACCTTTAGTGCCTTTTCTTTATTCCTTGAATGTTTCTTGTGATCTTTTCATAAAGTATACAGACAGCTATTTGTATTGCAAGCTATGTGGCCAGTATTGTAGATCAGCACCACGGACAGCTGCCTCGCTCCCTGACTAACATACAGGCAACTATTCACTTTTCTTTTCAATGTTATTTTTTTTTTCTGCTGGCTTTTTTATGCACTGATTTTACTAATGGAGTTGGGTTTGTTTAACCTCCCTGGCGGTATGATTATTTCGGATTTTAGGTGCTGAAAGCGGTACAATTATTTTGCATGGAAATTTGGCGTTTTATATTGTAGGTCTGTAAATCTTAACAATAACACACTTAAATCTGTCCAAACCAGAGTCTAGTAGATATCCCGGGTATGATAAAGTTTGAAACACAAAAACATAAATTATAATATAATAAATAAAAATAAATAATTAAAAAAAATAAAAAAAATTAGTAATAAAATAAATTTCCCCACAATTCACTATCGCTCAATTCTGCAAGTGTTCTAATTTACTATCGCTGTTTTCTAGCTGGTCTAAAGCCACTTTTGACGTAAAGGGACACTTTTTGGTTGCTATGGACAATCTCCAGTTTCCAGGCAGAAAGAACAGTATATATAATATAAAACTGCATGCAGGGCATAGGACAAAGCACTGGGGACAAAAGGGATGTGAAATCATTTCATACAGTACTGTAATCTGTAAGATTACAGTACTGTATGTGTTATGATTTTTACTTTTTTTTTAATTTGCCGCCAGGCTCCGCCCCCGTGCGTCGCGCTGCTCGCAGGGAACGGAGCCTGGCACGGAGAGGCTTCGGAGGAGGACGGAGCCCTCGGACACTGCGGGTGACATCGCAGGATCCCGGGGACAAGGTAAGTAACGCCGCCCCGGGATCCTGCAATGCGATCCCGAGTGTGGCTCAGGGTTACCGCTAATGGGACTGAATTTTAACCCCGAGCCACACTCGGGAAAACCGCCAGGGAGGCTACAGAAATTTGGGGTATAGGAAAAACAAATATACATACATACCTAAATGCTGCAACATCAGTGTTATCCTGCAGCTGTCCTACACCATCTTACACTAAAAATTGCACAATCACATGACTACGGATTGATCAAGTCTCGGTCTTCTCAGAGTGGACAGCAGTGATTGTCAGTCATCAATCCCTGCTCTGCCTCTCCATTGCTCACTGGAGTGCCGGGCTAAAGATGGAGTGGGCACAGTTGGCTTTGTCCAGAGCCAGCTGTCAAACAGGCATCTGGGGGATACCAACAATAGGGTCAGGTTCCTTCCAGAGCTAAGAGCGGCTCTGTGATATCAGCTGACAGAAGGCTTTAGCTGATTCTGGCTCACAGAAGAGCAAAAGTAGGTGCACTCCTGTGACCCAGAAGAGAAGTATGGCCAAAAAAGCTTTGGCCATACTTCTGTTTTAAAGCCCAAGGTCACCTTTTTCAAATATTCTATCTGTAACATTTTTGCTGTACATATTTTATTTTCTCTATTTTACTCAAAGCAGAACTAAAGGCATGGTTATGCAGGAACCCAATAATTGTAAAATGTGCCACGTCCTAATTATGAAGCAATAATAAGGTTACCAGGAATCATGGACTTTTTAGGCACAAAAATATGAAAAATTACAAACCAACTTTATTGATACATCATTAAAACACTGAAATTAAAATCTAAAATCTAAAAAGCACACTCAATAAGGCAAGATATTTTTTAATTCCAGTGTCTAAGCCTTCCGGCTCAGAATAGCATATCCTTCCATTAATAGCTCAGTACAATACATGTCCAAATCATAGTGAAATGGTGGGTAATAATCACTGAATGCCATAATTAGCCATATGGGGCCATCTAATGTCTTTTACTTAACTGCTATAAAGGCTTCCTAGTTTGAAACTATTACAATGTAAGTGGCTTTGTATGTCGAATTTTAGTGCGAAGTAAGCAGCGTAAGCTAGTAAGGAAAAGCCAACCTCAGTATAACCGTGTGTCCTCATTTAATATTGTTACTAGGTCCTAATAAGACTACTATGATACGATAATTAAGTTGATGACATATCTTCATTGGTGAATGATAGCCCATATATACTGTGCCAATGTTATTCTAGCTACAGATCAATCTGATCGTTCATGCTTTTAAGTGACCCAAGGAAGTTCCCGAAGAAGCGGCTTTCTGGGAAACATGTCAGGCTGAGCTATTAATTGAAGGATATACTGTTCAGTCGGAAGGCTTAGAAACTGAAATTAATAAATATCTTGCCTTATTAAGGGTGCTTTTTAGACTTTTTCACTGAGTTCAGTGTTTTAATGATGTATCAATAAAGTTGGTTTTTAATTTTTTCATATATTTGTGTTTGTGTGCCTGTAAACACCCATGATTCCTGGTAACCTTATTATAGTGTGCCCTTTGGAAGATTTCCCCTCTACTACTGTTCTGAGGACAACCCCAATTTTGGGATTTTCTTTCATTTTCAATGATAACAGTAAACATGAAAAATAGTAGGGTGAATATCCCTAATGGGGGCACAGATAATGATAAAAAACCCGACAGGTGTTCTAATCCCTCTCTGCTCTAAAGCAAAAGAAAAAAAGGTTTTGCCTTTAGTTATACCTTAAAAGCAATTTGTAAAGTGATAAAATATCTGACTATCATAGCTGAACCCTTCACAAATGCTAGTTTCCTGGCTATCATCCTGACCCAGTGGCTTCAATAATAATTTAAGTCAACAGTTAACAAGTATTCAGATCAGGATTTTTGATTTGACTTGCTATATCATTGTTCTGTGGCTTAGTACGTATTGATAATTACATGATTCTGCCCCAATAGTCTTCGGTAGCACTCCCTAAAGACACACATAGATGAATGCATACATTAGTTAAAAGTCTCCCATTCCTTCCAAGCAATAATCTGATGTTGGTACGTCAACGACAGGCACCAAAAACTGTTTTCAGGGGACAAAGCAGTTGGACAAGTTAGAAAATCTTGTTTGATTACTATCTTCTGCTGTATAACAGTGACCGTAAACGTTGCATTCTGAGTGTACATTCTGTGTATGATATCTTTATTTATTTTTTTAAAAACCATAATATAAGGAAAAGCATAAATAATTCATTCAGTTTGTATCCAATGTGCTGGCCCTTCAATTTTTATGTAGTTGGTGGTAGAGCTAAAGGAAATTTTAGAATCAAATTGTATACTGTATGGCCAGCTTAAAGCTGAACTAAAGTCAACAATAACTACCTTAGTTCCAACGTTCTGAGGCCCATGAAGTACCTCACCAGCATCTTCTTCCCAGTTTCTTCTGATTGCTGATCTTGATTGGCTTGTGCAGGATGATGGTTAAAGTGAAATGTTTTGCTCAAGGTTGCTCAAGAAATTATGCTCTCTTCCACCCTCTTGTGACAGCACTGGTTCAATCACCAAGCATCGGCATTGTCGCTTAAAAGGAAAAGAAGGAATTCATGTGCCCCTAATATGTTGATCTAGGTGTACAGGGTATTTATTTGGTTATGGTGCCATAGCGCAGCTTTTCTTTAACTCGAATGACCCGCACCCTGACTTTGCCTGACTCCTATTGCTTACATGTTGCCTTTGTACCCTTATAGCACAAGTGTAAAGACTGAAAAGAATTACTGACAATTATTAGACTGTACTAGCATATAGCAGAAGATCTGTCTGTGGCTGTGATTAGGTATAACAATGATGTCATGGCACAGTGGGAGAAGCCCCCATTGCTCCAACTGAGGGTGACAATGACATTTAACAGCAGAAAGGAGGTGACCAATATGACACACTGGAAAGAACACTGTACTCTTGCAGTATATTCACTTGTACTGTAAATTGAAACAGAGGTTCCTATGATAAATACCCATAATTTGAGACTTTTGTTGTTCTGATTGCAACCTACTGCTCTCCCTTCCATGTCTGCAGTCCATTCCTTAGTGGGCAAGTGTGGTGTTGTATTTTACATCCATGTACATGTTGACATCTGCATCCCTTGGTGAACCCTATTGTAACAGATGGCAGCACCGGGATGTACAAAACAGACTACAGTAATAAGGAGAGCCAGCAAAACTGTAATCCTTGAAGTGACGTTTATTGGTACATCAGAGTGACAATAAAACAATAAAGCTGATGCGTTTCGGCAATAGCCTTAGTCGTAGCTAAGGCTATTGCCTTAGCTAACAAAGCAGACTACAAACAGAATCTGAACCCAGTGACGTAGCATTGGTGGAGCAACAGAGGCGGTTGCCCTGGGTTCAAAATTCTTGGGGCTGAAAAATTAATGAGGATTTGGGGGTTAGAAAAGGCAGGAGATTTCTCTATGCGTGTTCCATCCAGGTCCAGTCAGTGGCACGCTCCCTCCTTTCTCTCTTCCTTTTAGGTTGTGTGGGTGGGTCTAGGTTAGAGTGGGCAGAGTTGAGGAGAGCTAGTGGCATGTTCCCACTAAAGCCTAGTACTCACTACTAGTTTTTTTCTTGTTCAACCTTGTTCAATGAAAAAAACCTGACAGCTCAGTTCGGAGCCGCTGCACTAAGAATCTGATGTTAATACTGTGGTCTCCCCTGCTGTTCTATTGTGTTCTGACCTGGGGACGGCCCCCCGCCAGAACACTCGTCAGCGATCTCAGTCTTTGGCCAAGAGTGCTAATTGGGAGCTGGCTGGAAGACCTTTTTCGGTCATGCCCCTTTCACAAAAGCCAGCTGAATGGTCGGCTGCAGTTGGACCGGCTGTAGTGCACATGGGCCAAATGTCGGCCGATTCTATTGAACCGGCCGATGCCGCTCGACATTCAACCCGTGTGTATGGGGCTTAAGTGTGTGGCACTGTGCTGCTTGGGGCAGTTCAGGATGTCTCTGATCTCTCTTCTACTTTCTCTCCTCCATCTTCCCTTGGGTCATTGCCAACAGGCATGCTGTGCACCTAGGGATAAGGGTGGTTATATGGAGTTAGGGTGCACAATAAGGGGGTGTAAGGTCTGGGGTACACACTGAAGGGGGTGTATCGAGTTGAGGGGTGCTCAAATTGGAGGGTGCATATAGTTACAGAGTTAGATAGTAGGTAAGTTTGAATAAAGACAGCAGTCCATTGAGTTCAACCTGTGTAGGCATATGTGAGTCAGTGTAGATAATCATTTCCCATATCCCTGCATTGTGTTCTTTAAGATGCATGTCCAGGAGTCTTTTAAAAATATCAATACTCCCCGCTGACATCACCACCATATATATACAGTATCTCACAAAAGTGAGTACACCCCTCACATTTTTGTAAATATTTTATTATATCTTTTCATGTGACAACACTGAAGAAATTATACTTTGCTACAATGTAAAGTAGTGAGTGTACAGCTTGTATAACAGTGTAAATTTGCTGTCCCCTCAAAATAACTCAACACACAGCCATTAATGGCTAAACCATTGGCAACAAAAGTGAGTACACCCCTAAGTGAAAATGTCCAAATTGGGCCCAATTAGTCATTTTCCTTCCCCGGTGTCATGTGACTCTTTAGTGTTACAAGGTCTCAGGTGTGAATGGGGAACAGGTGTGTTAAATTTTGTGTTATCTCTCTCACTCTCTCATACTGGTCACTGGAAGTTCAACATGGCACCTCATGGCAAAGAACTCTCTGAGGATCTGAAAAAAAGAATTGTTGCTCTACATAAAGATGGCCTAGGCTATAAGAAGATTGCCAAGACCCTGAAGCTGAGCTGCAGCACAGTGGCCAAGACCATACAGTGGTTCAACAGTGCACGTGCTCAGCGTCATATCCAGAGGATGTCTTCAGGAAATAGACATATGAGTGCTGCCAGCATTGCTGCAGAGTTTGAAGGGGTGGGGGGTCAGCCTGTCAGTGCTCAGGCCATACGTCGCACACTGCATCAAATTGGTCTGCATGGTTGTCGTCCCAGAAGGAAGCCTCTTCTAAAGGTGATGCACAAGAAAGCCTGCAAACAGTTTGCTGAAGACAAGCAGATCAAGGACATGGATTATTGGAATCATGTCCTAAGGTCTTATGAGACCAAGGAAAAATGATTTGGTTCAGATAGTGTCAAGTGCGTGTGGCGGTAACCAGGTGAGGAGTACAAAGACAAGCGTGTCTTGCCTACAGTCAAGCATGGTGGTGGGAGTGTCATGGTCTGGGGATGCATGAGTGCTGCCAGCACTGGGGAGCTAAAGTTCATTGAGGGAACCATGAATGCCAACATGTAATGTGACATACTGAAGCCGAGCATGATCCCCTCCCTTCGGAGACTGGGCCGCAGGGCAGTATTCCAACATGATAATGACCACAAACACACCTCCAAGACCACCACTGCCTTGCTAAAGAAGCTGAGGCTAAAGGTGATGGACTGGTCAAGCATGTCTCTAGACCTAAACCCTGTTGAGCATCTGTGGTGCATCCTCAAATGAAAGGTGGAGGAGCACAAGGTCTCTAACATCCATAAGCTCCATGATGTCATCATGGGGGAGTTGAAGAGGACTCCAGTGGCAACCTGTGAAGCTCTGGTGAACTCCATGCCCAAGAGGGTTAAGAAAATAATGGTGGCCATACAAAATATTGACACTTTGGACCCAATTTGGACATTTTCACTTAGGGGTGTACTCACTTTTGTTGCCAGCAGTTTAGACATTATGGCTGTGTGTTATTTTGAGGGGACAGCAAATTTACACTGTTATACAAGCTGTACACTCACTACTTTACGTTGTAGCAAAGTGTCATTGTAGCAGTGTTGTCACATGAAAAGATATAATAAAATATTTACAAAAATGTGAGGGGTGTACTCACTTTTGTGAGATACTGTATATATTCTGGTGGAAGGGACTCCTTCCTCTAGGCACTGGAAACCCACACAACACCTCTGTCTGAACCACAAGAATTGAACATTATTGTACAATTTTCTAGGTTTAAGATTCACGGTCAGTATTCTGCAGTCTGTCAGTGTAAACATAATTTACAGTACTTGTGTTCTTCATTTCCTTTTAGTAAATTTGTCCCAGTGCATTGATGTAATATGCAGATATAATATAAAATGTGTGTTTTCTTAAAAAAAAGTTATTATGTTTCTCTCGTGTATCTAATGTGCCACAGGACTAATATGTTTTATTAGCAAACATAGTACATTTGGGAGATTGGCACAGATTGAATCATTTCAGGAGACACATAAGCCACCATCTTTCAATAAATGAACTCTATTAAAAAAAAACAAGATGTCCACTAAGCTCTCAAAAATAGCTGCAAAATGTAGCCACATTCCAGCTTTAAAAATACAACAATCTGTATGCTAAATGGCATTGTATGCAATGTGGTTTACACAGCACACAAAATGGGAAGATGTCACTGTTATGCTGTATCTGCTTTTCTTCTTTCTTTTCTTTCAATCTTTCTTTCTTTCTTTCTTTCTTTCTTTCTTTCTTTCTTTCTTTCTTTCTTTCTTTCTTTCTTTCTTTCTTTCTTTCTTTCTTTCTTTCTCTCTTTCTTTCTTTCTTTCTTTCTTTCTTTCTTTCTTTCTTTCTTTCTTTCTTTCTTTCTTTTTTTTTTTATTTTTTTTTATTAATCATTAAAACTGGTAGATATATGAATGTATTACAGCTCTTCTGAGAAATTAGGCAATCAAATTCATTTTTCTTTCTCTTTTTTTCTGTCTTTTCTTCTCATTTCTTTTGCTATACCTTTTTCTTTTGTCTTCAGCTTCTTACCACGAATATTATTGAGCACTTGTTTTTTGGGGGTCTCCTGATTTTGCACTGCATATATGCATGTTGGGCTGCACTAAGGACAATATCCTCGTCCATTTCCCTGCAATTACCCTCATTAATTTCAATGTTGTTTACTGTACTCCTATACTTTTGTTTATCTTCTTCTGCTTTGTTGCGGATATCGACCCCCTTTGAGAATTTTCATTCTAAGATATATTTATTGCTCCATTTATAATTTTCATGTGTATTTGAACTCACTCAGTCTGAGTGACTGTTTATGTATGTAACCGTCTAAAAATGTGTTAATAAAAATATATTCAACCATAAAACTGGTAGATAATGATTTATATTAACAGTTATTATTGTGTTTTGTGCTTATTTAATATTTTGTTTTCAGCAATTACCCAGTGACAAATCTTTTTCACACTCATGATTATCCAGTTAAGCAGCAAAGTGAACAGTGCCAGAGGCGTAACTAGAACCTTCAGGGCCCTGGTGCAAGAAACCATGATGGGCCCCCCTGCCCCCCTTTCATCCGAGCCCCAGGCTTCCAATTTTGGGAGGGTGTCCATGGACATCCTCCCAGAACCCTGCTTCCCGCATGCCCCCTAGGACGTGCATCCAGCAAAATCACAGCGGCCCTTTAACATGTGATCAGCTGATCACATGTAAACAGACTTGCCAGTTATTCGCAGCCCTTTCCTCCCATGCTGTGTCTGTGTGAGGAAAGGACTGCCGTTAACTGTCAATAATGTCAGTAAATAGTTTACACTGATAATCAGTGCCCCAATCATCAGTGCCATCTATTAGTGCTCATTAATGCCGCCTATTAGTGCCCATCAATGCTGCCTATCAGTGCTCATCAATGCCGCCTATCGGTGCCCATCAATTCCACCTACAAGTGTTACCTATCAGTACTCATTAAAGGCACCTATTCGTGCCCATCAATTCTGCCTATCAGCACCACCTATCAGTGCTTGTTAATGCCGCCTAACAGCGTCCATCAGTGCCACCTATCAGTACTCTTCAATGCTGCCAATCAGTGCCATCTATCAGTGCTCATCAATTCTGCCTATCAGTGTTCCTCAGTGCCCATCAGTGCAGTCTATGAGTTCTGCCTATCATTGTTTATCAATGCCCATCCGTGCCACCTATCAGTGCAGCCTATCAGTGCACATTAGTGCCTCCTATCAGTGCTACCTATCAGTGCTCATCAATGTGGCCTATCTGTGCCCATTAATGCCTCCTATCAGTGCCCATCAATGCCTCCTATCAGTGCGCATCGATGCCTCTTATCAGTGCCCATCAATGCCTCCTTTCAGTGCCCATCAATGCCTCTTATCAGTACCCATCAGTGCCTCCTATCAGTGCTCATTGGTGCCTCTTATCAGTGCCCATCAGTGCCTCCTATCAGTGTCCATCAGTGCCTTCTATCAGTGCCCATTGGTGCTCATCAGTGCCTTCTCTCAGTGTTTGTCAGTGCCTTCTGTCAGTGTCCATCAGTGCCTTCTATCAGTGCTCATCAGTGCCTTCTATCAGTGCTCATCAGTGCCTTCTATCAGTGTCCATCAGTGCCTTCTATCAGTGTCCATTAGTGCCTTCTATCAGTGTTTATCAGTGCCTTCTATCAGTGTCCATCAGTGCCTTCCATTAGTGTCCGTCAGTGCCTTCTAACAGTGTCCATCAGTGCCATCTGCCTTCTCAGGACAGCACAGCTCTGAGCGGAGAGTGTGTTTCTCATGGAACAGCAGCACAGAGACGTAATTGACAGTTCTATCCCCCCTCTGTCTGTCCTCTCTCGCATGGGATGACAGAGGACACAGCTGATCTGCTCCCCGTGCTCCACGGGAAATGTAAGCTTGTTAGCTTCACACTTGACTGCCCGCGGAGCACACAGGAGAGGGGAGGGGGGAGAAGGGGGAGCAGGTCAGCTGTGTCCTCTCTCATCCCAAGCGAGAGAGGACGGAAGGAGGGGGGATAGAACTGTCAATGCCGGCTCTGTGCTGCTGTTCCATGAGAGGCACGCTCTCTACTCAGAGCCGTGTGAATAGTAACCTCGCTGGAGCCCCCCTACAGTGATGGAATGCCAGGGCCCCCGTCGCAAGTGCGACTGTTGCGACCCTGGTAATTCCGCCACTGAACAGTGCAGTTTAGCCCTAAATTTGTTTACGGTTTCTGTTTTCCCCCATTTTAAAGGGACACATTTTCTTGGTCGCCCAAGCCCCTTTACCCCTCCCTTTTCTTACATTGTTTCTTCTTTTGGGTCCTGTATATAAAAATCTACAAATACATTAACTACCAAAATTGTTTGATGTTGCTCAAACCGTTTTTAGATCAGCCTTCTCAAGCAGGGTTCTGTTGTATCCTAGGGTTTCTGCTCAGGGTTGCTAGAGGTCAACACATCCCCAGGTTTGAAGATTTTTTGTGGACTCTGGTTATATGTATGCTTCAACCACCTTTTTTACCAACTTGTGGTCATTGTGAAGGGATCTCACTTTGTCTACTGGACTTTTTATTCAATTTTTCATTACTGAGAAATTGAGAATGTAGCAGAAGGGGTGGGACTAAACAGCCAGTAGATCTTGCTAGTGGAGTCATCAGAAGTATAAGAAACAAGCTTTTGGGGAATTCATATGCCATCCATCCAAATGTTAAAAAACAGTCAGTATCGTTAAAAACAGTCATCGTTAAACAAAATCATTTTGGAATTTTAGAGCGTGAAATTTCTAATATACAGTCTGTAAAAAAATGCTTGTTTAAGAAGAAATCCCACAAGTAGACATTGCACATAAATTTATTGCACATTTTGGATGATGACACAAAGCAGACTTGAGACAAAGGCAATTGGCTCTGAAAATGTCATCCCGTATTTACTGATCTGCTTCCTTCATAAGAACTGTCGACATGAAGGAAACAAATGGCAGCTTACAGTCAGCTGCACAGGATAATAGGACAGCCAACGTCTATCTCTTGGCTTTGTAGTATTTTTAGCTGTGTGGTCTTGTGTTCCTGCATCTCTGATCCATACTAAAAAAAAATCTTGTTTGTGTCTGCAGGTTTTTGGAATGAGTGAGAGCGACCATGATTTCATTCTGATACGTGTCAAAGATTCAAAGGTAAAGGACTTGTTCCATCAACCTTACGTTCTTGAGTAATATTACATCCAGAAACCTGATAATGCGGCAAAAAAATTGCAGTAAAATTAGGAAAGGCTTAAAGAGACCTTGTCACCAACTTTGCAGGTAAAATCACAGATAGATAGAGTATTTTAAATGCTTACTTACCCATACACATTTGTTATTGATTTCCAGTGTGCTTCTGAATTTGCCATCAAATTTGATTACTTCAGGAAGAGCCAGTTCCCTAGCAAAGCACCCCTCCCAACATTCTTGCCAACAGAAGCCAAACATCATCTGCATCCAATCACATGCAAGCACTATTCACCCATTCTGACAGCTGCCAGTTCGGCAGTCAAAATACAATAATTGGCAGGGGAGATTCGTTGAGCCGTGCTGTTGATTGTGGAAGGAGGAATGGATTTCTTTCATTCAACCAGAAGTCTGAATAAAATACATATTTGAGTGTATGGCCATACCCCCCATCAGGTGCTTTCTCACACTGGGGGTTATTTACTAAAGGCAAATCCACTTTGCACTGAAAGTGCACTTGGAAGTGCAGTCACTCTAAATCTAAGGGGTACATCTGAAATGAGTGGAAGCTCTGCTGATTTTATCATCCAATCATGTGCAAGCTAAAATGCTGTTTTTTATTTTCCTTGCATGTCCCCCTCGGATCTACAGCAACTTTCCTTCCAAGTGCACTTTCAGTGCAAAGTGGATTTTTCTTTAGTAAATAACCCCCATAGACTTGTATTGCAGCGAAAGAGGGTGGTGTCTACCAAGGTCTGGTATTGATTGCTAAGAGCATTGGGTTTAACTGTTGGTGCCTATTGGACTGCATGGTCATATTTGGACCCGCTTCACAACTGATGTAACTTGAAGGTGGAGGAAAAACTATGAAAATGGGGATGGTTAGTGCAAAGTATATCTGATGAAATATCTATTTCTGTGACTGGTATTGTATAAAAAAAGTGTTTAGCAAGAGTCTAGCATGAATTTCTTATTGTTATGGTGGTTCATCGGGTCAGAGGCACAAACTGTTATGAATGATAATAATATTACCACCATTAAAATTGAATCACTGGACTTTCATAGGGCTGTAACCTTGAAGATTTTTTTAACACACCAGTGCTCATTAAAAATGGAAATATTGAGACTGGAAAGAGTGAAATGATTCTGTATGGTTACATATCAAAATACCTGTCTTTAAGATATAAAATCCAATACACTTGAAAAAAGCATAGCATTATGGTGGGCTAAAGGTCCCATACAGTATATAAAGCAATGGTATGGTCTGGTTTAAAAATGGGGGGGGGGGGGACACATTTCTAAAGCACAATGCTACACTTTACAAATGGGCATTGCACTCAAGCAAGTGACGCACTGTTCAAATTAATGAAATAACAAAAGAAACAAGGAGCGAGGAGAACCTGGTAATGTGACCTGTCAGTATCCATCATTAGTTTAAAAACTATTAGATAAGCACCGCAACATACAGGGATATACAATGTAATACTGGCATATAATCACACACATAGGTTGGACTTGATGGACTTGTGTCTTTTTTTCAACCTCACTTACTATGTGATTCCATGTTCTGTGGGTGATCAAATATAGTGAATGTGGGGTCCTGGGTTTAGTAACACTTTAAATTAGGACCCATTGACAGTAGTTGCATGCTAATACACCCTGTTTAGTGGGCTGTTGTGTGGGGGGGGCAGTGCCATGTGTCATTGCATTGCACTTTTTAATTTAGTTTTTTTATTAATGTTATTGAGAGTGTACAATGTTACACTCAAATCAAGGTTACATAGACAGGGTTGTTGTTAGAAATCATGGGACCTTACATCACCCCCTGTAAATTACATTAAAATCATTATTAGCGGAAACAAACACAAAATACCTTACGAAATTTCTGTTAAATCTAAAGGATAAAACTGTATTGACTTGATAAATACAATTCTGTGTGTAAATAAGGTCTTGGGGCTTATTTACATGGGTTTGTAAAGTGTACATTAGTGTTTTTTTTGTTTTTTTGGCCGGAGCTATGTGTAGGCAGGCTGTTACGCTATAGGGACACAGTGGCTCTACGAACACAGCTGCAGGTCACAATTTGACAGGCATGTGGATGCAGGTGTACGGCCCCAAACACAGACAGTGTGCATTTAGGGCCAATCACTAACACTTGCACACCTGTGAAATTAGGCCCTGCGAATGTGTTCATACATCCACTGCTTCCTCATAGGGTAGCAGGCGGCTGCAGCTGCACAAACAAACTGCTCATTAAAACTGTATATGCCAGAGAACCCATGTGAATGAGCCTTTAGTGCCAGTGCATACCACATGCAGTCCAGTGCTTTTTTTTCTGCATCAAAAATGCATGCAAAGTAGGTTATATGGTTTTCAGTGACATAGTTCACACCAGTGCGGTCAGTTCCAGGGCTTTCCAGTTCCAGAAAAAAGTAGAACATGCAGCATTTTTCCTGCACTGGACTGTACTGGAACGTGGTAAAACGCATAAAAAAAAGCATCAGAATGCACTGGAGCACATCCAAATCGCACCAGACCTCAGTACAGTGAAAAAAAACTGATAAAAAGCATCTAGAATGCATCCAGAAATGCATCAAAAATGCACCAAAAACATGTTAAAAACACGCATGCAGAAACAGATCCGGAACAGATCCGGAGTGCGTTTTTGTGGTGTGAACGAGCCCTACATTTTTAAACTTTTTTTTAGTTTATTTTTTTTACAATTTTGATATTATTTTTTAAAATTATTTATCTATTTTTTTCACAACAGTGGGGCCGGCTTTGGTGAAATATGAGGGGTATAGACCCCTGATGGCTCACTTTTTCACTTTTTTTCACAATGTTATGTAGTCCTAACACCCTCCCTTTCTTAAGGTAACAATTCTGCTCAGTATACTTGTCACCCTAGGACAGGAATCATGTTAATGGCAGGAGAACAAGGTTCAAGTGTTACTAAACCCACAACAGTAAAATCAGTCTGTATAGTCACTGTTCTATGAGAATGTTTATGGATGGCAGAGGTATATTTCTCTGACTTATCACATACATGTATCTTTAACTGGCTTTCGAGGATAGGCTGTTCTATCCTGATGGTTAACACTAGTTGTCTGTCAGTCTAAAGTATTTTTTTTTGTCCAACTGGAGTGCATATGTTCTGGATTGTATAATGACAAATATATTTTGTTCAATAACGCTTTATTGAGATAAAAGAAAAAAATCAGTCTGTATATGCAGTAATGCATGCTTGTTATGTTACATGCACACACTGTGGAGCCTAAGGGGTTAATCCTCAGCATTGTGTATAAAGGCTGTTTGATCCTGTCTTCTCTGAACCTCTCCTCCTTCCACTGTCCCCAATATACTTCCTGATAATACAGAGGGTAGGGGACAAGCTACACATGCTCAGTTTGGTGTGTATTGCTAGAGAGTATTTTTTTTTTCTTGGGAGAGTGCATGTGATGAGCACAGGGCCAATCAGCACTGTCCAGATAGAGGGTCCTGTATCCTGATAGGACAGTCAGTGCAGAATGAAAACTCATCCTACAAGCTTTAACCAGACACTCACAGAAGTCACAAGACTGCTATATACTGCTGATGAGAAAAGGTATTTAGCAGTTTATATTTACTAAAACTATTGCATTTCCATGTTCTGTGTATGACCAGAGGAAAGGAAAAAAGCGTGAAAATAGAATACTAATGCAGCTACCACATCTAAGGACTGGTAGGCTGCAATACTATCATTTTATTTTGGCAGATACACTTTAAGCAGGTATTAAAACTGTAAGACACTGCAGGTACCACATTGTGGTCTGAATTTGATAACTGAAACATTTGCTTTCTCTATTGGATAGCAGTATCTGCACTGTGCTATAAATAGGCCACTAAAGATGGTTTAAAAATTGAAAGGTAAAACTGACAGATCAGAGAGAGTCATTAAGCCTGTTAGAGTAGGCAGAGGTATTCTGCACATGTTGTTCTCTCTGTTTAGGGCTAAGAGTACTAAATACATCTATCATGGTAAACACTTGAATAGGTCAAGGAGATCATAGCTTATGTTTACCAGCAGTAACATAGCACAATGTACAGAGCAGTAACATTAATGAGGTTGGAACGCAGAATTTTCTTTTTATATTTCTTTCCTGTTTTTTGTACAGATCATGAATGTTTTTTTTAGGGTCATGTCTATTTATATGAATTATTTTTCAGTTTTTCACTTATACACTGCCTGCAAATAAGTTGTAAAGTGGAATTTCTGCCAAGTACATCTTTGAAATATGTAATATATGTAAAAAACATATAAAGGTGCAGCGTTAAAAAACATAAAAAAGAGAGTCCTTGTCAGTGGCTCATTTAAAAAATCAAGGTAGAGTCCAGAACAAAAAATCTTGTGAAAGATCTTCCACCAACAATTAATTGATACATGTATAATATGTGAACTGTTTTCAGTTTCACTAAATTTCACTAAATGTTTATTGAAGTATGTCAGAAGACAGATAGTACTTTGAAAGAGTATATACAGTGGGGACGGAAAGTATTCAGACCTCCTTAAATTTTTCAGTCTTTGTTATAATGCAGCCATTTACTAAAATCATTTAAGTTCATTTTTTCCACATTACTGTACACACAGCACCCCATATTGGCAGAAAAACACAGAACTGTTGACATTTTTGCAGATTTATTAAAAAAGAAAAACTGAAATATCACATGGTCCTAAGTATTCAGACCCTTTGCTGTGACACTCATATATTTAACACAGGTGCTGTCCATTTCTTCTGATCATCCTTGAGATGGTTCTACACCTTCATTTGAGTCCAGCTATGTTTGATTATACTGATTGGACTTGATTAGGAAAGCCACACACCTGTATATATTAGACCTTACAGCTCACAGTGCATGTCAGAGCAAATGAGAATCATGAGGTCAAAGGAACTGCCTGAAGAGCTCAGAAACAGAATTGTGGCAAGGCACAGATCTGGCCAAGGTTACAAAAAAATTCTGCTGCACTTAAGGTTCCTAAGAGCACAGGGGTCTCCATTAACCTTAAATGGAAGACCTTTGGGATGACCAGAACCCTTCGTAGAGCTGGCCGTCCGGCCAAACTGAGCTTTTGGAGAGAAGAGCCTTGGTAAGAGAGGTAAAGCAGAGATCTAAAGATCACTGTGACTGAGCTCCAGAGATGCAGTCGGGAGATGGGAGAAAGATGTAGAAAGTCAACCATCACTGCAGCTCTCCACCAGTCGGGGCTTTATGGCATAGTGGCCCGACGGAAGCCTCTCCTCAGTGCAAGACACATGAAAGCACGCATGGAGTTTGCTAAAAAACACCTGAAGGACTCCAAGATGGTGAGGAATAAGATTCTTTGGTCTGATGAGACCAAGATAGAACTTTTTGGCCTTAATTCTAAGCGGTATGTGTGGAGAAAACCAGGCACTGCTCATCACCTGTTCAATACAGTCCCAACAGTGAAGCATGGTGGTTGCAGCATCATGCTGTGGGCGTGTTTTTTAGCTGCAGGGATAGGACTACTGGTTGCAATTGAGGGAAAAATGAATGCGGCCAAGTACAGGGATATCCTGGACGGAAACCTTCTCCAGAGTGCTCAGGACCTCAGACTAGGCCGAAGGTTTACTTTCCAACAAGAAAATGACCCTAAGCACACAGCTAAAATAACGAAGGAGTGGCTTCACAACAACTCCGTTACTGTTCTTGAATGGCCCAGCCAGTGGGAGCGGGAATTAGGGTCACACTGTAGTAAACCCAGGTTGGATAAAATATTGAATTTGGCACACTTAGCTGCACGTGACACGAGGAGAGTTGAAACTCACTTTAAGTGTTTAGCAAGATGGTATGCCACCCCAGACAAGTTAAACAAAATGGAAAGTACTAAATCGGAGTTATGCTGGAGGGGGTGTAGTAGAGTGGGAACAATGGCCCACATATGGTGGGAGTGTCCCCAAATAACTGGGAAAATATCATAATATTGGTTAAGGAAATTACAGGGGAGGTCATAGCGGAAGATCCGTGGGAATGTTTGTTCCACGGTACGGCAAAGTTGTTGAAGGGGTACCGCTCCTCAATAGTTCCTATATTGCTGGACGCAGCCAAAAAGCAGATAGCAATGAAATGGCGGGACCCGGCTTGCCCAAATATCCGCGATTGGCTCTTCTTTATCAACGAGGTGTACAATGTGGAAAGTATTGACAGTGCAGGAGGGGTTCCGGAGGAGGGAGAGGTTTGGGCGGGCAAATGGGTAGGATGGCAAAATTATAAAAAGACCTGGAGTTACTTAGAGGAGGTCACAAAAGTAGCATAAAGGGTGTAGAGCTAGATAATAATGTGGGGATCTGAGGTGTAAGAAGTCCCCTTTATAACTTATCTGCAGGATTGGGGCGGGGAGGGTGGGGGGGATTGGGGGGGAGGGGGGGTGGGTTGAATGATTGTAATATGTTTTACTTTGTCTATGAACTATATAAGTTCGTGTCTTTTGTATTGGTTTAGGATTTGTATGGTAAAATATTAAATAAAGTATTAAAAAAAAAAAAAAATGGCCCAGCCAGAGCCCTGACTTGAACCCAATTGAGCATCTCTGGAGAGACCTAAAAATGGCTGTCCACCAACGTTTACCATCCAACCTGACAGAACTGGAGAGGATCTGCAAGGAAGAATGGCAGGGGATCCCCAAATCCAGGTGTGAAAAACTTGTTGCATCTTTCCCAAAAAGACTCATGGCTGTATTAGATCAAAAGGGTGCTTCTACTAAATACTGAGCAAAGGGTCTGAATACTTAGGACCATGTGATATTTCAGTTTTTCTTTTTTAATAAATCTCCAAAAATGTCAACAATTCTGTGTTTTTCTGTCAATATGGGGTGCTGTGTGTACATTAATGAGGAAAAAAATTAACTTAAATGATTTTAGAAAATGGCTGCAATATAACAAAGAGTGAAAAATGTAAGGGGGTCTGAATACTTTCCAGTCCCCACTGTATATATAGTATATATACTGTGCATCCGGAAAGTATTCAAAGTGCTTCACTTTTTGCACATTTTATTATGTTATTTTCCTCAAAATTCTACAAACAATACCCCATAATGACAACGTGAAAGAAGTTTGTTTGAAATATTTGCAAATGTATATGTACATAGATTTATATATGTATTCACAGCCTTTGCTCAATACTTTGTTGAAGCACCTTTGGCACCAATTACAGCCTCAAGTCTTTTTGAGTATGATGCTACAAAGCTTGCCATTTTTTTTGGGCAGTTTCTCCCATTCTTCTTTGCAGGACTTCTCAAGCTCCATCAGGTTGAATGGGGAGTATCAGTGCACATTAATTTTCAGATCTCTCCAGATATATTTAATCAGGTTCAAGTCTGGGCTCTGGCTGGGCCACTCAAGGACATTCATAGAGTTGTCTCGTAGCCACTCCTTTGTTATCTTGGCTGTGTGCTTAGGGTCATTGTCCTGTTGGAAGATGAACCTTCACTGCAGACTGAGGTCCAGAGCGCTCTGGAGCAGGTTTTCATCAAGGATGTCTCTGTACATTGCTGCATTCATCTTTCCCTTGATCCTGACTAGTCTCCCAGTTCCTGTCACTGAAAAACATCCCCACAGCATGATGCTGCCACCACCATGCTTCACTGTAGGGATGTTACTGGCCAGGGGATGAGCGGTGCCTGGTTTCCTTCAGACATGACGCTTGCCATTCAGGCTAAAGAGTTTGATCTTTGTTTCATCAGACCAGACAATTTTGTTTCTCATGGTCTGAGAGTCCTTCAGGTGCATTTGGGTAAACTCCAGATGGGCTGTCATGTGCCTTTCACTGAGGAGTGGCTTCCGTCTGGCCACTCTACCATACAGGCCTAATTGGTGGAGTGGTGCAGAGAGGGTTGTTCTTCTGGAAGGTTCTCCTGTCTCCACAGAGAAACGCTGGAGCTCTGTCAGAGTGACTGAGTTCTTGGTCACCTCCCTTACTAAGGCCCCTCTCCCCCAATCACTCAGTTTGGCCTGGCGGCCCGCTCTAGCAAGAGTGATGGTAGTTCCAAACTGCTTCCACTTATGGATGATAGAAGCCACTGTGCTCATTGGGACCTTCAATGCTGCAGAAATTTTTCTGTGCCCTTCCCCAGATCTGTGCCTCAATACAATCCTGTCTTGGAGGTCAGACATTAATGACTGTGTGTTGAGTTATTTTGAGGGGACAGCAAATTTACACTGTTATACAAGCTGTACACTCACTACTTTACATTGTAGCAAAGTGTAATTTCTTCAGTGTTGTCACATGAAAAGATATAATAAAATATTTACAAAAATGTAAGGGGTGTACTCATTTTTGTGAGATACTGTATATGTATATATATATATATATATATATATATATATATATATATATATATATATATATATACATATATATTATCCATGTTTAAACATAACAAAAGTTATGAACAGAGCAATGGGCTAATGATGTAGACGTGGTCTAAAATGATCTTGAAAGGATCCAGGTGGCTGGCAAGGTGCTGGCCAAAATGTGCTGTTAGATCTGATTCGATGGTTTAGTCTGCTGCCGAGAAGAAGACAAGTGGAGAAGTAACAGGACCTCCATGATAGGGAGGCAAAATAAAGTATAAGAGTGAGAAAACAGGAAGGGGAGGGGGGGGACACGGAAAAGGATAGTATTGCAGCTTACTGTGCCTTGGATGTGGTGGCTGCATTCGTTTTCATTTTTCAGCCATGTATGGGCAGGCTGTTTGTGCAGAAGCCGATCTACAACCAGCCGGGTTTTTCCCAAATAATCAGTGCCACGAGCTATAGCTGTATACAATATACAATAACTAAGCAGGAGTGATTCCCCCATCCACATTGAGTTTGTGGATGGGGGAATTGGATCTTTTTTTTTGTTCAACCTATTGGTTGAACGAAAAATAAAGAATAGTTAATGTATGAGGTGCCTTATCTGCTTTCTCAAGCTCTTGTATCTCACTAGAACTATGATAAAGAATTATCACGGTACTAAGTTCTTTTTTTTGTGTTCCCCAGCACTGTATTCACCCTATTCTCCTTCCTCTATCTTAAATTCCTGACACATATTAGAGTGATGTTAGCTGTGTCTGGCTCACATTGCTAACCTCCCATAAATGGGGTATATGGCGCAGTAACTGTTGTGTGTACATGTTTGTCTATACAGAACAGCAAAATGATCATAGAGTCCAATTGGAGCATTCAGGGTAACTTTCTGCTGATTTCAATGGACCAGATCCAGCACCTCTGTAGAGACTGAAGTATCTCTAGGTAAACAGATAAGAAGAACAGTATTGCGCAAACTGAGTGTAGTATATTAATAGATTTATTGTGGTGAAAAGACAAATGGCAACTCACATTGTGACAGTTAAAATCAGGCTTATCACATAGTAAGGGCTTCCGATGGAAAGTCTCACAACAACAGCAAACCTCAGACCAAGATAGGAGTACTGGGTGGATTGAAACACCTGCATGACCAAGACACCAGGGGGCACCAAACTAAGTGCAGCATTAATAGCACTGAAAACTACTTCTAAACAGCTTCCTCATCTAAGCTGTCATCCAGCCTGATGTCTTTCCAGGCTGAAAGTTTTTGAAAGAGGCTTCCCATCCCAGATGCATGAGCCGACCGTTTATGGATTACATACAAAAAGTGCCATTTCTTCAAGTATTTCTTAGTACTTTTAATGCTGCACTTAGTCTAGTGCCCCCTGGTGTGTTCTCTTGGTCCTGCAGGTGTATCCATCCACTCAGTACACCTATCTTGGTCTGAGGTTCCCTGTTGTTGTTAGACTGTCCATCGGAAGCCCTTACTATTTGATGACCCTGATTTTAACTGTCACAATGTCAGTTGCCATTTGTCTTTTTACCACAATAAATCTGTTAATATACTACACTCAGACTGCGCACTGCTGTTCTTCTTATCTAATTTATGGCTAAACTACTGTAACCCGTCAGATAAAAGTTTACTGGCGCTCCAATGAATTCTGTATTGGGGTCACTGGATTGTAATGCAAATGAAGCTTAACTTTCTGTTGTATATAGGTTCTCTTAGGATTCTAAGATTTTGGGCTAATGCACAAAAAACTTACTAGGCTTTGTATAGGTAGAGTATAGTAAGAGTATGTTTTGTAGGCTTACTAGTCCCTGGATGTGGTGGCTGCTTTTGCTTTTTTTACAAGCTTTTTTTAAAATTTTCTTTATTATCATCTGGTGAGCCTGCTGTTAACACATTTTCTATGGTAACAGCGCTCACCTACTAGGATAGGAAATGTTAGGAATGCAGAAATCTTTCCTTTCATCTTTATAACATGTTGGTATATTTACTTGGTATATGTAACAGATCAAAAGGTGGCAAATAAGATTGTTAGGATTTACAAAAACTTTACCCATACAATTTAGGGCTCATTTACACAAGTGCAGAAGCTCACACAGCGATCAGGGGCCATTTATTGATGTGGCTGGACCAGTGTGGAGCTGTGTGCAGGCAGCCTAAGTTAGTCAATGGGAATGTAGCAGCTATATGGACTCACCCACACATCCAAGTTTGACAGGCATTCAGGTGCAGATGCATGGCCTCGAATGCAGACAGTGTGCATTCAGATTATGCACCCATCTGTGCACCCTTGTGAATGAGCCCTTAATGGAATTCTGTAATTTAAAAAAAAAAAAAAAAAGCTGCTAGCAGGCATAAAAATAGACACGTAGAGGAGTCTACACATATCTGCAGCAGCTTTAAAGTGATTGTAAAGGCTCGTTTTTGTTTCCAAAAAAATAACAAACCTTATACTAACCTGCTCTGTTGCAGTGGATTTGCACAGAGCAGCCCAGATTCTCCTCTTCTTTGGGTCCCTCTTCTGTGATCCTGGCCCCACCCTCCTGTTCAGTGCCCCCAAAGCAAGCATCTTGCTATGGGGGCACCTGAGCTGTGTCACAGCTCCCTGTATCCATTCAGACACAGAGCCCGACCCAGCCCCGCCCCCTCTCTCCAGTGATTGGCTAGCTGACTTTGATTGACAGCAGCGGGAGCCAGTGGTGCTGCTGCTGTGTCTCAGACAATCAGGAAGGAGAATTTCGGATGGCCGAGGGACTTAAGGACATCGCTGAACAGAGAGGGACCTCAGGTAAGTGTTAGAGGGGCTAAGGGGAGCTGCTGCACACAGAGGGCTTTTTATCTTAATGCATAGAATGTATTAAGATAAAAACCTTATGACTTTACAACCCCTTTAACCATTCTCTGTATGCCTAACTACAGTTGTACAGAAAACAATTAAAGCTGCTGCAGGTCTGTGCAAGCTCACTTAAGTAGATATGTGCGGTTTGCTTTGTTCCGAATTAATATTCAGACAAATTTTTCGTTATTCGGAGATTCGGAAATATACAATATAAGTGAATTTTACCGAATGCTCCAAATAACGTAAACGAAATTTGTCCGAATTTCGGAAATTCGGACTGAAATTAGAATCAAATTTTACTTTTACTTTTACTTTGAACTCCAGTCGAATTCTAACTACACATATTGCTGAAATCAAAGACTATGTGTGTTATTAGAGTACCATTTCGAAATATTACCGTTTTTGTTAAGCCAAAGGTGGTTTAAAGAGTCATTGTAATCATTTGATGAAGATTTTTCTTTTGTTTGTTCACTTTGCTGCATTCAAATCGAAAACAATATAACATTTTTGTTTCGACCGATTCGAAAATGTATCGATTTGAACGTTTCGAATTGAAAAAATCAGTAAGTTCGAAGAAAATTCGAAAATTCCGAATTCCGAATACGAATTGAATGTATCAACTGAATTGAACTAAACGAAATAACTAGATTAATGAATCAAAAAGAAACAAAACAAATGTTTTCATCATGCACATGTCTACATTTAGGTGCCTGTACATTATACCTTCTAACAGCTTAATTTTTTCAAAGTAAAGCATTAAAACGAGAAAGGAACAAGGTATGTGGCAGGTTGAATATTACACAATATGAGCTAGTCTGGCACTGACCCCATCCCTATATTATTTAACAAGTAGAAAGGATACAAACACTGCCCTAACTTCTTACAGGCCAGCCAGTGCTGAACACATTTCCCCAGAAATAAGGAACAAGATTATATTTACTGTTTTGCAGTAAACATTGAATTTATAGGCTGCCCACATATTTAGTTAAAACTACACATTTTCTACAAAAAGACAAGATTTAGACCAATTCCTGTAGATTGCCTGTAAACCTGGTCATATATAAGCGTATTAGGCTTTCAGACACTTCTTATGCTTGGCTGCACATGGCTTGATCTGAAACACATTTTTATATTCCCTGCAATGATCTTATCTAACCAATGTGGATGTTCAACACCCACGCTAAATGGATGTAGATGTAGTTGTACAAGAACTGCGTACATGCACTGAAGGAGCTTTTGTATATCCACATCTGCGGTCCTAGTCATTGAAAATTCAAGTGAATATCTGTCATCTTGAAATGCTGTGTGTGGGTTCTCTGTTAGAATAAGTTTCAAATTAGCCTTCATGGTCAATAATTGTTTATATATTTATATAGGTAGAACTCCAGCACAAGCATGTTTTTTTTTTTTTATAGTTTAGGAGAATTGAGGATGTTGAGAATATTTACCTTCAAGTCTAGAAACACAATGAGAAGTGGGTAGAAGTGTGGGGAAATTCTACCTTTAATACTTGGCATTGTAACATGAGTTCGCATTGGGAAATTTTCCCTCTAATCCTCTGTCAGTGAGAACAATAACATTTTGGATTTTCCCTCACTCTTTGTCTGAACCACTTCCCGACCGGCGCACGCTGATGTACGTTAGCATAATGACACGGCTGGGCAAATGGGTGTAAGTATAAGTCCCATTTGAATTTCCCGCCATGCCATTGCGTGCGCGCCGCCGGCGGCGCGAGCGCCTTGGCTGGGAGCTCCGTGAGTCGGGTTGCGGGTCCCGCGGACTCGATCGCCGCGGGGATACTCCCGATCGCCTCACGGAGAGGACAAACGGGGAGATGCTGATGTAAACAAACATCTCCCCGTTCTGCCTAGTGACAGGATCACTGATTTCTGCTCCCTGTCATCGGGAGCAGAGATCAGTGATGTGCCACAGCTAGCCCACCCCCCTACAGTTAGAAATCACTCCCTAGTACTGACTTAACCCCTCCCCGCCCCCTAGTGGTTAACCCCTTCACTGCCAGTGTCATTTACACAGGAATCAGTGCATTTTTATAGCACTGATTGCTGTCTAAATGACAATGGTCCCAAAAATGTCACTGATTGCCGCCATTACTAGTAAAAAAAAAATTATTAATAAAAATGCCGTAAAACTATGCCCCAATTTTGTAAACTTTTCTATAACTTTTGCGCAAACCAATCAATAAATGCTTATTGCTATTTTTTTTTACCAAAAATATGTAGAAGAATACGTATCGGCCTAAACTGAGGAAAAAAAATTTTTTTTAAATTATTTTTTGGGAATATTTATTATAGCAAAAAGTAAAAAATAATGTGTTTTTTTCAAAATTGTCGCTATTTTATTGTTTATAGCACAAAAAATAAAAACTGCAGAGGTGATCAAATACCACCAAAAGAAAGCTCTATTTGTGGGAAAAAAAGGACGTCAATTTTGTTTGGGAGCCACGTCGCACGACCGCGCAATTGTCAGTTAAAATGACGCAGTGCCGAATCGCAAAAAGTGCTCTGGTCAGGAAGGGGATAAATTCTTCCGGGGCTGAAGCGGTTAATGACAGTAAAGCATGGTGAGGGTATATATACCAAATGTTGATACAGACAGCAATAAAAATCCTATGAGGTCAATTTACTAAAGCTGGAGAGTGTAACATCTGGTGCAGCTGTGCATGGTAGCCAATCTGCATCAAACTTCAGCTTGAGCCTTCAATTACATTTTGACAAAAAAACTGGAAGTTGATTGGTTTCTATGCAAAATTGCACCAGACGTTGCACTCTCCAGCTTTTGTAAATCAACCCCTTTGTGTATGTAACCCTCTCCCCACTCTATCCAAAACTATAACTAAAAATTTAGTACAGTTTATCTTTAACTGTCTTTGCTGTGTGAACTTAGTCCAGTGTATCATTACTGTATTCCTGTTTTAAACTGTTCCCATTTTTTGCTCAACCTAGTAACTCTGCTCCTGGTTCAACTGCTATCCTAATAAGTTTGTAAAACTGAGACTTGATTCTCTTTCTAGTCACTGACTAAAAAATCCTAAATACAAAATATAATGAATCTCAGATAACGATATGCTATAGACTCTACTTTGTAATAAACTTCAAAGATTTTCTACCTTCTAAGCTTTCCATTTGATGTCTCCTTTCTCATAGGCTCCGATCTATGCTTTAAAAGTCACAGTTGTTCAGGCCAGAAACCTTCTTGCAAAAGACGCCAATGGTAGGTTTTGTTGAGAGTATAAGGTTTGTCGTTTGTTTATTCAACCTTCTAAGGAAGACCTCCAGCCAAACAGCTAAATACACATTTAAAATACATACATAGCCATTGTTTTACCAGCCAAACCCAACCATGTATAGTTCCACATCTCCCTCTTCTACCCACTACCTGTCATGATTTTTAAAGTCATCTGTAATACAACCAAAGGGTGTTTATCAAATATTTGCCTAAAGTTCTTTAAATAATTTTTTTTTTATAATTCCTATGTCCTTCAACATTTCCAGCGAGTATTGTTTAATTGTTGCTTTACCTGAACTAGAGTTCTCTTCCTCTGAAGCCAACTGAGGATTCTCGTTGGATGCTGTCACTTTCAGTTGGACCTCCAGAAGTTGTTCTACAGCTGAGATAGGCAGCCTCTGTTGCTTTCCAGCTGTTGTTGAACTAGGCTTGCTGGAACTTATAGTTTAACAACAGCTGGAGAGCCACAGGTTGCCTAAGCCTGGTCAAGACCTGCCACCGGCCTAAAGATGTCACTCTTGCTAGCCTTTGTCGGTATGGCTTTTGCTTCTCACTCTGCCACATATGCTTTAACAGGTCCATGTTTACCTATGTGTATGAACCTGTAATGTTAGGGCCTTAGAATAAAAAAGTACTTGCTTTTCTGTATTTTGCAGCACTATGTTTAACATATATGTAAATCAAAATACTAAAATCTCATATACTGTAAGGTTTAACATGAAACTATGATTTTAAAAATAATTTTCAATATTTCTTAAATAAATGCCCTTAAAACAGGCTTCAAATGGAGACTACATGTGGCTGTTTTAACATAAATTGCACAGGCATGGCCCACTGTTGTCACTACCAAGAAGCCCATCTCTAGAAATGCCATGTAGGCATTGTCAGTGTTCATGTAGACAAGAAATTAATAAAATTAAGCTGCAGAAGATCATCAGCATGGAGACACAACAAGGGACGAAAAAGGTAAAAAAGGATTTTATCTAGAAAAGAATAAGGATTGCTTATGATACACAGTGCTTTAGCAAATAAAATGTTGTTTGGTTAAGATTTATATCTAGTTTATAATAAGGTAATAAGGTTACAAATATTTTACACAATATGAAATACCAAGAAATGTTTTTATGTTTTATTCACTGTCCCAGGATACATGTTAATATATTTCATCTTTCTTGTCATTTCCAAATTGCTACACCAAGGCTTCTTTAGTATTATGTCTGGATTTAATTAAATTGGAAGAATAGATAGATAAACAAATAGATAGATAGATAGATAGATAGATAGATAGATAGATAGATAGATAGATAGATAGATAGATAGATAGATAGATAGATAGAGAGAGATATGCATAAATTATTATATAACATTTCAGTTTTGTGTATTATTAAAATGTAAACATGAACAAAAAATATGATGTGAAAATAGAATTTTTGTACTCACCATAACATTCCTTTCTTGGAGTTCCTTTTCTGCAGCGTACACATGGTCGGACTTTTCGACCGAAATGGTCCAACTGACTTTCCGACGGACTTTCAACGGACTTTTGACGGACTTGCCTACACACGGTCACAACGAAGTCCGCCTGATTCGTACATGATGACGATAATAAGGAAGTTGATAGCCAGTGGCCAATAGCTGCCCTAGCGTCGGTTTTTGTCCATCGGACTAGCATACAGACGAGCGGATTTCTGGTCTGGCGGAGTTACGACGTAAAGATTTGAAGCATGTTCCAAATCTAAAGTCCGTCAGATTTTCGTCTGGAAAAGTCTGCTGAAGGTCCGATGAAGTCCACACACAATCAGATTGTCCGCCGGACTCGGTCCGGTCGAAAAGTCCGCCCGTGTGTGCTTTAGAGGCACACACCTGTGGCTATACTCCTTGGACACTGGTAAACAAAAAAACTGTAGGCCAGCCCAAGAGGACCCCTCTTACTATAAGCATACCTCATTTTTGTAGTAAAGAGAGCATAATCATAAAAATAGGGTGGGACCTTTGTTCCTCAATGGACTCCAGTAACGATTTTACAGTGAGTAAATAATTCCTATTTTATTTCTCATTCGTGGAGGGACACAGAAAGCTTTTCACTATTGGGACAAGCAAAAACAGTCAAACTGAGAACTGAAAAAAGCATGCGGAACAAAGAGCTGCCTGAAGGATTTTACACCCAAATCTGGCATCAGATGAGGCCCCAAAATCCACCTGGTAGAACATAAAAGAACGTGTGAACAGAAGACCAAATGGCAGCCTTACAAATCTGAGAAACAGTTGCTTGATGCCAAAAAGCACCTAACAAATCCAGCAGAGTGCAACTTGACAGGAAGGTCTGAGCCTTCTAGAGCAGGTGTCTCCAAACTTTCTGAACAAAGGGCCAGCTTACTGTCCTTGAGGATTTAGAGGGACCAAACTGTGGCCAGTGGGATTAGAAAATGCCATGGTTCTGGTGAGATTTTTATTGGTTTTAGTGGAATGCATAGTGCCCTATTGTATCAGTGGAAGGAATGGTGCCCCATTATTGGTATTTAAGATAAGAATGGTGCCCCATCGCTGCTGTCTATGGGAGGAATGGTGCCCCATCATTGGTGTCTGTGGAAGGAATGGTGCCCCATCATTGGTATTTGCGGGAAGAATGGTGTCCCGTAAATGGTGTTTGTGGGAGAAATGGTGCCCCGTCATTGGTGTCTCTAGGAGGAATGGTGCCCCATCATTGGTGTCTGTGGTAGGAATAGTGCCCCATCATTGGTGTCTGTGGGAGGAATGGTGCCCCATCATTGGTGTCTGTGGGAGGAATGTTGCCCCATCATTGGTGTCTGTGGGAGGAAAGGTGCCCCATCATTGGTATCTGTGGGCAAAATGGTGCCCCATTGCTGGTGTCTGTGGGGGGAATGGTGCCTCATTATTGGCGTCAGTGGATGGCATGGTGCCCCAAGGGCCAGATAAAGGCAAGCAAAGGGCTACATCTGGCCCACGGGCCACAGTTTGGAGATCACTGTTCTAGAGGAATGCTCCCAGTGCACCCTCATATAACCTTGCCCACTCTGTGGGACTCCGTTTTTTGTCTGTAGGTAATGGACCTCTTTTCCTGTGGAGACGTTTTCTAAACCATTCTTTTTTACCTTACGGTAACTTGTCTGGAACTATAGTTTTATGTAAAGCCAACTAATTTTTTCCAGTTTCTAGACCATAAGTTTAAGTAAAGCCAACACATCTTTTCCACATTATAGACCATATAGGTTTAAGTAAAGCCCACTCAATTTTTCCAGTTTATAGACCATAGGTTTAAGTAAAGCCTACTCAATTTTTTCAGTTTATAGACCATAGGTTTAAGTAACGCCTACTCAATTTTTCCAGTTTATAGACCATAGGTTTAAGTAAAGCCTACTCAATTTTTTCAGTTTATAGACCATAGTTTTAAGTGATATTAACTTATTTTTTCTTGTAAGTTACTCAGTTTTTTTAAGTTGGTAAAACTTACTTTCCACATGTATTTGATATGTTTAAAGGTTTTTATATAATAATAATAATAATAATACAATAATATGTTTTTTTAAGGTATATTCTCATAAAACAGGCTTTCAAAACAAATTAACATTTATTATTTATAAAGTGTTACAAATGTAATATTATTAAAACAACATCACATGTAAATGTAAACATATTTAAAAAATAAAAAAAAGAAAAGAAAAAAATGCCTCTTTCTCAACTAACACATCTGTAAAGAACATGGAAAACAGAATGTATTAACTTTTTTAAGCCTTTGGAAAGTAATTTGCACTTTAAATTGTGAACTTTTGAAGATAGATTCCCGACATCTAGCTCTAAAAAGATATTCTGAAAAATTTCAAAAGTATATTTTAGGTTTTTAGGGTAGCTTAGGTTAAAAGCATATATGAGTCCCATAAGAAAAACATATGCTTAGGGTATATCAAAAATTCCAGTGTGAACCTCTACTCCCTCAATAACTATCCCCAAGGTGGTACTATTTTCATCAGTAACTTTGTGGATAACAAAAATATTCAGGATCAAGGTAGATAGGTCTTCTTGGATCCGTGAGGCTTCCTCATCATCCAGGTCCTGTGGTGACAAAAAACAGTGTAATAAGATAAAGACCAGAACAGAAATCAGAACGGAAGGTCCTTTATTTGCACCAGCAACTTAATAGATTTATTTAATAAAATCCCAGTTAGTTAAATAAATAATCATTACATTCTTACAGCATATAGTGTCTTTAATATATATATTTATATATATAAATATTTAGCAAAATGCATTTCTAAGACATCCACTTCTGTGAATTTAGGGGATTTAAATCTCGGGTACAACTGACATTCTCAAATATTTGTGTGAATAAAAATATATAATTTCTTTGCGCTGCGTTTGTGTTGAGTTGTGCCGCAAAAATGACTGTTTCTGATGGTTTGGTTTTGAAGTTATTGCACATTAAATTCGATTTTATGTAACCTCAAGCCTCGCCCACTTTGCACCCCATGTTATTATGTTTTAAAAACAAATATACCATTTGTTTGTGCTGCGTTTGAGCCACTAAAACAAACGTTTATGCTGGTTTAGTTTTAAATATTATATTTGATGAAACCCCGCCCCTGCTTTGAACCCCATGTTATTAAATTTCAAAAACAATTATACCATATGTTTGTGATGAATTTGTGCTTCTATAAAACTGGTATTGGTATAGTGTAAATCATGAGCCAGGGCATTGGTGGCCAAATAAATGCCCTATAACATGCTAACCATTTCTCCTACACACAGAATGAACAGCCCATAATCATTCTTTCTGATACAAAATAAGAGTGCTATGTGAAAAAATACACTATATCAAGATGCTTGTTTTTGCTGCACAAATGTAGCACAAACTTATGGTATATTTGTTTTTGAAATGTAATAACATAGCGCAAAGTGGACGGGGCTTTAGGTTACATAATCTAACGCTGAATGTCCAATATCTCAAAAAACAGAAAGTTTGTTTTAGTGGTACAAATCAGCACAAACAAATGGTATTGTTACAATCAAGGGGTCAGGCTCGAAGACCAGTTGCTATAGCAGTGGAAGCTCACACAGGAACCAGCAGGATAGGAACACAGGCAGGTCACCCTGGCAGATGTTACAGGCTCACTTAAGGTGCGGAATCTAAGTACTAACCAGTGTTCACCAGAGCCCCTGATGGTGGAGATGGATTTTGCTACGTGCTAGCACCAGGCCGCGGTCCTCAGGATCGCCCCACCAGGAGGTGAACAAGTCGGGGTCAAGCAGAAGCGTAGTCGAGGAACAAGCCAAATGTCGGTAACGAATAGTAGCAAAAATACAGACAGCAGCAGGAGAGACAAAAGCAAGATATTGGCTGGAGACGGCCCAATATTCTGGCAACCAGGAAGTGCAGAGACATGGCTTAAATCAGAAAGTTCATGGAGGAGCAAACAGTTCAAGGTTCAATGCAAATAAGATTCACAGCAGGATCATTCTAGCAATCGTCCAAGGACCTGTCCAGGAAAACTGTCCTGCATTCCGGGTGGCTCAGCAAGCAGAGTCATTGCCAGACACATCCGAGGTCCCAGGTTCAAGTCCAGGTCCTAACAGATGTAATTGCTTTTAAAATGTAATAACGTGGTGCAAAGTGGGAGAGGTTTCAACAACTATAATGCGCAATATTTTGGAAACCAAACCAGCACATACGTTCAATTTTGCAGTACAAACGAATGCTATCTTTGTTTTTAAATTTTAATAACATTAGGGGCAAAGTGGGCTGGCCTTGATGTTACATAATCTGAATTTGAAGTCCAATAATATCTCAAAAACCAAGCCAGCTGAAAAATTCATTTTTGTGGTACAAATCAGCGCAAACAAATGGTATAATTGTTTTAAATTTTAATAGCATGGGGTGCAAAGTGGGTGGGGTTTCATCAGATATTATGAGTAATATCTCTGAAACCAAATAGCACAAACGTTCATTTTTTCAGCACAAATCAGCACAGATGCAGCACAAAAATGCTATCTTTGTTTTCAAATTTGAATAACATGGGGTGCAAATTGGGTGGGGTTTGAGGTCACATAATCTAAAATTTTATATGCAATGACTTCTAAACCGAATGCCAGAAACCTTCATTTTTGTAGCTTTTAAGCTTAACAGCCGGCGATCCCTCACCCCGCATCTTGGTTGCGTTCTGCCAAATGCAGTAAGAGCAAATTTTGCGTGCACACAAGTGAGTTGTCTCAATAGGTGTTTACAACGAACGTATGTCCATTTATTATAAATATATTAACCGGTTCCCGACCGGCTCATGTATATATACTGCGGCAGAATGGCACCGCTGGGCGAAACCCCTTCCGGTACATTTTCCCCTTTAAGAGCTGCCAGAGGGCGCACGGCGCTGCACGGCGGGGGATCCGATGCATGTGGCCGGCGGGCGCCATCGCTGCCTGACCATGCGTGATCGTGTGCACAAGAGCCAGCATGGGGATTTATGTGTGTAACACGCAAATCCCTGTTCTGTCAGGGGAGAAGAGACATATTGTTTGTTCCAACTAAGTAGGAACAACACTATGTCTCCTCCCCCAGTCAGTCCTATCCCCATACACTTAGAACACATCCAGGGAACACACATTTAATCGCACTTGATCGCTCTAGTGCTAACCCCTTCCCTACCAGTGACAGACCTTATTACTAGTAAAAAAAAAATAATAAAAATGCCATAAAAATTGCATAAATCTTTCCCATAGTTTGTATAACTTTTGATTTTTTTTTTTTTACCAAAAATATGTAAAAGAATATATATTGGCCTAAACTGATGAAGAAATTAGTTTTTTTTTTTTAAATTGTGGATATTTATTATAGCAAAAAGATTTAAAATTGTTACTTTTTTTGTTGATAGTGCAAGAAATAAGAACCACAGAGGTGATCAAATACCACCAAAAGAAAGCCCTATTTGTGGGAAAAAAAGTATGCAAATTTCATTTGGGTACAGCATTGCATGAAGAAGTGCCAAAAAGATCCGCCTCCATGGGAGGCACCCGCCTTAAGATGCTTCAGCGCGATGATAGTTCTTTTATAACTGAGGGTGGGGCCACACGGTGATGTACCCAGGTGACCCCGCCCCCCCTCTGATGCACGGTTACTTCCCAATGGCTTCCCCGTGGCGTCAGAGGGGGGTGGGGCCACCTGTGTACATACCATTTCAAACAGGGGGGCCAGGATCTGGGGATCCCCTTGTTAAAGGGGGCTTCCAGATTCCGATAAACCCCCCACCCGCAGACCCCCACAACCACAGAGCAAGGGTTGTGGAGATGAGGCCCTTGTCCCCATCAACACGGGGACAAGGTGCTTTGGGGGACCACCCCAAAGCACCCTCCCCATGTTGAGTGCATGTGGCCGGGTATGGTTCAGGAGGGGGGGCGCTCTCTCGTTCCCCCTCTTTTCCTGTGGCCTGCCAGGTTGCATGCTCGGATAAGGGTCTGGTGTGGATTTTTGGGGGGACCCCCACACCATTTTTTTTATTTTGGCGCAGGGTTCCCCCTTAAAATTCATATCAGACCCTTCAGTCTGGTATGAATTTTGAGGGGGATCCCTATGCCATTTTTTTTTTAAATTTGGCGCAGGGTTCCCCTTAATATCCATACCAGACCTGAAGGGCCTGGTATGGAATTTGGGACCCCCACGCAATTTTTTTTTTAAATATTGATTCGGGGTTCTCCTTAATATGCTTATCAGACCCAAAGGGCCTGGTAATGGACTGGGGGGATCCCATGCCGTTTTTTTCAGTCACTTTTATCTGTATTGCTGGGACCCGACAATTCATTATAGCCGCAAGTAGTTTTAAATGACTTTTTTCCTTTAGAAATGTCATTTTTTGCAGGGACTGTTCTAAACCCGGGAAAAATGTGCCACTTTACAGGCATACTATAGACACCCCCAGGTAAAAGGAATATTTCACTTTTATTGTTTCACTTTAAGCATTATTAAAATCACTGTTCCCGAAAAAACAGTCGTTTTTAAAACTTTTTTTATTGATACATGTCCCCTGGGGAAGGACCCAGGTCCCCAAACAATACCATGACAATACCATGCATATAAGCCTTTAAAATTAGCACTTTTGATTTCTCCCATAGACTTTTAAAGGGTGTTCTGCAGCTTTCGAATTTGCCACGAACACACCAAATTGTTCACTGTTCGGCGAACAGGCAAATACCCGATGTTTGAGTCGAACGTAACATGGGGCTCATCCTTATTACTCAATATTATACATTATATTTGTAAGTATAAAAGGTGCGTTTTAAGAACTAATGAAAATTAAGTAAGGTGCTTAATATATATATATATATATATATATATATATATATATATATATATATATATATAAAGAAAATTAATTAACATTTATTTATCTGTTGAAAATGATAAAAAAAATTATGGTAACATTACAAGCCAACAGAATCATTTTTATCAGTGTATGCTGGATGCAGAGATCCTGCAAATTCATTTTCACATCCTACATTTTATGAGGCGCAAAATAAGACTTCATGTCATTTGTTTTCTGCTGTGAGCTTACTTATTGATGTGCTATACGCCAGTCTTTGTCTAGCAGCAGGAATCTCCTCAGCTTAAACAAGCTCCTGTAAACACTTGGTGAGATCTTGAAAGACCTTTCCCCTTGCACACATAGATTGGCTTATGCTTTCCTCCCTGACAAGGTATTCATTTCTCCAAAACTTTTTGCTGAGTTAAATACTATGGAAAAAGAATTAATGAAAAAATGTTTTTTCCTGGATATGGGACCTGCCATTTCTGTTCTCCTCCATTCAAGCCCATTTCTGTTCTCAACAAGAATCTCACTGTTTCTGTTGAGAACATTCCCTACTTTAAAGTGGATGAAAACCCTTACATATACCCAGTGAAGTGAACAGCCTCAGATGATACACAGAGATGAAACAAATCCTCCTACATAAGTTTTACATGTACGTCTGCTGTCTTCAGATTTATATATTGTTTAGAAAGTGCATGTCCGGTTCAAATTTTCTCTTCCTGATTCACCTGTGGGTGTGGATTCTTGCCATACACTGTGAAACGGCTGATTGTAGGAAAGGCACATCCCCCCTCTCCACATAGGCAAAGACTTGCAGAGCTGTGCGGTGAATAGACCAGCTCTCTGCTAATCTATTTATAGCGCCCACCCTGACACAAAATTCAGCCTGGTTTTATCACAGTTGACGGAGAACTTGTCAGAAGTTATCATGCTGATAACAGAAGAACGGAGCAGGAGAAAGCCTCTGGACTTATGGCTTTGAAGAGAGATAAGAAAACAATGCAGATATATGTGCCCAGCTCAAATTTCATGAATCAAGTTTACATCCACTTTAAGGATTCTGTTAATAGATGATTGGAATCCCTATTGAAAGCAACCATAACAACCAGCCATTGCAGCTATATCCATTTGCCAGATTGTCAGACTGGACTAGAAAACATGATACTGTTCTTGACAACCCTGTTATTCTGGAATAATTGCAGCTAATGCCATTGACACTGCTATTTTGTGTTGGTCTCTAGGAGGATGATCCTACTGTCTGTGCATATGTGCAGAATTTTGTTAGTAATTGCTTGATCCGCTGAACCTGCTTGCAAAAGGCATGTTTTAGTCTACTACTGCTGCTACTACTACTACTACTACTACTACTAGCAGGGCTACTACCTCTTCCTACCAAAAGGGGTCCTTTTTCATCACCCAGGCATCCTTCTCTAAATTAAATTAAATCTATAGTCACAGCATATATTTTAATTTTATAACAGCACTGTAAAAGGCAATACAAACAATAGTTAGTTCTGACAATACAATACAAGCTCACTTGAAGAATCTTTCATGTTGTGATTTCTGCCTGTCTGATGGCCGTCTCTTTCCACAACTTCCTGGATTCCCTGCATGCTTTACAGCTATTCCTCTGCTGTTTACTTTTAATTTCTAAGGACAACATATCTCATGGTACCTTGTTGCCTGAAAGCAGTGATTCTTGTACTGAGTCTGTGTTCAAAGAACATCTCCCCTCAACACCTCTGTAGTTCAGAAGGCTATTTGAATTCTGTGACACAGCAGGGCCTGTGAATATATGTCACAGAATTCAAGGAAGTAAATGGGGGACTCTTCTCTATCATTCAGATTAATAGGAGTTAGCTATAAATAATTTAAATAAAATGTAGGCAGGAATATATGATTTTTTAAGGCAGGGCCATCCTTTCATGGCAAGTCTTGGACCTCAAAGCCCTGCAAGCTTACCAAGAAGCCCTCCTGACAATGAAGGGGCGCCCTCACTTTCTGAAGTGGCAGCCAACATTGACCCCTTCTAAATAGGCCAGACCTCCAATTACAGGTTCCTCTATTCCACTCTGCTTCTCAGTCACTGGCTTTAACTGCGTGGATGTTAAAACACAGAATCTGAAGGATATGGGTATACTGACTCATTCCTACCATCCTCAAGGTGAGAAAATAAACCTCTTGTAGGACCTACCATTGCACCTGGAAAGCCTGCTTTGTCCGGTGCAAGAGTGGGCACCTCAAATCTCAGGCATATTCTATTCCTCACATCTTGGCCTTCCTCCAGCCTGGTCTGGATCAGAATCTGGCTCTTAGTACTCTAAAGGGTCAGGTTTATGCTAATTCATACTATTCATACTATTCCAAAAACCTTTTGGCTTTACACTCTCTTATTACGACCCTTATACAAGAAGTTGTTTATGTTAATTCCCCACTGGTAATCCAATGGGATCTGAATCTGGTACCTTTGGTTCTTAAATACCTCTCTTTGAATAGATTCAGGAATTACCAATTGGGGGATCCCACGCGTAAGGTGGCCAATTTAGTGGCTATTACCCCTTTCAGACGTGTCTCTGTGTTGATGGCTCATTTTTGTTAGGAGCCATTTATTGTCTTACATAAATATCTAAACATAGATATTGGGAATTTTAACTTATCAGTAAATTCCATATAGTGGAGTACAGTACAGGACACAGAGCCCTCCCCTCTGTCTTCTGTTTCTCATTATTGCCTTCTACAAAAAAATAAAATAAAAGGAGTCCCATGGAGTGGGTGAGGTTATATACTGATGCAGTGGGGGCATTCCCAGCAAAGCTGAAGATGACAGCATATACCCCATGGTCTATGTACTGTCTTGTAGTCTACTCCAAAAGAAAGAATTTACTGGTAAGTCAAAATTCCCATTATTCATGGAGTTAGAGGCCAATAGTCCCTGAAACAAAATTGAAAGCACATAAACCTGGCCCTGAAAGCAAAATGTTGGTCAAGACCCGCCTGCAAGAAAGAGAGCATTTGTTCCATGTAGAAACTTCTAAGGTTGAAGCCCAGAGACTCACACTAAATTAGCTATGCCTTCTTTGTCAAATGATAGACCTTGCATTATAGGAATCACAGACTCTGTGATTCCGATGTCTGTGTTCCTCGGAATCTGGGTTTCAACAGTGAGCGACAGTGAAGAAAGATGACAAATCAGTCCTTGGAACAGAGGATCCTGATAATCTGGCAAAGCCCATGGAATGTATGCCTGTAGTCTTACCATGCTGGTGTACCACATCCACCTGGGCCTGTCCAGAGCAATGAGGATAACCTGAATGGCCTCCATCTTGATCCTGTGAACCTGTTTAGAAAGAAATTTCAGGGGAGGAAAAGCATAGATTCGGGTGTACTGGCCCCACTGAGTCACCAGAGTATCCACTGTTTCTGCTATAGAATCCTTATAGCTGGAATCAAACCTGTCCAGTTTATTGTTTAACCTGGTGGCCAGGAGGTGCATATATGGTGACTGAGGTCTGGTCTGTCCATGCCTGGGAAGTACACAGAGGGCAAGCCTGGAGCAAGAAATCCTGCCCAGGACAGGATCTGATCTATCTATCTTGCTGCAATGAGACTTCTGGTTCCTGCCTGATGTTTGATGTATACAACAGTCGTGTCATTGACTGACTGAATCCGGATTGGATGACGTTCCAGCGGAATGGTCCAACACAGCACAAACAGCCAAATCAGCCAGGATGTTAATCAAGATACAAGACGTCAAGTGCCTTGAACAGAATGCCCAGGACTCTTCCCTAGCCTGACAGGCAAGCATCCATCACAAGGATATTTCAGAAGACAGGAAGGATTTCCCTAGTTGCAGAACAGGATTCCTGAGCCACTAGGCCAGAGATAACCTGTTTCTTAGTGCCAAATGAATTGGTCTGCCTAGGGACTTTGATTTATGTCTGTCTAGGATTGATTTGTCTCACAACGTCAAATAAGTAAATACTACTGGGCCTTCAGTTGAGGTCAGTAATTGTGTTTATCGAGGGCAAGGCAGCAGAAAAAAAATGTAATGTACCATTACCCCTGAAATTTATATTACATGTTTACTTGAATGGCTGCACTTAAATAGTTCGCTAAACAGCATATGCTAAAGGAAACCCATTTTATTATTGATTATCGAGTAATCAGAAATAAAAATATGGCACCTTTTATTTAATCTTTTGAGCCTATAGCAAAAAGCTGAATTTGGTTTTTACATAGCACTATTAAATTGGACCTAAACCCTAACACATTTGTAGACTACTCATAATTTCCCTCCATAGTTTGTCACCTTAGCTGTTAAAAAACATTGTCTGGAGTGGAGCCTAGTGGTGATGCCATCACATCTGCTGGAGTGAGCATAGTGGTGGATTGTTTGAAACCTATATACCACAGTGTCTTGTGAGTTGTTTTACCATGCTTTTAAAATAATGGAGGTACAAAGTTTGCTGCACGAAGGAGTTTTTAATGTGCTTTCTATACTGACTGCTGCCAATTCTGTTGATGGTGGAAATGATTGTCTGAGGGAGTGTCCACCTGGAGTTGGCTGGGAAATACTGAGCTTGCGTAGACCTCCATTGTATTGGGGTCTAGGAGTCCGGAAAGTAGCCTTATTACTTCTTTGGTGGAGGCACACTGGATTTACTATTGCAACACAGAAAACCTACATGATTGCACATCTATGGGACACTATTTTGTGTGACTATTTATTCCCCTGTGGGACTTTATTTATATCTATTGGATTTTCTGTTTTACAATTTTAAATAGTTAATTCACATATGAAATATTATTGTTTTTCGTGAGCCCTATTTATGGAAGGGGTAGGCAACCTTTGAGAGGCAGAGATCTACTTGAACAACATGAAAGAGATCAAAGATCACACTACCTTAAAGTGGAAGTAAACCTCCATCTCTGGCTTTTACCTATAATAAGCCTATAATAAGGCTTATAATAAGCCTATAATAAGGCTGAAGCCTATAATAAGGCTTACCTATAGGTAGTGTAAATCTCTCCTAAACATGCACCATTTAGGAGATATTTACTGTACATGCTGCCAGTGACATCATTGGTGCATGCACCCTGAAGGAAAGGCCACCCGTGCCGTTCCTTCAGAGCTATGTGCCGTAAATGGCAGCTCCCATGGGCATGTGTGGGAATGACGTCATCACGGCTCCGACCAGTCACAGAGCCGGAGTCTGCGAACCCGGAAGTAAGACGTATGAAGATGGGAGCGCCTGCAGCTCTGATATCTTGGTGCTGGAATGCTTACATTTAAGGTAAGTTTAACATAATGTGCTAGTATGTGATGCATGCCAGCATTTAATGACATTACTTTGCAGGGTCCAAAAAAAAAAAAAAAACGTCCAGTGGTTTACAACCGCTTTAAAGGTGGACAGTGTCAGCCAATAGTGCAGTACACACTTTGGTAGGGCAGTGAACGGTGTATGGACAGTGTCGTTAGGGCAGTGGACAGTGTGTGGGGCAGTGGGGCAGAGGTTGGTGTCAGTATGGCAATGGACAGTGTCAGTAGAGCAGTGGATGGTGTCAGTAGAGAAGTGGATGTGTCAGTAGGGCAGAGGCTGAGATTCCTCGGTCTCTTTCTCTGCAGCCTCAGCTGCACTGGAGAGTGAATGAATGGGAAGTGCTCTGTGCTGAGTGGCTTCTTGTTTCTTCCCAAAATGAAGCATAGTATGCACAATTTACTATGCTCCAGTTACAAATGAACACAGTGAGTCATCGGTACTGATCATTCACTGTGTTCATTCAGAAAAGGAAGGGGCCAGTAAATCCCATATTTACCGGCACCATCCACTGCTCTCCATCCTAAAACAATTTCCTGCAGCAGCTGGTGGGAGAGGAAAGGAGGGGAAGCCAGCGGTGCTAAAGGGATGGGGGGGGGGGGGGCACAGGGAGTACATGGGGCACCAGGCACCCAAAAGAGGAGTAACAGGGACGGGAGGGGTGGAGGGGGCCGAATTTACTGGTACCGATCCCCTTTTCCTCCTGCAGCCCCTGAATGCCAACAGGTGGAAGAGGAGGAAAGGCAGCTTTCATCGGCTGCAGGAGGAAAGCAGATCAGTACATGTAAATGCTGCCCCCGGAGCCCCTCCTGTCCAAGATCTGGGGGTTGGCAAGGAAGGATCGCAATCTACCCATTATCTACATGCAATCGACAGGTAGATCACGATCAGTGAGTTGCTCACCCAATTTATGGCATGATAATTTGATCTTTTAGGATAGGATTGTTTTTTTTATTAACACATTAGGGCAGTGCAACACAGTTTGTTTACTATTTAAATTGCTACACTGGTATCTGGGTGTTGATGAGTGCTGCCGTCCCTTTTTATGTAATTGAGTTTATTTGTGGGCAGCACAGTGGTTAGTGGTTAGCACTTTCGCCTAGTAGCACGGGGTCGTTGGTTAAAATCCCAACCATGGTGCTACCTGCCTAGAGTTTGCATGTTCTCCCTGTGCCTGCGTGGGTTTCCTCCCACACTCCAAAGACACGCTGGTAGGTAAAATGGTCCTAGTATGTGTATGTATGAATGTGAGTTAGGGACCTTAGATTGTAAGCTCCTTGAGGGCAGAGACTAATCTAAATGTACAATATATATGTGTAAAGCGCTGTGTAAATTGAGCGTGCTATATAAGAACCTGAAATAAATAATTTGCACTTTAGCACAGTTTTTTGCTTTTATAATGAAAATGAATTAACCTTAAGATTTGCAGAGTGTAACATTTACATAGAATAAAACATATTGGCATAGTTTATAGCAGTGACGGTCAGCTTGAAAATTATTGAAGACTTCAAGTGCAGTCCCCAACACTTCCAGAGAGCTGCACAACAGCAGTGCATTTTCATGAATTTTCATACATTGTGCTGATTTAGACAGGCAACTTAGAATGAATGGACTATAATGCACCTCGTCATCCAAAAATTTCAGTCCTGCTGTATTTTTTGCAGTGTATTGCAATGCACACAAAAGAAATTGAAGTGCAATAACATCCGTGTCAGTGGACTCAATAATAGCAGCACTGGTGTCAGTACAATGAACTTTGTGAAACAACCCCCACCCCCCGCGTTGGTGGTCAGTGGTGGTAAACATTAAACCCTCATCCTGTATTTGTGTTCATGGCACAGAAAAAGTTAACACCTACCCCCTCACCCATACTCACTGCATTGGTAGTCATAGCAGTGAAAGTTATAAAGTTATAATGTAATGCTCCCTCCCACTGTAAAGATTGGTGATAAATGTAAAGTAAAAAGTTAAATGTTACACTTTGCTTGCTCCCATCCAGCTCTTGTGCCGTTGAGGTGAGTGTAAAATAATACTCCATACAATGACATCGTGTTAAATAAATAAGAATTTAAAATGTAATCAAAATTTGCTCTTGCAATGGAGTAGACTGTTTTCTCATGAGATTTGGGGTACTTCTTGTTCCCCTGGATTCTCTTCAGAAGTACAGCGATGTCACACCCAGCAATGTGGATGACAGGCATTAGGTAACCAAAAAACAGGTATCTTTTAAATATATTATCAGCCAGCAATTTTTACAGGGGGAGGTAGCCTGGACATTTTAAACCTAATTTGCATAATGCCGCAAGATCTACTTTAAGCAGTTAGTAGCTACCCCATGTCTAGTAGCTTATGCACAAATCACTATGTTTAGTACATTTAAGTGGAACTTAATTGTATTTGAGTTAACTATGCTTAAAAATATTCCTTTCCCCCTCTTGCTACTTATAATATCTAACAGAGTCGCTGAAAAAGGGGTACAGCCATCTGTAAAGGGGTCAGGTCCTATCAGTTCAACAGAGGGCCCAGGCACCTGCCCAGCAGGAGAACTGGTTGTACTGCCTTATCACTGGAACCGATCCTCCTGTGGCTCTCCCAATAGCATAGCTGGATTCTCCTCCTCTCCATGCAGCTGTGCTGCAGGGAGAACCACAGGAGGATTGGCTCCAGTATTTTCGTCCCCCCATCCCCCTGGTGTCCAGGCTCCCCTGTGTGCCCTCCTCCCCTGCAGTGCATCCGACTTCTCCCCCTCTCTCTCCAGCTGGCTTCGGCTGCTGCAGGCCACACAGGGAGATTGTTTCAGGATGGAGAGTGAGGAGGTGGCGTTAAATATGAATGAACACTGAGCAAACGGTACCGATCACTCGCTGTGTTGGTTTGTAACTGAAGCCTGGTAAATTGCGTTTACTATGCTTCAGTTTGCGAATGAACAGGAAGCCTCAGAGAACTTCCTATTCATTCATCTCCAGTACAGCCCCCTGATATTTCACCGGAGTTCCCTCAACAGAGTAATTCAAAAATTTAAGAAAAAAAAAGTTGTAAGAAAAATTAAAAACAAAAATTAGGGGCTCATTCACATTTCTTTGCTCTCTGAAGAGCAATCAGCATTCAGATTGCTCTTTAGAGAGCATTTGACAGACGATGAGGAGGCGTATCGCATCTTTTTACAGAGGTTAGGCAGCATGGGCAGCAGGGGGGAATATTATTTGAGCATAGTTATAGTGCCTTGAAAAAGTATTCATACCCCTTGAAATTTTCCACATTTTGTCATGTTACAGCCAAAAATGAAAATGTATTTTATTGGGATTTTATGTGATTGAAGTGAAGTGGAAGGAAACTGATGAATGGTTTTCAATTTCTTTTTTACAAATAAATACGGTATGTGAAAAGTGTGGTGTGCATTTGTATTCAGCCCCCCTTAGTCAATACTTTGTAGAACCACCTTTCACTGCAATTACAGCTGCAAGTCTTTTTGGGGATGTCTCTACCAGCTTTGCACATCTAGAGAGTGACATTTTTGCCCATTCTTTGCACAATAGCTTAAGCTCTGTCAGATTGGATTGAGAGCATCTGTGGACAGAAATTTTTAAGTCTTGCCACAGATCCTCAATTGGATTTTGGTCTGGACTTTGACTGGGCCATTCTAACACATGAATATGCTTTGATCTAAACCATTACATTGTAAATCTGGCTATATGTTTAGGGTTGTTGTCCTGCTGGAAGGTGAACCTCCGCCCCAGTCTTAAGTCTTTTGCAGGTTTTCTTCTAAAGCCACGTACACACGAGCGGAATGTTCGACATAAAAAGTCAGACGGAAGCTTTTCATCGTATATATGCCTCATCAGACTTTTTTTTAGAAAATTCTGACGGACCTAGAAATGAAACATGTTCTAAATATTTCTGATGGAACCAATTCCTATCGGGAAAACCACTCGTCTGTATACTGTTCTGACGGACCAAAAACGACACATGCTCTGAAGCTAGGGTGTTCCTGTGGGCGGCACAGTGGTGTAGTGGGTAGCACTCTCACCTAGCAGTAAGAAGGGTCGCTGGTTCGAATCCCAACCACAACACTATCTGCCTGGAGTTTGCATGTTCTCCCTGTGCCTGTGTGGGTTTCCTCCCTCACTCCAAAAGACATGCTGGTAGGTTAATTGGATCCTGTCTAAATTGTCCCTAGTATGTATGAATGTGAGTTAGGGACCTTAGATTGTAAGCTCCTTGAGGGTAGGGACTGATGTGAAAGTACAATGGATATGTAAAGCACTGCATAAATTGACGGCGCTATATAAGTACCATAAATAAGTACAAGACAGAAGCTATTGAGCTTCCTTTTTCTAGTGCTGTACGTCACCGCGTTCTGGACGGTCAGACTTTGGTCAGACTTTGGTTTGACCGTATGTAGGCATGACCGTGTGTAGGCATGACCGCTTGAATGGAATTCTGTCGGAGTTCCATCTGAGAAACCTTCGGAGTTTATTCCGACGGCAAATCCGGTCGTGTGTACGCGGCAAAAGATTGCCCTATATTTGGCTGCATTCATCTTCCCATCAACTTTGATCAGCTTCCCTGTCCCTGCTGAAGAAAAGCATCCCCACAACATGGTGCTGCCACCACCATGTTTCACTGTGGGTATGGTGTGTTCAGGGTGATCTGCAGTGTTAGTTTTCGGCCACACATAGGATTTTGGTCTCATCTGACCACATGTTTGCTGTGTCCCCCACATGGCTTCTCACAAACTGCAAACTGGACTTTTAATGGCTTTCTTTCAACAATGGCTTTCTTCTTGCCACTCTTCCATAAAGGCCAGATTTGTGGAGTGCATGACTAATAGTTGTCCTGTGGACAGATTCTCCCACCTGAGCTGTGGATCTCTAGGGGTATCAGAGTAAAGGGGGCTGAATACAATTACACGCCACACTTTTTAGATATTTATTTGTAAAAAAAAATTAAAACTGTTTAGCATTTTCCTTCCACTTCACAATGATGTGCTACTTTGTGTTGGTCTATCATATAAAATCCCAATAAAATACATTTACGTTTTTCATTGTAACATGACAAAATATGGAACATTTCAAGGGGTATGAATACTTTTTCAAGGCACTGTAGTATTAAGTTGAATGACACTTTAATGTTGATTGAGAGAGTAAAGTTCGACTTTAGCAAGAAAAAGAAAGAACAAGTAAAAAAAAAAAAAAAAAAAAAAAAAGAAATACAAAAGCCAGTAAAAAAAAAAAAATATGAACATGCAATAACTAAAAATATGTGCCCACTGAAAAAGCACCATGATTTCTCTTTAATATCTTGTTTTAATCTTTGTAAACTTTGTAAAATATTTATGAGAGATATATCTGCTTCATTTGTGTGCTCTAACATATAGTGTAGTGCTAATTTTTTTATTTTTATTTTTACATATGTATCATATTTGATCTTGGTTTATTATTTTACTTTTATCTGTATGACACAGCAGGGAAAATAATAATGGATCAGCCAACTCCACAGCACAGTGTGATAAGTGATCACTCCTAGACATTGATACACACTGTGTGGGAGTATGTGTTTGTACTGTGTGTTCCTATAATTGGCTGATAGTGCAAACACTGTGCTATGTATCCATGCTTTTTATTTCTTAAACATCATAATGTTTAATCATTATGTAGCTGCTAATTTTATATAAAATATTTGTTCCACTTGAATTATTTGTGACACATGTCTCTTTAGTTATTCATTTATCTAAGATTTGGATTGGTAATTGTACTTTGCTGTGTTTTAATTATGATTTAAATTTTTGAGCCGGGGCGAAAATAAGGCAGCCAAACTTAGCCAGCACCTTTTAAAGCTGAGCTCTGCTTCTTCACGATTGTACATGCTCTTCTCTTAGACTGAAAGTAGTTAGTCGGAATTTATTGCACACTGTGAGTTTCTCACAGTGTGCATTAGAAGCTGCAGCAACTCATATCGAGCCTGCCTCATTTCCAGGCTGGGGGACATCCAGCATCATCTAACCCTGGCCTGCCATGTTTGACTGTCCCTGATCTGCCCCTTCATTTATGGACTTTCAACGTAAATGTATATGTCCCTCACACCAGCTATGAGCTGCCTGCATTGTATAGAAAAATACAGAAATCCTAGTGATGAAGTCACTAGATCTAAAATAAGGTGTGTAATGAAAATGGAAAGGTTTTATTTAAAAATATAATCAGCATGTTGATGAGCAGGAAAGGATAAACCATGGAAGGCAAAATATAAGCAGTATAAACTTCAGCTCTAGGTATAAGAGTATGCAACAGGTCCACATAAAATTGAGTCTGTCACAATAAAAATATAGCAGACTGTACCTTTTATGAATTTATAAAGCCAAATCCAGGGTAATTTGTTTTATATTGTTAGAAATAAACAGTTAGAAATAAATAAATAAATATATAATATAGTCTCTGCTTGCCACAGTCTGTTCTGTAAAACTGATCACAGTGTAATGGTGCAAAGAATGGTGCTGATGTTATCATATTAGCGCTGTTCTCTGCATCATTGAGGACCACCCACCTCCAGAGAAGAGGTAGGAGGAGGACCCCATGCATCGTTGTGTTTTATCGTACAAAACGGCCTGAAGACATCTGGAAATAGAAGTAAGAAAAAAATGTAAGAATCATCACAAGCCCGGAGTTGGGCTTTAAGGGGATGTTGTAGTATATCAAAGTAAAATTATGGTCAGCACTGACCTTTACTGAGAAAATTCTTGCTAATATATGTCATTCCAGAGCAATGACATCTTTTCATCTTCACTGACACAGTGGTGTCACTGTCCCACATTGTATCAGCCCAGAGTCAGATATTGTCTTTTAAGGTTAGAAGCATATTACACATGATCATAAAATCAATGGCTCATTACTCTAAGTCAGGGGTAGGCAACCTGGGGCTCTCCAGCTGTTGTGGAACTACATTTCCCGTGAGGCATTGCAAGGCTGGCAGTTACAATTACTCCCAGAGGCATGATGGGACTTGTAGTTCTGCAACAGCTGGAGGGTCCCAGGATGCCTACCCCTGTTCTAAGTTAAAGGGGTTGTAAACCTTCATGTTTTTTCACCTTAATGCATCCTGTGCATTAAGGTGAAAAAACACGTGGTAGTGACCGGCCCCCCAGCCCTCCCATTTTACTTACCTGAACCCTGGAACTTGACCGCCGGTGGCGCGCTGTCTCTATGCCCGGGGTTCTCGGCTCTTGATTGGATAGATTGATAGCAGCGCAGCCATTGGCTCCCGCTGCTGTCAAACAAATCCAATGACGCGGGCTCTGGGGGGCGGAGCCGAGTCATACATTCGGCGGCTATGGGACACCGAATGTTGGACCCAGGAGCGTGCCCGCAAGGTAACCCCCTCGGGGAAGCGCTTCCCCGAGGGGTTATCTGATGCGGGGAGAACCCGCGAGAGCCGCCGAGGGACCCCAGGAGAGCAGGTTCTGGGCCACTCTGTGCAAAATGAGCTGCACAGTGGAGGTAAGTATGATATGTTTGTTATTTAAAAAAAAAAAAAAACGAACCCTTACAATCACTTTGATCATCATCTGAACTTGTGATGAACAGACTCATAAGGACCATGGCCATGATTTGTTCCATTCCAGTGGAAGGAGCACTCATCTTTAAGGACCAAACAATAAGTGGTTGGAAGCCTTCTCTATAGCTCTGTTCTTGCTAGGAGGTCCCATTCTTTATCTTGTTTTAGCTATGGTTTTGCTTTTCAAACTCTGACTGACTGGTCAAAGTCTATTAAAATGGATATGGTCACTACTGCGGCTGATTCCTTGATCATAGAACATTTGGAACAAATTATTTTTGCCTTAAGCTTTAGTTGTGAGGGTCTGCTGGAGGTGGTCTGCTGCCATGTCTTATCTCCTGCATGTGTCTCCTTTTAGTAAACATGCAGAGGACACTTTGGTTAAAATGTTTGACTTTGGAATCTGCATCTAAGAAGCACGTGCTCTGCATGGTCTTTGAGGGACACCATCTCTTTGGATCCACCCTGGTTGCCTCTGCTGTTATTTTTCTTGCGTCATTAGATTTGGAGCCAGCTGTTCTAGCAGCTGTTGTTGATTTGCTCCTTCACTGGGGCCCTCTGAAGTTTCCCGCTGGCTTTCTGGGTAGCAGCTTCTGCAGTGCCTTTGGAACTTCTTCTGCAACATCGGGTGGGGCTCTTCCCCTTGGGCATTGTGCTCTGTGCCCCACTTCTTTTGCACCCCTGCTTAAGTCTGCACCACCTGTCCAAAAGTCTTTTGAATTTCAGATGAGGCTTGTTGTCGGGTGAACTGTGATTGGGTCATCTGAAAAACAACCTGAGTCAAAGCTTCCGCAGTTGGGGATAGCCCATTTTGGATGCCAGTGTCTACACCGGTACTAGCGTGAGTAGTGTAGGCCACCGCGTTTGGCTCATTCCCCTTTGAAGTTTTAGGGGTGATCAAGGCTTCAGCTTCCTGAATTGTCTTCATCAGTTAGGAGTAGGTCAGAGGGTCATTCTGGTCTCTTGCCCGAAGCTTGAGCATTATCTGATCTAATAGTTGTGCTCCTCTCAGAACTTGAGTCAGTAAGGCTTTGTTCACGGCTGACCCCTCCATTCCACCCTTCATGGTGACTTGATGTAGAGTAAAACAGTGCTAAAGTACAGCAAAGTGAATGGGGTGTAACATAAATATTAAAATAAATCAATTACTCAATAAAACTTATGTGAAATCTCCATTTGAAAATAAGTCCATATGTGAACCACTTTAAACAAATGATGTTGGGGAGCCAGTCACGGCCACCCCAAACGTGCTGTTCCGTGCCACTACCAAGAAGTCTGCGCACTCACCAGAGCCCCGTGACCCTATAAGCTAATAAAGGGTCAGAAAAGTGTATTTAGAAAAGCAGCACTGAGAATCAATGCTCAAACCACCAGGGATCTTTTTAATGATTTCCCTCCATGATGCTTAAAGGATGAAAATGCCACAAAAAGAAGAGGAATCCTTGCATAACACGTTCTTTTTAAACTGCATAAAAACAATACAGGTAGCTATTGAAATAATACAATGTCTTGGAGGGCACTTGATCTATTCTCAAGGATCAGATCCCACCCTTTCCTTTCAAGGTGAACTCTACTAGATCTGTGAGTGCTTCTGGGGCTTTTTAGAATCAGGCTACTGAATTACAAGGCTGCCACCTGGTTTTCTGTTCACACATTTCCAAATTTTAAAGAGCTTCTGTGCCCTTCAATGAAATATAAGGAAAATAAGATTTTTGCACTGTAAAAATCTTTTCATGGAGTCCAATGAGTCCACTCCTGTGTGTTAATAATCATGCTCTCAGTACTGCTTGCTTCAAAATTGAGCCATGCTGGTAGTAGAAGTGGTTATCCTGGGCTGGCCTAAAGTTGTTTTGTTTGCCAGGATTTAATCTGTAGGTGGCAGTATAACCCAAAAATGAAGAATTTCCTGTGTCCTTCAATGGACTTTAAGAAAAGGATTTTACAATGAGTAGAAAAATTATATTTTTCTGGGTTTAGGGAGGTCATTGAGTGAAAACTTTTTGAAGCTAGAGCACTGTCAGAACTACCACTATAGCCACCCAAGAAGCTACTATGGGGCTTGGGGCAGAAGGGGGATTGGACAAGACCAGGAGGTGTGTGCATTCTGGGTCAAGCCATTCCCTACCCTGGCTGCCCTGCCAATATGCTCTGCCATTGCTGTTAGCAGTATGCCAGCCAGCAATTCCTATCGTGTTGTTTAACTACGGAGTAGTCTCCTCCTGATGGCTGCATTGATGGCCCACTCCGCCACTCCGGAGTAGTAGTGGAAAGCTCTGGACAGGTGGTTGTGGACATTGTCACGGTGTGTCCCTCCAAAATGCAAGTTACGATGAAGGTGTACATTGGGGAACTGAGAGTTAACTGGAGAACAGTTGCAGTGCCAATGTACAGGTTGTACACTCATATCTGAGTGTAGAGGTCTGCTTTAAGGTTGAGTATTCTTCCGTAGCCTCAGCCTTGTCCCAGGACATTGAAGAAGACAACACAGCACAAAGGTACCCCATGAATGTGTAAAGTGACTCTGTAAAAAGTGCCTAACGTAGCCCAGAAGAACCCACATTGGGTAGACCTCACATGTGACCCAGTACTTGGCGACCAACGAGTCAGTGGGAAACATGGAGGATGTGACAAACAGCCACCGCTACCCCTGTAGGCCTAGGCCCCACCAGCAGTCTACGCCTACACACACACACTCAAGGATGCATGTGTAAGTGAATTTTTAAAATCTTTTGTAAGTGTGGCTATTTGCAAATGTGCTTATAAGATTTGAACACAAACTGGCACGTCTATTTTTTTTCCTTGGAATGCGGCAGGCAAACATAACATGTTTCCATTGCTTCGAGTGGCATTATATATTTTCATTTTATCGCTCAGTGGCAGCAAACAGCCCTGAAGATCAAAGCAACTTTTGCATAGCAGATGTGCATCTTTCTGATCCAATGACTGCGCAAGCTATGGCATGGCCTTGTGCCTATGCTCAGGACAGCAGCTGTAGGCACATGTCAGGCTCCATTCATCTATACATAGCTCTAGAATGCAGGTCAGCAGTTACTGTTGAAAGCTATGGAACTGGTAGTACATGTCCCTTGTGAGTTAGACACGCAGATCATCAGTCACACCCACTACACGTTTGCTGCTTTTTCATTTAATAATTAAAGACATGGCTAAAAATGCCATACTCTGAACAAATCCACAGGGCCTGTTTAGTGAACTGTCCCAATAAGAAATGTAGGACAGAATTGAATGAAAGAAGAAAGAAATCTGATGCAGATCCAATAGTTTAATTATAAATCTGTTTCCAAGTCCAGCAGCTCTGGCTGCTGACATATTTTGATAACTTTACCCCAAGGAGACAAACCGTATTCTCAGAAATGTCAAGGTTTGAAAATCTTTCATGTTTGCAGCTCATCTGATGTTTGTGAAGCCTTGTTTTATTGTGTTCTTGATAGCAATACACAACAAGGTCATCAAGCTGGTCATAGTTGACCCTACTGCATTCGTCCTTACCCAACACAAGGTTTTAGGCTTTTAAGATACAAAATATGTAAAGTATCTCTGTTCAATAATTGTGACATTAATAGGTACCCCTTTATACGTGAGCATCTTAGATATTATTGCACTTAGACACATGGTTATGCAGAAAATTATATCTATTACTTTAAAATCTTGTCAGATGTAGCCTTGGTAGACACAATTGTCAAAATGACAGGAATGTTTTTACTGTGATATTCTCATTCGATGTGTTAGATGCTCATATATGTACAACCCCAATTCCCAAAAAGTCGGGACGCTTTGTAAAATCTACAAATCTACATAAAAACAGAATGTAATAATTTACAAATTTCATAAACTCAGATTTTATTCACAATAGAAAAAAGAAAACATATCAAATGTTTCAACTATTTTATGAAAAAAATAAGGCAATTTTAAAAATGATGGCAGCAACACTTCTTAAAAAATTTAGGACAGGTCCATCCTTGCCACGGTGTCGCAACCCCCCTTTTTTTAACAATACTCTGTAAACATCTGGCAACTGAGAAAACCAATTGCTGGATTTTTGGGTGAGGAATGTTGTCCTATTCTTGCCTGAAATAGGATTCTATCTGTGCAATAGTCCTGGGTCTTCTTTGTTGTATTTTTTATTTCAAGATGCACCAAATATGTTCAATTGGTGAAAGGTCTGGACTGCAGGAAGGCAAATTAAGCACCAGACTCTTCTACTACAAAGCCATATATACAATATGCAGTATGCAGTTTAGCATAAATGCAGTATGCAGTTTAGCATTGTACTGCTGAAATATGCAAGGCCTTCACTGAAATAGACATTGTCTGGATGGGGGCATATGCTCGAAAACCTGGATATATCTCTTAGCATTGAAGGTGCCTTTCCAGATGTACAAGCTGCCCATTCCATAGTGTCAGGAAGGGCAGTAACCAAGATGGCAGCCGCAGAAAGATGCCTGTTCTCCACATTCACATTAAGTATTCTGCACGGCACATGCGCAATGCTCGTGCACGGAACGCCTGCATGCACATTGTGACGGTTCTTGGCGCCAAATTGGCTATTTAAACAAGGCAAATGCCCAGGATGTCACAGGATCTGGCACAACATTTCCTGTGACCCCTGCCATCTGTTATCCTGAAAACCTGTTCCAGTTATTGCTTCTGTCTAACCTCTGGTTACCTTGCTGTCCGCCTGCTACCGACCCGGCCTGTACGCTGACTTCGCTCCAGCTCCTGCATCTGTTCCTGATTTGTTTGTTTGTGTATGACCCGGCCTGCCTGTACCTGCCAGTGTTCCTACCTACAGAACACCGCTTCGCTGACTGCTGTGTACATCTTTCAGTCTGTGGCACTTGAGTTCCAGCCTGCTCCAGTCTTCAGCCTTCCCTGCTTTCTTGTTGGAGGTCCTCCATGGTGCCATCGGAAGTTCCTACCAGCCCCTTCACCAGAGATCCTGCCAGGCACTTATGCCACTCTGCACTCCCAAGCCTCCCGTCTGCTCTATCAGGGGTTCTTGAGAGGCATAAGAGAGGCCTTCCTCTGCATATCGGGCGCTACCATCAGGTACATGACAGTACCAGACAGCCATGTGTGAGCCCGATCAAGGATCCTCTCCTATGGATAAACTTTGCTAGAACCTTGCTGGACTTACACAGGCCGTTAAGAATCTGCAAGAGGGATATACCCGACTGGAGGAGTGTGTCCAGGCCATATCATCCCCTGCTGCTCAGGGATCTGCTCATCCATCCGCCTCTTCAGCTGGCACATCTCCTGCACCCGCAGTGGTAATGTTACCTCTGGAGCTCAAGGTCGCTACATCCGAGAGATTCTCTGTAGAGCGCAGAAAATTCAGAGCGTTCCGTAATGCCTGTGAACTTTACTTTGTATCCACAGCCATGTACTTTCTCGTTGGAGGCTACCAAAGTGGGCTTCGTCATTTCTCTTCTTCAAGGTGAGCTTAGTCCTGGACTCATAGCCTATTGGAGCAGAAGGATGCATCTCTTACCAACCTTACTACCTTTTTTCTTGCCATGTCCCAACTTTGTGAGGATCCTCAGCAAGCTGCCACTGCAGAAGCAGCATTACACACACTCCAGCAAGGTCGCAGAGTATGTGTCTTAATTTAGGCGTGGGAGTTCCGATACCAATTGGAGCCCTGCGCTACCAGTTTCGTATGGGACTTTCGGATCCCCTGAAGGATGAACCTGGCCCAAATTGGTGTTCCTCAGTCCCTGGATGCTCTAATCAATCTGTCTATCCAGATCGATTGTTGACCGAGGGTACGAAGGTCTGAAAGAGCAACGGGACCATCCTGTCCAGTATGGATGCTACCCTGAGTCTCCAGCTTCTCCAGCCCTGCTCCACCAGTTCCTGCAGCATCCAACCCTGATACGCCTGAACCAATGCAGCTGGGCTTGCTTTGTCCCTCGCTCACCGTTGAAGAGCATCAACGCCGGTGCCTGAAAAGTCTCTGCCTGTATTGTGGGGAACCTGGACACTACGTGAGATCATGTGCTGCTAAACTCTGTAAGTGTCTAAAAATTTCTTCTGATCATGCTCCAACCTTGCCAAGCAACTCTTCTCATCTTGCTTTTCTCATTCAATTACAGCTACCGGGAGGGAATATCCAAGTTTCCGCCATAATTGATTCCGGAGCTTGCGGCTGTTTTGTGGGCTTGTCTTTTTTGCCGCAAAACATCAGATTCCGCTACAACGCAAAGCCCAGGGACTCTCTGTACATCTACCTGACGGGTCTGCTATTAAATCAGGACTGATCACACAAGAAACAATTCCCTTATCTTCCACCATTGCCAATGACCACCAACATTGCCAATGTAACCAAACTGTTACGTCTGGATGTCATCGATTCACCTTTTTCCTATCATTCTTGGTATACCCTGGCTACAGGCCCACAACCCACACATCAATTGGGCCACAGGGGAAATCAAGTCCCACTTTCCCTACTGCCACCAGCATTGTTTACAGGAAGTTACGTGTGATCCACCATCCCCGCTATGTCTGGACTCTGACTCTGAAATTTGTAAATCCATTCCGGTAGTATATCATAACTTCCTAGATGTCTTCAGTAAAAAGGGAGTAGAGACTCTCCCTCTTCACAGACCTTATGATTGCCTGATTGGGCTCCTTCCAGGAGCCGAAGCCCCTTTTGGAAGAATCTTTGCCCTTACTGAACTTGAGCTGGACACTCTAAAAGAATACATTGATGATAATCTAAAGAAAGTGTTCATTCGCCCATCCACTTCCCCGGCAGAAGCGGACATTTTCTTTGTAGAGAAAAAGGATCACACTCTACAGCCCTGTGTAGATTATTGTGAACTTAACAAGATTACTGTCAAGAATCATTACCCCCTGCCCTTAGTGCCCGAATTGTTCCAGAGACTCGGAGCTGCGACCATATTTACAAAATTGGATCTTTCGGGGGCCTACAATCTGTTCTGAGGGGGATGAATGGAAGACGGCCTTTCGCAACCCATTCGGGCATTTTGAATATTTAGTGATTCCTTTTGGACTATGTAATGCCCCTGCCACGTTCCAGCATTTTGTCAATGATATTTTCAGAGACTACCTAGATCTGTTTGTCATAGTATATCTGGACGATATTCTGATCTTTGCTTCTTCCATTGACAATCACTGTAGACATGTCAAAAGTGTGCTGGATCAGTTGCGGCAACATGGCCTATATGCCAAGCCCGAGAAATGTGAGTTTGAACGCCAAAGCATCCAATTCCTGGGTCTAATCATCTCTATTGAAGGTATCAAAATGAATCCCCAAAAAGTTATGGCTATTCTGGACTGGCCAGTCCCTACAGATAAGAAAGGAATTCAACGCTTTGTGGGGTTCACTAATATTTATCGGAAATTCGTCAGGGGGTCTTCCCGCTATCATTTCCCCCGCTTGCAGCTAACCAAGCAAGGCATCCAGTTTCACTGGTCTCCTGAAGCACAAGCTGCTTTTGAGACTCTTAAAGATCTGTTTACTTCTGGGTCTGTTCTAAAGCATCCCGATCCAGCCCTACCTTATGTTTTAGAAGTGGACGCATCTAAAACAGCAGTCGGGGCAGTTCTTTCTCAAAGACAGGGGTCCAAGGGTCCAAGAATGCAACACTCAGTTACATTCTTTTCCCATAATTTATCAGCAGCTGAAAGAAACTATGATGTTGGGAATCGAGAACTTTTGGCAATCAAAGCGGCATTAGAGGAATGGCAATACCTCTTTATCCATCCCGGAGAGACCATGGAAAATGATTTTGTTAGATTTCATTGTGGAGTTTTCTCCATCAGAAGGCTACACTACCATCTTTGTGGTGCTGGATCGATTGTCCAAAATGACGCACTTTTTACCAATGAAGGTTACACTTACCTCCCCTGAAACAGCAAACATTTTCGTCAAGGATATTGTAAGGCTCCATGGAGTCCCAACAAACATTGTGTCTGATCTGGGGGTACAGTTCACTTCTAGGTTCTGGAAAGCGATATGTGAGTCTCTGAGGATTGAACTATCCTTCTCTTCTGCCTATCATCCACAATCGAATGGTCAAACGGAGAGAACCAGCCAGACTCTTTAACAATACCTATGCTGTTTTTCCTTGTTCTCCCAAGATGACTGGGCTCCACTATAATCTTTGGGCCCTTTCACACGGACGGACCGTTAAGGTCCGCCTGTCAGTTTTTTAGGCGGACCTGAACGGGCGCTCCATAAACCTCTATGGAGTGATGGATGTCAGCGGTGACATGTCCGCTGACATCCGACCCGCTCCGATCCGAAAAAGTGTGACGGAGGAAAACCCTATTTTTCCATCCGTCATTGGATCGGATGAAAACGGACAGGCGGTCCATAATCATCCTATCCCCCCCATAGGGGAGAATGGACTCTCTGACAGGTCTGTCCCTGCACAGATTTTTAGATGCAGTTTTTAACAGATTGGTGAACCTCTGCCCATCTTTACAGCTGAGACACTGACTCTCTAAGATGCGCTTTTTATACCCAAGCAGGTTACTGACCTGTTGCCAATGAACCTAACCAGTTTGCAAAATGTTCTTCAAGCTCTTCCTTGTTAGTACCACTTAATTTGCCAGATTTTTGTTGCCCTGTCCCAACTTTTATAAGACGTGTTGCTGCCATCAATTTCAAAATTACCTTTTTTTTTTTTTAAATGGTACATTTTCTCAATTTAAACATTTGATTGTTCTCTATTTTCTATTGTGAATAAAATATGGGTTTATGAGATTTGCAAATCATTGTATTCATGTAGATTTTACAGTGTCCCTACTTTTTTGGATTTGGGGTAGTACAATCCATAAAATTATATAGGAATGGAACTTGGCATTTAACTGGCTACACCAGTGAATTTGGGGCAAAGGTGAGCCATATTCACCGTAGACATAACCCTGCAAATACCAAAGTACTCTATAGGTACACTGAATCCAATATGCATAGCTGTGGTGATACATATATAAATCAGCAAGAAACATAATAGGAACTTAAATTAAACGTGGCTGAAAAAACCCCAAATAACTTTAAACAAAAAAGTAGTGATAGTAAAATAATGTTTGTATTAAAATATCAATCCACCGAAAAGCAATGTTGTAGCTAAAGGTGGAGCCTTTCCGGTAAAGTTAAATATCAAATGCAGATTTTCCATTTAAGTAAATGATTATTCAAAATTGTAACACTGCCTGGAACCCCCAACCTGTTAGAGAGAAGTTTTCCTCTTAGAGCTCTGTACACATACTTGTAACACTGATGCAGGTAATAGTGCCCTCATGTCCAGGCTCTCACTTTAAGAAGCACAGTAAGTCCAACATGCTAACTTTTCAGGAGACGCTCCTAACTCTGCTTCATCACTTTTCAACTAAAGGCACATCACATCACTGCTGCAGTTCACTCTATTTTGGGCATGCAGTCATCACAGCACTTTTTTTTTCTCCCTTGGGTCAATACAATAAAAAAGTTACATGCGGAGCACAAATATACACATGCAAAAGTTACTACAAGACCCAGCAAAGTGTTCTACTACATTATATACTTTCAAGAAACCAGTGTTAGTGCCAGTTCACATAGGATCAACTTGTCAGGCGACTTAGCCGCCTGACAAGTCGCGATCCGTTCTGTACTATGGAACCGTTCTAATAGGAACGACTCAAGAAAAAGGTTACAAAAACAAGGAAGAGTGGGATCAAGGGGACAGTGGCTGATGTTGGCCCAATCATGCTCCCACCCTGGAAAAGACTGGACTATATCGGTACAGATAAATAACAATGGACAGTTGAGTAAAAGGATTTATTACAAAGAAAGAAATTACATAGTATACTTGTTAAAATTGCAAAAACAGAGGCTCGGAATTGCCCAAGAGGCATCTGTTGTTACAGGGTATAGAATGGTCTGGTTCTCGACTAGTTTCGCGGTATTAGCGCTTCCTCAGGAGGACCAATCTATGAAAAAGATAGTACATAATAATGCAGACAATATGCAGACAAAAATCATAATACAGCATGTAGAAGAAACAACATAAGAGGTAAATAAGGAAGTGGCTTACCCTATATCTAGGTGAATATGTGCGGCACCCAGCTGCCCAAACATAACTCCCCCGCGGCGGACAAGGGGGATTGTGCGAAGTTCCCTGAGTGGATAACAAAATGGCAATTGAGGGGTCTAATATGTTGGCTGGTTGGGGGTAAAAAGGGGGAGGATAGTCGTTAGTATAAAGGAGGGAGATAATTAGGGGCAAAAGGGAAAGAAGGAAAAAGGATAGGAAAGAGGAGGGGGGTAAGGTGGGGGAAGGAAAATAGGGAAGGAAATGGGATGGGGGGGGGGGAAGGAGGGGGGGAGGGGAAAGGAGGGGAGAAGGGGGAAAGGGGGAGGGGAACAACAGGGGAGGAGGGGAAGGGACAAGAGGGTAGTGGGGGGGAGAAAAGAAGGGGGGGGCAAGGGGGGGAAAGGAAGAGGGGGGGAAAGGGGGAGGGAGGGAAACCAGGGGAGGGGGGGGGAGGACGGGGAGGATCAGGAAAAGGAAACGGGAAGGGGGGAGAAAAGGGGGGGGAGGGAACAAGATGGGACAGACAGGGCATAGAACCAGGGGAGGAAAGGAGGGCGAAAATTACCCGCACACCCGCTATGACATTAAGGCATATGTTATAGCTTACCATGGTAAGGGGTGATAAAGTACCAAGCCACAGAAAGGCTTCTTGATAGCACAGGGGTCGGATGGCCCGTAGGGAGCAGGAGCACCCACTATGTCCACCAGGTGGGGCATCAAAGGGGGTACACGGGTGTGGGAGCCCAACAGTGTAAGGGGATATCCACAGGGTAATATGGAAGTCTGTCAATAGAAACGTATCGCATATAACATGAGATACAGGGTAGTATCCGTGAGACGGTATCAATAATAGATAACGTGGGGTAAAGGATAGTATCCGAGGGTAAAATTAAGGACAAACATACCCGAAAGGATCCCCGGTAGGACAACGGAGGCGTCCCTTCCATCCAAACCCACGTGTGCAACTTTTAGTGGGGAGAGCCGCACTGCTCACCCAGAAGGCCCGAGGGCCCATTAAGTGAGCTCCCCAACCCGGAAACGCCCATGACGCCGCCGTCCAGCGACGTCTAACGTCACCATCTGGCGGTGCCCGACGTTGCCGGGTCAGTTTCTCCGCACTGCGCAGGTGCGCAACCAGCGCTACTGCGCAAGCGCGTTCAAGGTGAGCCAATGGGCGGAGAGCCCTGGGCTCGACGAGAGCAAGCAGGGAATAAACGATTGACGTCATCCCTGCCAGGAGAGACACAAGTCCGCCGCTAAGGGAGACATAGGCAGCCAGGAACCGCACCAGACACCCAGGGAACGCCACAAAAGTAAAACAACAATAAAATAATGATAAAGAAGAACATAAATAATGTAAACAATTACAAGTAAAATTGGGTATAAGTGGCAGTGTGAATGCCACAATAACAATTACGGTGTTTGGTAAACACTGAGGAAATTGACACTCCATAAACGGCACAGATAACAAGAGGAACCCACTAACGGGGGCCATTGTGTAAGGTGAAGGGGATAGTGCACTAGGAATGGTTATTAGTAGGTAAAAAGGTGAGGAGCCGCAGCCATGGATGATCACTGGACTGCGGGCACATTCTGGATGATGGGAAATGTGTGAACGAAACAGTTGGGAAGGTAATATGGTGAATGGAATAGTGGGGAGTGAAGGACAGTAATTATAGAACGGGTGCATTAGGGGTGAAGGGGTGTGCCGTGAACGTGAGCGATAATAAGGGTGATGTAGTGTAATGACGACCCACAAAGGGGAGGCCATGTGATTTGATTGGTGAAGGGTATCTCAAAGAGATAAAGAAAAAGGTTCCTGTACTACTTTGGGATGACTTCATTGACTTTTATACAGAAGTCATTTTGCAAGCCGCCAATGAAGTCGTGTGCAGATTGCCTTGCAAAGTTGCTTTGCAAGTCGGGCTGCCCCTGTGTGAACCGGCACTTAGCGAAACTGTAAAACTAATCTTTGATCAACTTAACTGATGTTACTTTAACTAATGTTACTTTAATTCAAATCAGAAGGTTATTCAGAATTAAGTTATTGCTGTGGATTACCATAAACATGTGTTCATGCTATCTGATCTGTTTTATGTAATGTGAATATTATGTAACTGCAGTATGTAATGTGCCATTAAGATATTTAAGGTTGGAGGTGTTTTTAAAGCTGAACTTAAGGCAAACATAAAAAACATCCCTGATCCCAATTATGTTTGACAATTTAATTTAATGGTTTCCTGTAACTCCACAAAGAGTAGGTGCCAGAAAGGGAGGGCCAGCAGTGTACGCTGCTTTGGACAATGCTGTCAATGTTAGTTTGACAGAGCTGTTAAGGTAACAATGGGGGACTGCTGACAGGGGGAGAGAACAAGGATCTCATCATGGTGGCAGTTTTTCATTGGCCAGTCAGCAGGTTGGGGCATGTCAAAGACAAAGCTGTTCTGATTAACTACACTAGGCAGCATGACTAGATCATGAGACTGGCTATTCAGATTCACAAATCCGTTGACAGGTAAGACAGATCCTATATATGTTTTACAACTGTATTTTCAGCTGTTTAACTGGTGGTCCGCTTGGCTGTTTGCGTTTAACTTAAAAAAGTTTGAAGACTTTTGGAGATTGCATAACTCCCCCACTTTTCTACTATTTAATGCATTATTGTATGCACAATTTTATAATAAAAGTGATTATAGGGCACATTAACCATGTATTTTTTGTAATTTGCATAGAGTACTTTCTTTTGTAAAATAATGTAAAATAATGTGTGCATCTTGTCTGCTCCTTGCATGATTCCATCCCTTAATCTTGGTAAAAAAAGCACATCCCTTATTTAGGAATTCACCTTACTTCCCAGTAAAATGATATATTTGCCAAGCTGCCTTACCTTTTCAGGGTGATGCCTCTGCGTATCCCTTTACAGGTTATAAGAGATTTATAGAACCAAGTATGACCATTTATTTGGCAAAATCATAAACCCAGAAACTCTAGATAAACCCTTTTTGGTAATAGGCCTCAAGGTGGATTAAGTGTCCCACACCTACAGAAATATTACCAAGCCGCTTAATCGCCTTACTAGATACCATGTCACCTCTGAAAACCCGATATGGGTATCCTAGGAGGCAGTTGACTGTGACTTCCTACAAATAGATCATTTACTGTAGCTTCTCCCATGAGAGCATTCATACAAAATACCATCATTCCCATTCCCTGAAAATTTGGGACAAACTCAGATATTTTAGGGGGCTACTGTTTCCCCATTTGCCCTTACTGTCTTTTCCCAGAACTCTTTCCTTCCCACCAGCCTTGGAGGAGCCCTTTCTTTTTAAACATTGGACTCAACGCAACATTACAAGCCTATACAACCTAATGATGAAAGATAGTGTAAAATCATTTCTGACCCTGCAATGTGAATACTCACTACCTAACTCCAAAATATTCCATCACCTACAGGTAAAACTCTTTGTCTCATCCTTATTCCACTGTCAGAATGATAGAACTACCCTAACACCCTTTGAACATTGGTGTAAAGATGTCCTTCATTCCCCGGGCTTGATCTTCTTGCTGTATAACTTACTTCCTGCAGGGCCCTCGTTACGCAACCATGATTATATACGTAACTGGATGAGGCATCTAAATACCCAAATAGAACCAAAACAATGGACCAGCAAAAGAAAAAAAGAACCAGATAGATGCTCTAGCTCTAGAGTCCAATTATAGATCGTTATATCACTGATACATAGTCCCTACTAGAAATCCACGTTACACTCCAGGCCGCACAGGGACCTGTTTTTGATGGTGCCCAGACCCAGAGACATATTTCCACACATGGTGGACCTGTCTCATAGTACAACAATTGTGGACCTAAGTACAATGCTGTGAAAAAGTATTTGCCCCCTTTCTGATTTTTTTCTTGCATATTTGTTACACTTAAATTACTCAGATCATCAAACAAATTTTATCATTACACAAAGATAACCCGAGTAAATATAAAATGCAGTTTTTAAATGATGGTTTCATTTATTAAGGCAAAAAAGCTGTCCAAACCTGCCTGGCTTTATGTGAAAAAGTAATTGCCCCCGAAACCTAATAACTGGTTGTGCCACCCTTGGCGGCAACAACTGCAATCAAGCGGTTGCGATAACTGGCAATGAGTCTTTCACATTGCTGTGGAGCAATTTTGGCCCACTCTTTGCAGAATTGTTTTAATTCAGCCACATTGGAGGGTTTTCCAGCATGAATGGCCTGTGTAAGGTTACGATACAGCATCTCAATTGGATTTAAGTCTTGGCTTTGACTAGGCCACTCCAAAACCTACATTTTGCTTTGAACCATTTGGAGATGGACTTGCTGATGTGTTTCGGATCATTGTCCTGCTGCATAACCCAAGTGCACTTGAGCTTGAGGTCACAAACTGATGGCTGGACATTCTCCTTTAGGATTTTCTGGTAGAGCTCAGAATTCATGGTTCCATCAATTATGGTAAGTCGTCCAGGTCCTGTAGCTGCAAAGCAGCCCCAGGCCATCATGCTACCACCACTATGTCTGACTGTTGGTATGATGTTCTTGTTATAAAATGCTGTATTAGTTTTATGCCAGATGTAACAGGATGCACACCTTCCAAAAAGTAAAATTTTTGTCTCAGTCTACAGAATATTTGCATAAAAGTCTTGGGGATAATCAAGATGTTTTTTGGTAAATGTGAGACAAGCCTTTGTGTTCTTTTTGGCCAGCAGTGGCTTTGACCTTGGAACTCTCCCATGGATGCCATTTTTGCCCAGTCACTTTCTTATTATTGAATCATGAACACTGATCTTACCTGAGGCAAGTGAGGCCTGCAGTTCTTTAGATGTTGTTCTGGTTTCTTTTTTGACCTCCTGGATGAGTCGTCATCATGCTCTTGGAGTATTTTTTGTAGGCCGGCCACTCCTGGAAAGGTTCACCACTGTTCCACGTTATCTTCATTTGTGGATAATGGCTCTCCCCGTGGTTCACTTGAGTTCCAAAGCCTTAGAAATGGCTTTGAAACAGTTCCTAGACAGATACATGTGCATTACTTTGTTTCTAATCTGTTCTTGATTTTTTTTAGATTGTGGCATGATGTGTGTTTTTTTGTGATCTGTTAGTGTGCTTCACTTTGTGAGACAGCTTCTATGTATGTGATTTCTTGATTCAACAGGTCTGGCAGTAATCAGGCCTGGGTGTGCCAAGTGAAATTTAACTCCATATTCCAAAAAATTGTGGTTAATCACAGGTCATTCATGATTCAGCATGGGAGGGGGCAATTACTTTTTCACATAGGGCCAGGCAGGTTTGAACAGCTTTTTTCCCTTAATAAACGAAATAATCATTAAAAACTGCATTTTGGATTTACTTGGGTTATCTTTGTGTCATATTAAAATTTGTTTGATCTGAATCATTTAAGTGTGAGAAATTTGCAAAAAAAAAAAAAATCAGGAAGGGGGCAAATACTTTTTCACAGCACTGTATATGATTTGCTGGCTTTATTACTGATTATCTCTATCCCTGCTTCACCAGCCAAAGCTTTACTCAATCTCAAACCTGACGGAATACCTACACGGCAATTAAAATTTTAAATGATATCCTTACGGCAACTAAAAAAGCAATAGCTAAAGCTTGGTTATCTGACACATTCTCGCTAATGGCAGTGAAAAATAGGATTTATTCAACATTCATTAATGAAAAGCTGACAGTGAAATGAACAGATATGATGACCGAATTCCACAAGATGTGAGACCCATGGTTTTCTATCTCTAGCTTCGGATTTTGACCATAGGCTTATAGACTTGTAAAACAGAAGAAGTCTGGTTCTGGCTTGAGAATTAACACAAAGCCCTAGGTGCTCACCCCCTTTAAACCCATACCCCCTTCTCTTTCCCCAATTCTTTTTTTTTCTTCATCATTTCTTTTTTTTCAGTTGCTTTTATATGTCATAAAATGCACATTAGGTTGCATTTTATGTGCATTTTATGACCACTGTAGCCTACACCTTTGGTATATCAAATGTAATTATATCCACTCTTGACTTTGTATAAGATGTTAGCTTGTTATAGCAATGCACTGTTGAATATACAGTATATGACTGACAATGCACCTTTAATGATTTGTGCATCTTGTTTTCTTATTTCATAAAACATATTGAATGAAAAAAAAGAATGTGTAAAATACTATCAATGCTTTATTAAAGTCTACTTAAAAAGTTCTTTTTGGTTTTGGATAGAGTGGGAAAAAGTTAAATTTTCTTTCAAGTTGTCATACCTTCCTTTGACCCCTTTAGAAAGCTTTTCCCTCATTTCCTCTCCCTGTTATACCAGATAACTGTTAACAATTTTCTTATTATCTTTTAAATGCTGGAAGGGTATTACTTTATTAGGGTTTCTTTGTGATAGCTGTGTGTGATCCACTAGCAAAATCGTTCTGGGTCCAACAAGCCAGGTGGAAAAAGGAGACAGTCAATCAGGCCTGACAGAGACCTAGACTTTTGGTGAATGTTGTAGCATTGAGAAAAGTTGACAAGGTCCCAGGGAGGCCAGGATCAAAAGGAAGAATAAAATGGAAAGCAGGTGGCAGATCTTTATTGGAGAGAATACCCTCAAATTCTGTCCATGTAACAACCTGTTATACCCTGACACACAGGATTTAACAAGGGCAGTGAGTGAGGGAAATCTCCCAATTGTGGACACAATGCAGTACAAATTTGAGTTGAACCTTTACCACTCTGTTCAAGAAAAGCACCTTTACTGTCATTTTATCTCTTTTGGGGAGATTTCTCCCTGACTTTTGTCCTAATGACAACACAGGAACACAGCAAGTGAGGGGAAAACTTACCAATGGGGATACCATAACCGTAAAACCTGACAGAAGTTCAAATCTTTGAGTTGGGTGATAATACTAGGCCCTATGCCAGACCTGGGCAAATTGTGGCCTCAGGGCCACATGCGGCCCTTTGGCTGTCTTTTTCTGGCCCGCAATGCCTCCGCTCTCAGCATGCCTCTGTGAGCCTGTCAGCTTCCTCACTGACAGATGTCCGTATGGAGAGCTGCAAGAACTGGAAGGAGAAAGCCTGAGGAGCTGATCAGTTACAGTGGAGAGGCTCGGTTCAGGCAAAAGAGTGTTGCCTAGGAAAATCAATGCTCTTCCACCACTCTGCAACAGGGCCAATTTCTTACTGTATTAGCACATGCATGCTGCAAGTCCTAAGAGCTGTGCACCTGTACTTCACTCCAGGTTAGGATCTGCAAAAATCTCTGCTGTACCAATCTCAGGCTCTCTCCTTCCAGTCACAGAGCTTGCAGCTCTGCCATTTATTTCCCAGAGCCTGTCAGTCACACGTCATCATCCAGAATAGCAGATCAGTTAATGTGCCTCTCAGCTCCCTCACTGATTTCACCAGCCTGCCCTACACCAACATTGTGACCAGCAGATCGGCAGAGAATATTTCTTCACTACTGCTTCTAATAATCGTAAGTGTGCATATTATTTCATGAGCAGTTGTACCTAATATTTCCAGCACCAGGTGTCTTTTTTCTATATGTTTTGATACTTATGGACCTTCCCAGTCCAGTGTTGTTCACCTAAGGCAGCCGGTTTAATCCAAATATTTTTTACTGTACACTAAACTTTGGTTTAGCCCTCTACAAGAGTCCGAGTTTCTCATATGTAATGAGAATTGAAATTGCTAGAAGGTCCGGATACAACTTTATTCCAATAAAAGTCAAGGGTACAGTCCAAAATAGTATCCTTCTTCAGGGCTTTATTGACCACAGTAAGAATAAACCAGAAGTGAACTGGACATACAATTGTATTTTTTCAGTGTGGATTATAAGCACATGCCTTATCAGCAGCAACTTTTCTCATATGGCCCCTTGGAAAAAATAATTGCCCACACTGCTCTATGCTTTCAGTGATCTTGATGTAGTGGAAGGGGGGAGCTCACAGACAATGTATATGAGGGTTGCATTCCTGCTTTCAGGTAAGCATTAGGCTGGGTTCCCATACACTATGTTACCAAAGATATTGGAGTGCCTGCCTTTACATGCACATGAACTTTAATGGCATCCCAGCCTTAGTCTGTAGGGTTCAATATTGAGTTGGCCCACCCTTTACAGCTATAACAGCTTCAGCTCTTCTAGGAAGGCTGTCCACAATGTTTAGGAGTGTGTCTATGGGAATGTTTGACCATTCTTCCAGAAGCACATTTGTGAGGTCAGGCACTGATGTGGATGAGAAGGCCTGGCTCGCAGTCTCCACTCTAATTCATCCCAAAGGTGTTCTGTTGGGTTGAGGTCAGGACTCTGTGCAAGCCAGTCAAGTTCCTCCTCCCCAAACTTCCTCATCCAAGTCTTTATGCAAATATGCCAGACAGTACTGTTCAATCACTTAACAATCACTTAATAAGAAGTGAAACATTTGGGAATCTCTTGAGACCAAGCCAAGGTCAGGTAGATTAAGAAAAATTTAAGCCACAACTGCCACAGGAACTGTTTGGGATACAAAGAAAAACCCACAGTAACCTCACGAGAAGTACAAAAAAAAAGATGGTGTGGTTGTTTTTAAGGAGCACAATATGATGATATTTGAACAAAAAAGAGCTGCATGGTCAAGTTGCCAGAAAGAAGCCTTTACTGTACAAGTTCCGCAAAAAAGCCTGGTTACAATATGCCCAACAACACCTTGACATGCCTCATTGGCTTTGTTGTGGCATTGGCACAGTAAAGGCTTCCTTCTGGCAGCTCAACCATGCAGCTCTTTTTTGTTCAAGTATCATCGTATAGTGCTCCTTAAAAACAACCACACCATCTTTTTCCAGAGCAGCCTGTACTTCTCCTGAGGTTACCTGTGGGTTTTTCTTTGTATCACGAACATTTCATGTGGCAGTTGTGGCTGAAATCTTTCTTGATTTACCTGACCATGGCATCCATGTAAGAGCTAACAAACTCATTGACTATTTATACACAGACACTAATTGTGATTTAAAAAGCCACAAATGTGGGAAATTAACCTTTAATTGCCATTTTAACCTGTGTGTGCCACCTTCTGTGTCTGCACCAAGGCCAAACATTCCAGGGTATGTAAACTTTTTTATCAGGGCCATTGGGGTGATTTCTGTTATCATTATGATTTAAAAATCATCCAAAAAACAATGTCACAATAAATGGCTTTATGTGATTGCTATCATTAAATTAAAAGACAGTTTTTTTGCATGATCAGTCATATTTTCAATACTAATGCCAAAATGTCACAATTTCTGCCAGGGTATGCAAACTTTTGAGCACGACTGTACACCCACTGGGCCATAGGAATGAATGGACCGTCCGATCACATCACAATGTTACAATGTTGCAGTCTGACCACTAGGGGAGAGGAGACAGAGAAAATGTTTTCCCTTGTCTGCATTAGACTGACAACATCATCTGAGATTAGAAAAAGTTATTTTGCCTGGAATCCAAGGAAAGATTTGTAATTTGGAAATTATGCTGTATAAAGTGTTAAATCAGGAATTTATTCATGCTAATATGTGAAATTGCTGAAATATCCACTTTAACTTGCTGCCTTCTATTGATCTGGGGTTCTTCTTTACCATGTGTACCTTCAGCCAGACTTTTTAACATATTTATTTACAGAACTGATCGGTCAACAACTATAAAGCCATCATATAATGAAAATATGTCATAACCCAGGTTTCTTTATATGCCTGTTTTTTTTATAATTGGCATAGGTTTTAGCGACCCATATTGCATGCTGGGAATCATGATTGTGCAAAGTGCGAAAGAAACCGAGGAAAAGAAAGAGAGGAAATTTAGCTTCCGAAAGAAGAAAGACAAAATGGAGAAACGTTCAAGTATAAGGGAAGTGCTGCCAGCAAAGTACATCCAGGTCACTGAGGTCAAGAGCAATACCTTGAATCCAATTTGGAATGAAAACTTCCTTTTGTAAGTGGAGTGACATTCTGCACCTAAAACTTCTTCTGTTTCATGTAACGTATACATTGAATACACCGTGTTCCCCCTGAGAAGTGTTTTAGAAGGTTTCCTAAAATAATATCCTGTGAACAAGACCCTCAGCCATATTTTTGGCTCTACGTCAAAAGCAAGTACTTGCTTTATAGTATAAAACACGGCTATATTGTATAATGCTGAGAGATTTTAAATGAAGGGATTTCTGTTTTATTTTTAGGCTTATTGAGTTTCATCTTAACATAGTTCCCAGCTGTCCCTGATTTCGAGGCACTGTCCCTGATTTCGAGGCACTGTCCCTGATTTGGAACAATGTCCCTCTGTCCCTCATTACTCCTCATTTGTCCTTCATTTTGTTCTTATCTATATAGATGTTCATAAAATGCACTTTTTATCTATCAAAAGGTGTTTTCCAGAGCTAAACATTTCATCTGATTTCTAAATTGCTGCATTTGTAAATTCCAAAAGCCAATATAAAAGAATAGTAGTGGTAAAAAAAGCACTTGTGAGTTTAACCAATCTTGTTTTTTTGTACAATTTTCCTTTAAGGGGGCGTGGCAAGGGGTGTGTCCTATGCCTGCATACTTTTGCTGATAGGTGTCCCTCATTGCCATCTCAAAAAGTTGGGAGGTATTTCTTTTTTTAACAGAAAATTTTTATTAAACAAATCAGCATTACAATACAAGAAATTAGTACAATCATTACGGTGAGAATAGTGACAACAAGATTTTCCCTTAAGCGATATCCACTACTTATCAGAGATTCCAGTTGTGCAAATGTCAGAAATTACACTCAACAATACTCCTCATGGCATCATAACATTATAAACTCTTAGGTAATATAAGGTAAATAACTGTGGGAGGTATTTCTTAATCCACCACTTGATAGCTAAAAGATGGTCAGTATGGGACTTCTATGATGTCACATACCAAGGGTCATGCTATCTAAAAGGGCCATTCTCTTTTTGGTAGATGCTATTTTTTAGACCAAGTACATTTCCTGCAAGTACAAAAATTACTTGGCAATCTTGCCAGAACTCTAGAGTTCTTGTAACATCATGTGCACCAAACTGGAATCTCAAATAATGCTCCCAGTTATCTTCTGTGAACTACAGAACACCCCCTATATGTCATGAGATAAGGAGAGGGAGATGAATGTGTAGTTCAAATTAGGAGAGCAGCCTAGGGGGACAACACGGCTCTTCCACTGACAAAGAACAGTGAGCATGTGTTGTCTCTCTAGGACAAGAAGTGTGTTACTGGCAGGATCAGCAGGTGAAAAATAAAAATCAGATGTAGAGAAATAGAGAAGAGAATTATGGAAGATCTCATAATCATAGTGTCCATTTAAGGAGCTAGGTTCCAAATTAGCCCACAATGCTCCACCTTTAACTAAAATATCATTTATTTTGGCAGTATGACTGTTGTAAATGCCTCCCAATGTTTTTTTTACTAGCCTGTTGGTGGAACCTAAAGCAGTGGTAAATCCAAAAGCAAACATTTATTACATTGCAGCTTACCAATTCTTAGATGTGATGGCTGCATTTGTTTCCTTTTTAAGGCTCCCTTGCCTTTATTTTCAACTGGTGATGCTGCCAGTAAGTCTATTGTTTTTCAACACAACAAGCTGTCCTGTAGATGTAGCAGTTAGAGGGTTGAGACGTATCATTTACCACTGACAGGGGTGCTTATAACAATCGGCTTTTATTTATGTAAAACCTTTCTCCCAATGCTGTCCAATGGTGTCTGTGTTGCTCCTTTATCCAGAGCACAGGCACTCTAATACAGGAGGTGTGATACCGGCCAGATCACTAGGTAAAAACAGAGGGGAAAAGCCTATAAAAAGAAAACTAATGCAGCCACCACATCGAATGATTGGTAAGCTGCAATTTATTACATTTTTGGTTTTGAGTTTAATACTGCTTTAGGCCAGGGTGACTAAAGAGATTGGTGAATTAAAGAGCTCTCTACAACTGCTATTAATCAAATTTAGTTTTTACTACAGCTGTGATTATGCAAACTGTGACAGAGAAACAATAAATAAATACTATTTAACAACTTTGTTAGTACCTATTAAGTATAATTTCTTTTTTATTTTATAGTGAAATTGATGATATTTATACTGACCAGCTTCACCTGGATATATGGTATGTATAATTGGTTCTGTTTACTTCTCTCTATATCTCTCCTTTCTCTCGGTTATTCTTTCTCTTTTTTCTCTCTCCCTCTCTCCCCTTTCACTCTCTCTCCTCTCTTTTTCTCTCTCTCTCTCGTTTATAATTATTCCAAAAAAGATCCGCGCTACAAGATATTTAAAAACTGCTGCCCCCCTATAGACAGGAAACACTTAAGTGAAACCAGAAAATGCAAATAAAAATTAGAAGATAGGGGATGGCGCTGTTATGAAAAGTGTATCAGTACAATGATAAGTATAAAGTGGCAGGTGCTATATCTGTGTAAACAAGTGATAGCGGTGTATCAGTGCAATAATTACTCTTATCAGGAATATAAAGTGACCAGTGCTATTTCTATGCAAAAAAAACTGTGAGCAATGTACGTATGATAAGAACTCAATCACTATACCCAAACACATAAATGACAGGTACTCAACCTGTACAAAAAAATGGTAAAGGTGTCTCAGTACAATAAATTCTCTTATCGTAGATACAAAGTGACAAGTGCTAATTTTGTACAAAAAAAAATATTATAAAACAATATACGTATAATGGGGACTCAGTCACTGTACCCAAAGGTGTGAGTGGGTGAACCCACAAACCATACACGAAGAAAGTAAAGTGACGTGTACTTATAATTCTCGTGTGGATTCATCTTTTAAAATGAGGGTCTAAAGTGACAAGTGCAAAGTTGTAATGAATATGTGTAAAAAATCAATGTGCAATACAAAATTATTGTGCAATAGAAAACCAATGTGCACTTAAAAAACAGCAATAATATAATTTCATAAGCCTGCTGTATATTAATTTAAACACGTATATGATGTGTTAATCTGGTAAAAAAGTCCATAGAGGTGACGTAATGTTCCATCCGATATGTTTGAAATCCTCTTTATACAATGGGGGGGTTACGTATATTCGACCAGTGGAACGCAAGTGGCGATTCTAGGTAACGTTGCTTCCCCGTGTCGCTTGGAGAGTACGAGAGCATGTGAGCTCCCTCTCCTATTTTTAAACTTTTTACCAATTCGCAAAGTCTATTCCTTGGATATATATATATTTTTTGTAATCAAATAATTAAAAGGAGTTACGCTATGTGGACTACCCTTATTTTTGTTCTATGAAATACTCCATGTGGACGCCTGGCCGGGAACTTCATTAAAACTGGAGCCAGTGGAGTTTTTTTCTTCCTTCCCTGTGGGTGGATGTCCCTGAGCTGTACTGCTGGAAGCTGAAAAAACACAGGCATCTTGGGATCAACATTTTACGCTCGCACCCCTGCAGGGGTAGGGCGCTCCGGTGAGTGTAATCACATAGGGGGAATACTGCTACATCCCTGCATTTTTTCACCTGTACCCCATTGTATAAAGAGGATTTCAAACATATCGGATGGAACATTACGTCACCTCTATGGACTTTTTTACCAGATTAACACATCATATACGTGTTTAAATTAATATACAGCAGGCTTATGAAATTATATTATTGCTGTTTTTTAAGTGCACATTGGTTTTCTATTGCACATTAATTTTGTATTGCACATTGATTTTTTACACATATTCATTACAACTTTGCACTTGTCACTTTAGACCCTCATTTTAAAAGATGAATCCACACGAGAATTATAAGTACACGTCACTTTACTTTCTTCGTGTATGGTTTGTGGGTTCACCCACTCACACCTTTGGGTACAGTGACTGAGTCCCCATTATACGTATATTGTTTTATAATATATTTTTTTGTACAAAATTAGCACTTGTCACTTTGTATCTACGATAAGAGAATTTATTGTACTGAGACACCTTTACCATTTTTTTGTACAGGTTGAGTACCTGTCATTTATGTGTTTGGGTATAGTGATTGAGTTCTTATCATACGTACATTGCTCACAGTTTTTTTGCATAGAAATAGCACTGGTCACTTTATATTCCTGATAAGAGTAATTATTGCACTGATACACCGCTATCACTTGTTTACACAGATATAGCACCTCTCTCTCGTTTATGCTCTGTGTGTGTCTTTCTCTCTTTCTCGCTTGCTTTTTTCCTCTCTCTGAGATATTTTACAGACCTTCCAGCGCCCCCCCCCTTCCTGAACCGTACCAAGCCACATGACTTCAACATGGGGGGGTGGGTGCTTTGGGGAAGGGAGGCGTCCTGCGGCCCTCCCCCTCCCCAAAGCACCTTGTCCCTATGTTGATGAGGACAAGGGCCTCTTCCCGTCAACCCTGGCCGTTGGTTGTCGGGGTCTGTGGGCGGGGGGGCTTATCGGAATCCGGGAGCCCCCTTTAATAAGAGGGCCCCCAGATCCCGCCACCCCCACCCTTTGTGAATGAGTATGGGGTACATCGTACCCCTACCCATTCACCTGGGGGGAAAAAAGTGTCAAAAAACACACTAGACAGGTAAAGTATTTTATTAGGGGTCTCTTCCGACTTCAGGGGTCTCTTCCGACTTCTCCGGCCTCTTCTCCCGCTCTCTGGCCTCTTCTCCCGGTCTCCAGTTCTTCTGTCGGGGTCCTCCGCTATCTTCTGCTCTTTTGCCGCTCTTTTGCTAGCATTGGCCCGGTCTTCTCTGTCGTCTTCTTCCCTCTCCTCTTCTTCCGATGTTGGCACGACGCTCTCTCCCGCTGTAATGCAGCGTGCGCGGTGCACAATGACTTATATAGGCATGGGGCGTCGTGGTCACTGCGTGATGTCACCCGGTGACCCTGCCCCATGTGACGTCACAGTCCCGGGGCATGATGGGATGTACCCCATGCTCATTCACATAGGGTGGGGGCCGGGATCTTGGGTGCCCGCTTATTAAAGGGGGCTCCCGGATTCCGATAAGCCCCCCGCCCGCAGACCCCGACAACCAACGGCCAGGGTTGTCGGGAAGAGGCCCTTGTCCTCATCAACATGGGGACAAGGTGCTTTGGGGTGGGGGGGCCGCAGGGCGCCCCTTCCCCAAAGCACCCACCCCCCCATGTTGAGAGCATGCGGCCTGGTACAGTTCAGGAGGGGGCGCTCGCTCGTCCCCACCCCCTTTCCTGACCGGCCGGGCTGCGTGCTCGGATAAGGGTCTGGTATGGATTTTGGGGGGACCCCCACGCCGTTTTTTCGGCGTAGGGGGTTCCCCTTAAAATCCATACCGGACCTAAGGGCCTGGTATGCTCTTGGAGGGGAATTCTTTCTCGCGCTCGCTGCAATAGGAAAATGTGCTTTTCCTATTGCAGCCAGCGCTAGATGTACAGTACCCTGTCGCCGAGAACCAGCGCGATGGGATTGCGCTGGAAACACAGTCTCGCGGGCAGGTACTGTACATATGCTTTACATGGGCTTTTCATTTGTTCCTATTGAACAAAAAATGTGCTGCACTGCATCAAAAGAAGTGCCTGCGCTGTTTAAAAAAAAATACACTGTGCTGCGCTGCATTGATGTGAAGGGGCACCATAGATAATAATGTGATTTCCATTGTCATGCATGTAAGAGGGACAGCAAATGCAGGTGAAAACACACTAATGTGAACGGAGGCTTACAGCAATCTCCTTCCAGAGTCACAGTCTCCAATAAGGGGCATCAAATCCTCAATAACGTTATAAACCATAAACAATACCGCGCTAACATAAAGGTTGTTCTACTAATGATTAGCAGAGTGAAATAAATATTAAGCTGCAATCTTATCGTGAGGCGTGCACACAAACATAAGAAGAAAAAATCAAAAAAAGACTGCGCTAAGACAAAAGGCAACAATCATGTGATATGACTAATCAGAACATATGAATATGTTTAAAATTGAGTTTTTCAAAATTAATATTTATGAATAAAAAACACCAGGGCTTTCTTAAAAAAGTGACTGAAAATATATAATAACCAAATAAAGATATAAAAAGTCCCAAATGAAGGTAAGAAAAAGTGACTGGCGTCACAAAAACACACAGTCCCTGGAGCCAAGGCAAATGCAAACAATGATCCTGGACATGTAACGCAATCCTTGGAGCCAAGGTAGATGTATTCAGTGTACATAGACGTAAAACACCCAGTGAAAAATCCTCCACCTAATAAGATGTCCGCTTACCAGAGGTAAGCTGTGAATCAGCTTAGTATTAACCTCTCCACGGGGAAGATCAGCTCCTCAGGTCTCCAACCAAGGAAGGGGGTGGGCAGGATCTTACGATGTGTTTAGCTCAATCCACACAGTAGGAGGACCCAAAAGGACAAAACAAATTCTCCATAGTGTAAAACTGTATTGCAATTTATTGAGGTAAAAAATGGTCACACTTACATTAAAATCAAGATATAAGGGCACATATGATCAGAATCAGCCGGCCGGCTTGCATGCACCCGTTCAGGCGAAAAACGATGACGTCAGCGCGTCAACCTTCCGACGTACGTTTCGTCCTACTGGACGTCGTCATGGGAACGGGCGACGCACTGACTCATCGCTATTTATGGAGACAAAACGAAACCAAGCCTCGCTATGAAGCTCGGATGGCGTCATCACAACATCCTGTTGGAAGAGGATGTATGCAACAAGTGGTGATGGAAAAAGGCTGGCGTTGCCCTCGTTAGCCAATCGCAGCCTCTTATTTACGAGGGAAGGGTTAGATAAATAGAATAATAGAATACATTGGAGGGCATGATCTAAACCTGTATACGCCATCTAGTGGACCAAATAAGATTGACATTCAAAGCCACTATACTATTATATAGAAGGAGAAACTGGTAAATAAGTAAAATAAAATAAAAATATTATAAAAATATTTTTCTAATAATATTTTTCTATATTATAAAAATATTTTATAAAAATATTATAAAAATAATTATATTAGAAAAATATTTTTATAATATTTTTATTTTATTTTACTTATTTACCAGTTTCTCCTTCTATATAATAGTATAGTGGCTTTGAATGTCAATCTTATTTGGTCCACTAGATGGCGTATACAGGTTTAGATCATGCCCTCCAATGTATTCTATTATTCTATTTATCTAACCCTTCCCTCGTAAATAAGAGGCTGCGATTGGCTAACGAGGGCAACGCCAGCCTTTTTCCATCACCACTTGTTGCATACATCCTCTTCCAACAGGATGTTGTGATGACGCCATCCGAGCTTCATAGCGAGGCTTGGTTTCGTTTTGTCTCCATAAATAGCGATGAGTCAGTGCGTCGCCCGTTCCCATGACGACGTCCAGTAGGACGAAACGTACGTCGGAAGGTTGACGCGCTGACGTCATCGTTTTTCGCCTGAACGGGTGCATGCAAGCCGGCCGGCTGATTCTGATCATATGTGCCCTTATATCTTGATTTTAATGTAAGTGTGACCATTTTTTACCTCAATAAATTGCAATACAGTTTTACACTATGGAGAATTTGTTTTGTCCTTTTGGGTCCTCCTCAATAACGTTCATCTAAACCAAAAAAAAAGACTCCGCCTTAAATTTTAATACAGAATTAGTAGCACTTAATATTTGTATTTAGCCTGTGATTTTTTTTTAATACAGTGTGGTCTTTAGACCGAGGATGGGTTTAGAGTTTAACAATGTTTTGTTACCACTGTGTTTTAACAATATGTTTGGGTAATAAAGATCTGAACAAGGGCACAGCTATAATACTATATTTGTATATTTAATATATCAAATGAGAGAAATACATAGACAGTAGTATGTTGTAGTCTTTTCAATAAGTCCTTTTGTTTGTCTGCTATAGATTCTGTATCAGTAAACTTCAGACTCTTTGAAAAAGCTAGAGACCTCAAAAGTATAGTTTTGTAGATTCCCGTGGGGCTATAAATCTCTCTACATTTCTTGTTAGCCTGGTATAAAGCTGGCCATATACTATTAGATTTTCGAACAAACATTCTCAGTAAATTTGATAGAAACATAGAAATGTGACGGCAGAAAAAGACTGAGAAGTTCATCGAGTCTGCCCATTTTTTTTTTTTTTCATTAACCTCGTTGTCTGACTATAAATTAATGTTTATCCCAAGCATGTTTGAAGCCAATTACTGTTGACTATTTCTACCTCTGTTGGTAGTTTATTTCAATGATCAATCACCCTTTCAGTAAAATAATACTTTCTAAGATTAGTTTTGAACTTCCCTCTAGTTAGTTTGAGGTCATGTCCCCGTGTTCTTGATTTTGGTTTCATATTGAAAAGACTGCCTTCCTGAACCTTATTCACTTCCTTGATGTATTAAAAGTTTTCAATCATGTCTCCCCCTTTCCTTCTTTCCTCCAGTCTGTTCATATTAAGTTCCTGATGTCACTCTCGATATGTTTTATCCCCCAAACCTTTCATTATTTGTTACCAGTCAATGGACTCATTCTATCTTATCAATATCTTTTTGTAAGTGAGGACACAGTATTCTAAATGAGGTCTGGAATCATAACCTCCTTCCTCTTGCTGGTGATCCCTCTAGTGATGCATTCTATTCGCTTTCCCCACTGCCTGGTCACACTGTTTGCTCATTCTGCAATCATCAGAAATAAGCAGCCCCAAATCTTTTTCTTCTGTAGTGCTGGCTAATGCCCCGTACACACGATCGGAAATGCCGCCAGCAAAAGACCGCTGTGAGCTTTTGGTCGGAAAATGTGACCGTGTGTATGCTCCATCGGACTTTTGCTGGCAGAATTCCAGCCAGCAAAAGATTGAGCGCAGGTTCTCTATTTTTCGGTCGGAAAAAGTTCCTATCTGAAAAAGCTATCATCTGTATGCCATTCGGACGCGCAAACAATCACACATGCTTGGAAACAATTTGACGCATGCTCGGAAGCATTGAACTTCATTTTCTCGGCTCATCGTAATGTTGTACGTCACCACTTTCTTGACGGTCGAAAGTTTCGAGAACTTTTGTGTGACCGTGTGTAAGCAAGCCAAGCTTGGGCGGAATCTCGTCGGAAGACCAAAATCCAGATCGTGTGTACGCGGCATAACACTGAAATGTTGTACTTTCTAAGGGGATTCTTTTTCCCTAGGTGCATTATTTTACATTTAGAAATGTTGAACTGCAGTCTCCACTGCTTTGACCAATCTTCCAGCAATGCCAAATCATGTTCATGTTTCATGATCACTAGCTTTTTTTAACCTGATAAATGTTTTTTGTGTTTCAAAAAACATTTGCTTTTAACATTCAGGTTTGGAGTGACTGGACTTTTCTGAACAAAAACCAAATTTTCTGTTAGAAATGTGTTGATTTTCATCCTGCTTTTCTTAACTCTGCAGTGGAAAACAAACATTGATTCGACCCCACGAATTATTAGAAAATCAACATTCATTAAATGAACACTTTAGACCAGAATTCTACTAGTGCATACCAGTTTAATACCTGCCTTATCATTTTACTGAATTGTAAAGGAGAAGCAGCACACTGATGAAGGCATTTCTCTGCATTCCATTCCTGTATGCAGGTTCCTGATATGCCATATAACCCTGATTGGCTCAGAGTGCTGGTCCTCTTTCTTTCATTGTAAGTGCTAATAGGGTTATATGAGCCTTATTTCAAGACAAATTCACATACTTATTCTAGTTCCATGCAAAAAATAAATTAATGCATGCATAAATGTATTTAGGGCTTGTTCACACCAGATCCTTTCAGGTGCATTTTTTAAATGCACCCTGAATACATGCATAGTAAAATCAATGTTTTCTAATCACCCTAGTTCCCACCACTATGTTCATTACCCGCGCTTTCAACAAAATTACAGCAGCATGCATATTTTTGCACTGGAACTTGTGTAAATGCACTGGAACACATATAAACACATTTTTTTAATACCCTGTTTCCCTGATAATAAGACCTAGCGTGATTGTCGGTGATGGCTGTAATATAAGCCCTACCCCCCAAATAATCCCTACCCTGTTCCCCGAAAATAAGCCCTACCCTGAAAATAAGACCTACAAGGACTTTAACTAGGGCTTATTTAGGGGGGTAGGGCTTATATTGCAGCCATCACCGACAATCACGCTAGGTCTTATTTTCGGGGAAACAGGGTATGTGCAGTGCTTAGGAAACTTAAAACAACCTTTTACACATATGAACAAAAACATATATAGTGAAAAATATATCTATAACATTCATTGAGCAATGTATATATAATAATAAAGTGATATACAGTATTTATAAGTTCACTTTGCAACATGATAAAGGGATTTATATAAAAACGTTCATGTAAAAAAAAATGCACTGGAATGCAATACAAATGCATTACAAGCATAAAAATGCATTAAACCTGCACATAACTGTGCATGTGGAAACGCACATTAAATGTAGGAATTAAGGTGTGAACCAGCCCGAAATACTTTCCCTTCCATCTTTTCTCTTCAGCCTTAGCTGTTTTTATGAAGAGTGGGCTAAAGATAAAAAAGTATTAGCTGCCATCTCTAATTTTTACAGTCTAGGTTTGAAAAAATAATAATTTGATTGGTTGCTAAACTATGTAAGGGATTCTTTGCTGCCAGAGTGGTAAGCATGTGGAAATCCCTTTCACAGTTGGTGATGTCAGCAGGAAATGTAGATAAATTCAAAAACACTTTCAGATAGGCATCTTAGCAAACACAATATACAGGAATATGGGAAATGGTAGTCACTTAATCACACACACACACACACACACACTCACTAACACAGGTTGAACTGGATTTACTGGTGTTTTCATTTCATCTTACCAACTATGTAACTATGCTATTGACAACAAGAAATGTATGCTTTACCACACTCATCATACGTTGCACAATACATCTGTGGTTTTAATGCTAAATTTATTTCAGGGATCATGATGATGATGTGTCTGTGGCAGAGGCCTGCACAAAGCTCAATGAAGTCAGTGGTTTTAAAGGTATGGGCAGGTAAGGTATTCAGTTCACCTACCGAACATCTTGTGCTTTAACCAACTCTCATATTTAATGACACATCACCAATAAAACTGTCATGTTTCTGTTATATGCAGCTGACAGACCGACATAAACACGGGCCGAATGTCGGCCATGTTTTTTTGAACCGGCCGTTGTCTACTGACATTCGGCCCATGTGAACCCGGCATTAGAAGAGAGCTAATTAAACTAACTGCTTACATTTATTGCCAGTCTGAATGAGCAATAACTTGTATGATAATCTTTGTGAATTGCCTTATACAGATGAAATACCTACAAAACTGCTAAAATAATATGTTTGGTAAATATAACATACAGTTGCGGAAAATAAGCTAATCAGTGCAAGGGTGCATGCAATAGACTAAAAATACATTTTTGATTGTTAAAAAAAAATAGCTGTGCCATGCTTTGTCAGTGGATTCTAATGTGCTATATTTTGACATCAAGGCTTGTGCAGTTGAATTCCTAGCTAAACCCACCTCCTACCGTTACAGGGGATTTTACTCTTGGCTATGGTCCTCTTTTGGGTTATACGTTCCAGAGGACCTCCCCCCTAATATAGGTTTTCTTTAAAGCAAACCAACAGGTGTACTTTAATCCCTGCATCCCCAGAAGCACAGACTCTCCTTTCCTATACTCCCCCCCGAAAACTATTTAGCACCAAGAGCCAAAGGAACTACTAAGTTCTTCTAGGTATGGAGTAGCATTCTACTAGGCCAATTACCATTGTACTCCATGCACCTGCGTTAGCTACAGTATAACTTTCCTTCATTCCCGAATGGTCTGAATAGAGTGGCAGGGTAGGGGTCAAATAAGGGCTCCCGGGGGGCTACTTCATAGTGAACCTTCTGGGTGAGTAAACCACGTGACCACTTTGAGCAAAATGCAGTCGATAGAAGGGGAGATGCCTAGTTGGCTTTGTAACAGCTGTAGATTATTTACATATATTTTGGTGGTAGTGGTGGGCTGTAGATTTTGCCAGTGAATTACCTAGACATACAAGAAACATAGGATCATTCAATTTACTGGTGTCCACTTAACATTTCATCCAGTTTGGGGTAGACCCACCACTAAAAGCGTAACTATCTTGAGAGTCTTGAGGAAGATCAGCTTTCCTGTTGTTAAGCCCAGCCTCCATCCTTCAAGTATTAAAATATCAGAGCCTCTACTGTCCACTAAGATTCTGGTATTTGGCTGATGAATGACATAAAGATGGGTTTAGCAATGATGAGTGATGGAGTTTAATGTGAATTAATGTAAAGCTCACTAATGTCCACCTAACATTTCATCTAGTTTGGGTGGACTCATTGAAAGTGTAACCACCTTACGAATCTTGAGGAAGACCTTCTCTCCTGTTGCTAATCCCTGTCCACGTCCTTCAAGTAATAAAATACCAGAGCCTCTACTGTCCACTAAGATTTTGACATTTGACTGATGAATGGCATGGGGGAGGGGGTTAGCAACATGAGGGGTGGGGTTTAATGTGGATTAATCTAAATCTTGCTTAAAGGAAACATTTCCTGAATGGAATGTGGGGATGACCATTACTGACTCATTTTTCTGCAAGTACTAGTTCCCTGGTGGTCATGTTGACATTCTTGTCAAAATAAATTAGGCCACTGGACAGAACAAGAATGTAGAAAAGGACTTCAGACTACTCAAACTTTCTTCTTATATTTTTTTTTTTTTCTGGGCCAAGGTCTAAGTAAAAATAAAGCTGAAGGGTCAGCAAAACAGGCCAGTAACTAACTTTTTCTGAAGGTCAGTTATGAAAGCCCTCATAATTGTCATTTACTTTACTGACCGGATGGCATCCAAACCATTATGTTGTTCTTAGTCTTCTGTGAACAGTTTTAGTGTAATAAAATTGCTACCATAAACTACTGTTTATGTTCCTGTCTTCAGTCTAAATAAAGATGAAGAGATGTTTAAGTATGAAATGTTTGGTTGTATTTAGTGACATTGTTTAATCTCTGGAAAATGTCCCCCATTTATACAAATCCACATATACCACGCTAATGCTTCTATTTAGAAGATATTGCAAATTATGTAATTTATTAAATGTCCCCACTTCCTTTTTATGTATAAGATTTCACAGAAGATGTCAGCAGGGTGTTCAGTGTAGCTCTAGCAATTAGTGGAAAAGCAATAAAAGGAAATATTACAGTTTCAGCCTAACCTAGCCATTTTGCAGCCTGTTCATTTTAGACCCGTATGTGACTTGTCATTTCACATCCTTCAGGTCAGACTGAAAAACCCATTCTTCGAGGAAAAAAAGATCAAATGGTTTTCTATAACATCAAAGATGTTTTTTTCTCTCTTTTTGAAGAAGCTGCTAAAAGTAAATGTTAGATGTGCCATAATGCAGCTTTTAATTAGGTTATCCATTGTTCTGTGAGTTTCCTGAAGGTACCCATAGGGGGTTATTTACTAAAGGCAAATCCACTTTGCACTACAAGTGCACTTGGAAGTGCAGTCGCTGTAGATTTGAGGGGGACATCCAAGGAAAATAAAAAACATAATTTTAGCTTGCACATGATTGGATGATAAAATCAGCAGAGCTTCCTCTCATTTCAGATCTTCCCCTCAGATCTACAGCGTCTGCACTTCCAAGTGCACTTATAGTGCAGAGTGGATTTACCTTTAGTAAATAAACCCCATAGAGATTAGGTACATGCTATCTGAATTTGTTACAATAAATTTGATACTGTAAGGATATGGATGCTAACAACGTGTGCCATTGCCTTGAAAGGCTAATTTGGAGTTGAGTGGTTTATTTAAAGTATATCTTTTTGTTTTGGATAGAGTAGAACTCCCTTTTGTATGCATCTGTTGCCACCTGTGTCCCATTAAGAGTTTCCTTCCTAAAGCCATGTACACACTCTTAGATTTTCGGACGACCGAGCGTCCTTTTTTTGTGGCATGCTAGTCTCATGTCGAAAGTGAAGAAGTTACTCACAATAATACAATTTTTGCATGACAAAATACAACGTCAGAAGTGACTTAAAGTGTTGAATAGTTTTGTATGTATTCTTTGGTTTCTGAGCATAAGTAAGTCTTGCTCTTACGATTTTTTTTGTACGAAAAGCATGAATGAAACGAAAATCGGATGTTGCGTTCACATCTGACAAAAATTTTATAGCCTGCACATCCAGCTTTTGTCTGACGAAAAAGCTAAATCGGCTGTCGAAAACACCATACTAACCATCCGAAAATCGGCAGACAGCTCATCGTACAAATTTTTCCATCCGATTTTGGTGTCATGTGTACGGGCCTTAAGGGCCTGTTCACACTGCTTGCATGCTAAATGTTCTGCCACAACAACACAGTGTTCAGTTTTTGGCTGCAGTGAGGCGCTATGAGAGGGCAGCGTGATGCGAATTTGAAAAATCGATCACTTGATCAACTTCTTGAAGGGACTTATTGGAAAATGTTAAAAAAAAAGACACAGAACAGAAGCACAGGAAACAACAGAGTACGGTCGGGTAGAATTCAGCTTTTAGCTGCGGATAGATGAAGTTATCTACCGCACCTAAACTCAGACAATGCTTTTTCTATGGCCCCATTCACACACTGCATTTAGCAAAGGTTTCGTTACATGAGGTTTTGTGCAGTTAGAAAAAATGTATTTGACTGCGTCCAGGGCTGATTTAGCACAGCTATCTGTGCCTAACCGCAGGTAATCGCAGTGTAATATTTCACCTGAGGATAGCAGCGGCAACAAGGAGAAAAAAAAACAACGGGAAGCACATCACATTCAGCCGTGTGAAAGAGGCCTAACACTGCACCAAAGTCACACTTCTGGACAAAACATATAGGGGGAGATTTACTAAAACTGAAGCACTCAGAATCTGGTGCAGCTGTGAATGGTAGCTTATCAGCTTCAAACTTCAGCTTGTTCAATTAAGTTTTGACAAAATCCTGGAAGCTGACTAGTTTCTGTGCAGAGCTGCACCAGATTTTGCATGCTCCAGTTTTAGTAAATCCCATATTCTCCAGTAATATAAATGTAATGGCTCTTCAAAGTTGGCTGGATAGGTGTGATGCAACCACATTACAACTGTCACTTCTCATAGCCATGACCTCACAGGGAAATCTTCATATAGCCCTCTGCATGTTTTAATGCAAATTACCAATCATTAAATTTGATAGCTGAATTTGTATTTTATAGGCTTTCTTTCCTTTATTTTCACTTAGTGATCTAGCCTGTAAAACCACTTTCTGCAACAGAGATACCCTTGGATAGCAGCATTGTCAACCTGAGTAGAGGGTAGCATTAGATGCACTAGCACATTTAGATGGCCTAACAAATTAAAGCCAAACTCCAGCTAATACTTTTTAAGCAGTTACAGCAACCGGGGTTTTTTTTTTTTTCTTAAATAGCTGGATAACCAGGAGTAAATAAAAAAAAGTCTAAAAAAGAAAACAATTGCACATCCACATTTAGGTTTGAAAAACTGTGTTTAAAAAAAAAAAAAAAAAAACACTATGGAAATGAATTAGGCAAACAAAACCACATACAAATCTTTAATTCCATTTGTGGATGAATTAACCCTTTAATACTGCCCATATGCATTTATCGAGATCTACAGTAGATGCTAAAAAATAACAATTGTTTGTTTAGCAGTAATCAAGGCAGAAATGAACAAAATACTACCTACTGCATGAATTTCTGGTTCACAGATAACCTGACTGTTTTCTCTGCTGGATAACTCTGGGATTTAGGGACAAGCAGAGCCTAATCATTAAACAAATAGGATGCAGAGTCAAATCAGACGTTCTTGTCACTAGTGACAAGACTTTAGAATGTAGCAGAAAGAGGTCACATTTCTGGAACGCAGCAATCGTAAGCATCCTAAACTCACCAGAAATATAAGTCATGTGCAACTTTAAGCTCAAAAGCAAGCCATCTTAAAGGAGAACTACAAGTAAAACAACATTCGTATGGAAAGGGTAATGTCTTATATATATGGAGATTATAAAAAAAAGCCCTTTCCCATTATTTTACCTAGGCACCTCCTGGAGCTGATCAGAGCCTTTCCTTTTCCAGAGTATTAGTGCTGGACATTCTGGGTGGCTGTAAAATCTAGGTGTCCGCAATTAGAAAATTATGACTTTTTGAAAAAAGTGATTAATGTGGCTTGTCCCACCATATCACATAAAGCTGTGCAGAGTTTCAGCAACCTACTTAGATATGCCCTGCTTTGTAAGCAGGCATTGAGTAGAGGTGAACTGTAGTGGCTAAAACGTCAAAAATAGCTTCTATTAAAAAGTGTTTGTAAGCTTAATCACTTCCCGCCCGGCCTATAAGGGATTGACATCCGGGAAGTGGTTTTGTTATCCTGGCTGGGTGTCATATGATGTCCAGCAGGATAACATGCCGGAGCGCGCCTGCGGGGACACGCAGCACGGCGATCGTGAGTGCGGCATGTCAGTCTGACACACCGCATCTCCGATCGTGATAAGTAGCCTCTGACAGAGGTTTCTTACCACGTGATCAGCTGTGACCAATCACAGCTGATCATCACGTGAACCAGGAAGTGCCGGTAAACAGCATTCCTCGGTTCGCGCTGACAGGGAGAGCCGATCGGAGGACACTGATTATCAGCACAGCCCCCATCAAATGTACCAATAAGCTGCCAATCAGTGCCCAGTCAGTGCCCCATCATAACCCCCTGCCAGTGCCCAAATCAGTGCCCACCATAGTGCCAATCAGTGTCCATCACAGTGCCAATCAGTGCCCAGCATTAACACCTGTCAGTCCGTGCCCAAACAGTGCTGCCCATCAGTGCCATCTATTAGTGTCCATCAATGCCGCCTGTCAGTGCCCATCAGTGCTGCCTGTCAGTGCCAATCGGTGCTGCATGTCAGTGCCAACTCATCAGTGCCCATCAGTGCCACCTCATCAGTGCCCATCAGTGCCGACTCATCAGTGCCCATCAGTGAAGGAGAAAACAAAATTTTATAACAAACGAATAAAAACGTTTTTTTTTTTCAAAAATGTCAGTCTTTTTTAGTTTGTTTATCAAGGAATAAAAACCGCAGAGGTGATCAAATACCACCAAAAGAAAGCTCTATTTGTGGGAAGAAAATAAAAATGTAGTTTGGGTACAGTGTTGTATGACCGCGCAATTGTCATTCAAACTGCGATAGCACTGAAACCTCAAAATTGTCCTGGGCAGGAAGGGGCGAAAGTGCCTGGAATTGAAGTGGTTAAAATAATTCATGTTTCTCCTTCTTCTTCCCCACCTTTCCTCCTTTCTTCCTGAATCTTTTCCTATCGCTCAGTCTCAAACTCTCCTTTCCTTGGATCCTGTATATATTATTTCGATTGCGCTAATTTTGCCAATTCCTTCTAAGGCTAATGCCCCGTACACACGGTCGGACTTTGTTCGGACATTCCGACAACAAAATCCTAGGATTTTTTCCGACGGATGTTGGCTCAAACTTGTCTTGCATACACACGGTCACACAAAGTTGTCGGAAAATCCGATCGTTCTAAACGCGGTGACGTAAAACACGTACGTCGGGACTATAAACGGGGCAGTGGCCAATAGCTTTCATCTCTTTATTTATTCTGAGCATGCGTGGCACTTTGTCCGTCGGATTTGTGTACACACGATCGGAATTTCCGACAACGGATTTTGTTGTCGGAAAATTTTATCTCCTGCTCTCCAACTTTGTGTGCCCGAAAATCCGATGGAAAATGTCCGATGGAGCCCACACACGGTCGGAATTTCCGACAACACGCTCCGATCGGACATTTTCCATCGGAAAATCCGACTGTGTGTACGGGGCATAAGGGCTCTTTGAGCCTGCTACTTATCCAAAGTTAGGCCCCTTTCACACGGGCTTTCCGATCAGGTCCGTCTGTCAGTTTTTCAGGCGGACCTGATCAGACACTCTATTCACTCCTAAAAAATATGTAATTGTGATTAGGATGTACACATGCAAAAACTGAGAAACACCATAGTCTCTATGCATTTCGTAAAACACATTTACCTTTATCAGGAGTTTGATGTTACCGGCCAGGTGTCTGAAAATCTAGAAATAAATCCAAAATAGTAACAAAATAATGAAGCAGAAGAGGGCTTACCAGTCATCAAAATTCTCCGCCAAAATATGGGGGGTGTATTCGCCCATACATATCCAAAGACTTGCAGCAAAGGAGTCTATCCCAGTGGCTGTGGATATAGGGAAGCAAGCTAGCATATAACTCAGAGGTAACAAACGAGGAGCAGAGCAAAAAAGAAGAGCGGGACTCTTGCAGTCGAAGCAGAGCACACCAATGGAGATGGGAGAGGTGATGTTACATGACCAAGTACTGGGAAAACATGACAAAGGGCTAGCCCTGCAACTGCTTTGGGTGATCTGAGGGCACTTCCCCACCTGCATGCTCTGTCTAACTGTATGCATAAAAAATAAAGGGTCATCGGGGCAGACAAACATTAACACAGGAAGGGATACAAATCTTTTCCATTTCCCACAAGGCAAGATTCACCAAGCACATTTTGAAATATTTCAGACAATTAAAAGCTGTTTTCTGTAAGCCAAGTTGTGTTTTTGGTCAATTTTATCACATAGGATTGATATAGTTACATAGTTACATAGTTAGTCAGGTTGAAAAAAAGACACAAGTCCATCCAGTTCAACCTTAAAAACAATAAATAAATAAAATAAAAAATATTGTACAATCCAATATACCCAATTTTATACCCTCAGTTGATCCAGAGGAAGGCAAAAAAACCCCAGCAGAGCATGCTTCAATTTGCTACAGTAGGGGAAAAAAATTCCTTCCTGATCCCCCAAGAGGCAATCGGATTTTCCCTGGATCAACTTTACCTATAAATGTTAGTACCCAGTTATATTATGTACATTTAGGAAAGTATCCAGGCCTTTCTTAAAGCAATCTACTGAGCTGGTCAGAACCACCTCTGGCGGGAGTCTATTCCACATTTTCACAGCTCTTACTGTGAAGAAACCTTTGCGTATTTGGAGATGAAATCTCTTTTCCTCTAGACGTAAAGAGTGCCCCCGTGTCCTCTGGGTTGACCGTAAAGAGAATAACTCAACACCAAGTTCATTATATGGACCCCTTATATATTTGAACACGTTGATCATATCCCCCCTTATTCTCCTCTTCTCAAGAGTGAATAAATTCAGTTCCTCTAATCTTTCCCCATAGCTGAGTTCCTCCATGCCTCTTATCAGTTTGGTTGCCCTTCTCTGCACTTTATCCAGTTCCCCGATATCCTTTTTTAGAACTGGTGCCCAAAACTGAACTGCATATTCCAGAAGAGGTCTTACAAATGATTTGAACAGGGGCAAAATTATATCTCTCTCTCTGGAGTCCATACCTCTCTTAATACAAGAAAGGACTTTGCTCTCTTTGGAAACCACAGCTTGGCATTGCATGCTATTATTGAGCTTATGATCTACCAAAACCCCCAGATCCTTCTCCACTACGGATTCCCCCAGTTGTACTCCCCCTAGCTTGTATGATGCATGCATATTCTTAGCCCCCAAGTGCATAACTTTACATTTCTCAACATTAAACCTCATCTGCCACATAGTCGCCCAATTAGACAGTGCATTGAGGTCAGCTTGTAAATTGGAGACATCCTGTAAGGACGTTATTCCACTGCATAGCTTGGTGTCATCTGCAAAGATTGAAATGTTACTTTCAATCCCAGACCCAATATCATTTATAAAGATATTAAAAAGTAAGGGTCCCAGCACTGAACCTTGGGGTACACCACTGATAACCGTAGACCATTCAGAGTAAGAATCATTAACCACTACTCTCTGAATTCTGTCTTTTAGCCAGTTTTCTATCCATTTACAAACTGATATTTCCAAGCCTGTAGACTTTACCTTGAGCCGCGTGTGGGGAACTGTGTTGAACGCTTTTGCAAAATCCAAGAATATGATATACATGTATGGCTTCCTTTGTGACAATACTCTGTCACAGGTTTAGAAGAATTTTGTGTCACCCTGGGCTCCCACCCATGCAGGTTGATGGGCTTCGGGGTGTGTGCCTCATTAGGAGTGAACAGGCCTTTCATTTTGCTCAAGTATTGGTATATCCTCGTATGAGTTCTGGAGCTCAGAGCCTCCCCACATGACAGCCTTAAGGCATGGAAGCAGTGTGCATACACACTCAGAGTGTGTCATTGGCTGCCCAGGTCAACACTTGAGAGATATAATTGCTGCGGAAGCAATGTTCTAGGTAGAGAGCCAGTGTAGCCCAAGGTGGGCAAAGAAATCCCTGAAACGTAGCTCTGTGACTGAATTTCGTGTAAAGTGGTACCGTTGGGCTGAACCCTCACACTACCTATTTAGTAAAGCCATTCACTTGAACTGTAGAGGTTTATATTTAATATGTGCTTCATCCACTCTGTAATAAAGTGATTAGAGCAACAGCTTACCCTATTGAGATCTTTACACAGGTACTTCAAGCAGATAGTGAAATCAGCAAGAGCAAACGGAACAGCTGGCTCTGCAGAGGACAATGCGGATGACTTTTTAGGATGCCTTAACATCGCCATTAATGTAAGTAAACAGGAAAGAATTAATTACTGCTGCGCGAACGAGAGCTGTCTGCAATATAAGTAGCATGACTCATCCTGCAATATCAGAAATTGATGTGTGTACGCTTGAGTGGAATTTCAAAACATTTCCTACAACAGACCATTACCGCTTTACAGATTATAAAGATTTATTGTAGCTTAGGTTGGCAGCAATAGCTTTACAATGAGGCTTTTTCAAACGTTTGGATGTGAGACTACCTGAGAGAACATAAATGTATACTTATATTTTTTTTCCATAAAGGAGATTCCTGTTGGAGGACTGGATAAATGGTTTAAACTGGAACCACGAACAAGTTCTTCAAAGGTTCAAGGCGACTGTCATCTCATCATAAAACTAATTACAAACCAGGTGAATTCATTGCACCAGCTTTAAAGAGTAATAATCAGTATATAATGGGGTTTTGTAATGCATAATGGCTTTGTATATATTTTCTTTATTTCTTTCTTTAAATATATTTCTATTTCTAGGCATTTAAATATGAAATATTACATATTAAGCAGTATTCTGTCCTTTCAGCAGGTGATGCTCTAGTCTCTATTTATGTGTTATAGTATCTCCCCTCACAATACACCCCTCACATTTTTGTAAATAATTTATTATACCTTTTAATGTGACAACACTGAAGAAATGACAATTTGCTACAATGTAAAGTAGTGAGTGTACAACTTATATAACAGTGTACATTTGCTGTCCCCTCAAAATAGCTTAACACACAGCCATTAATGTCTAAACCACTGGCAACAAAAGTGAGTACACCCCTAAGTGAAAATGTCCAAATTGGGCCCAATTAGCCATTGTCACTCCCTGGTGTCATGTGACTCATTAGTGTTACAAGGTCTCAGGTATGAATGGGGAGCAGGTGTGTTAAATTTGGTGTTATCACTCTCATTCTCTCATACTGGTCACTGGAAGTTCAACATGGCACCTCATAGCAAAGAACTCTCTGAGGGTCTGAAAAAAAGAACGGTTGCTCTACATAAAGATGGCCTAGGCTATAAGAAGATTGCCAAGACCCTGAAACTGAGCTGCAGCATGGTGGCCAAGACCATACAGCTGTTTAACAGGACAAGTTCCACTCAGAACAGGCCTCGCCATGGTCAACCAAAGAGGTTGAGTGCACGTGCTCAGCGTCATATCCAGAGGTTGTCTTTGGGAAATAGACGTATGGGTGCTGCCAGCATTGCTGCAGAGGTTGAAGGGGTGGGGTGTCAGCCTGTCAGTGCTCAGACCATACGCCGCATGCTGCATCAAATTGGTCAGCATGGCTGTTGTCCCAGAAGGAAGCCTCTTCTAAAGATGATGCACAAGAAAACCTGCAAACAGTTTGCTGAAGACAAGCAGACTAAGGACATGGATTACTGGAACCATGTCCTGTGGTCTGATGAGACCAAGATAAACTTATTTAGTTAAGATGGTGTCATGCGTGTGTGGCGGCAACCAGTTGAGGAGTACAAAGACAAGTGTGTCTTGCCTACAGTCAAGAATGGTGGTGGGAGTGTCATGGTCTGGGGCTGCATAAATTCCTGATGGCACTGGGGAGCTACAGTTCATTGAGGGAACCATGAATGCCAACATGTACTGTGACATACTTAAGCAGAGCATGATCCCCTCCCTTTGGAGACTGGGCCTCAGGGCAGTATTTCAACATGATAATGACCCCAAAAACACCTCCAAGATGACCACTGCCTTGCTAAAGAAGCTGAGGGTAAAGGTGATGGACTGGCCAAGCATGTCTCCAGACCTAAACCCTATTGAGCATCTATGGGGCACCCTCAAGTGGAAGGAGGAGGAGCACAAGGTCTCTAACATCCACCAGCTCCGTGATGTCATCATGGAGGAGTGGAAGAGGACTCCAGTGGCAACCTGTGAAACTCTGGTGAACTCCATGCCCAAGAGGGTTAAGGCAGTACTGGAAAATAATGGTGGCCACACAAAATATTGACACTTTGGGCCCAATTTGGACATTTTCACTTAGGGGTGTACTCACTTTTGTTGCCAGCGGTTTAGACATTAACCTCCCTGACGGTATTCCTGAGTGTGGCTCGGGGTTAAATTTCAGTCCCATTAGCGGTAACCCCGAGCCACACTCGGGATTACATTGCAGGATCCTGGTGCGGCATTACTTACCTTGTCCCCAGGATCTTGCGATGTCCCCCGCTGGGGCTCTGTCTCCTCCGAAGCCTCTCCGTGCCAGGCTCCGTTCCCTGCAAGCGTCGCGACGCACGGGGGCGGAGCCTGGCGGCAAATTCAAAAAAATGTACAAACCATAACACATACAGTACTGTAATCTTACAGATTACAGTACTGTATGAAATCATTTCACATCCCTTTTGTCCCCAGTGCTTTGGCCCATGCCCTGCATGCAGTTTTATGTTATATATATACTGTTCTTTCTGCCTGGAAACTGGAGATTGTCCATAGCAACCAAAAAGTGTCCTTTTATGTCAAAAGTGGCTTTAGACCAGCGAGAAAACAGTGATAGTAAATTAGAACACTTGCAGAATTGAGCGATAGTGAATCGTGGGGAAATTTATTTTATTATTATTATATTTTTTTTTTTTTATTATTTATATTTATTTATTATATTATAATTTATGTTTTTGTGTTTCAAACTTCATCATACCCAGGATATCTACTAGACTCTTGTTTGGACAGATTTAAGTGTGTTATTGTTAAGAATTACAGGCCTACAATATAAAACGCCAAATTTCCATGCAAAATAATTGTACGGCTTTCAGCACCTAAAATCCGAAATAATCATAACGCCAGGGAGGTTAATGGCTGTGTGTTGAGTTATTTTGAGGGGAAAGAAATTTACACTGTTATACAAGCTGTACACTCACTACTTTACATTGTAGCAAAGTGTCATTTCTCCAGTGTTGTCACATGAAACGTTATAATAAAATATTTACAAAAATGTGAGGGGTGTAGTCACTTTTGTGAGATACTGTATGTAATGTGCCACTTTTAGCTACTCTAAAAAAAGCCCATTCTTTATAGAGCTCAGTGAGCAGTGACTCTACTGGGTGGATCAGTCTGATGGTTCAATCAGATAAAAGGAGCCGCAAAGCAAGCAAGTTGTTTGCCCTACTGTCTCTTTACCTAACCTATATGCTCTTGAATCCTTTGTCATTTGTTTAATATCTAATTATAAAACAGTGTAAATTTGTATATGCAGTTGTGTGTGTTGTGATATGTGAATTGTTCAGCTCAATGGTAGAAGCATTTTTTGTCATGCCAGTCCGAACTTGTGATCTAGCGGATAAGTTCACCTTTTAAAAAAAATAGTAAATGTAAATTTTTTGCAAGTAGGATCCTGGAAAGCATTGCACCCATGATCAGCAGATTCCAGGTGCAAAGCAGGGTTCTTTCAATGTAAGCTATCTGCTTGTACCTCGTATGAGCAGACAGTTACACAATGATAGGAAGAATCAATGAACTACCCAGAGCACTCAACAGCGCTCTGGTAGTTCATCAAGGGCTACAAGCCAACAGCTGCATAGTAATTGTAGTTCATTCATTCATTCACAGAACTCAACTATGAATGAATGACGCAGCTGCACTGACATAACCCCACATGGCCGCGCTCTTTCAAATAGTGACAGTAGGTGCGGCAAGAAGATCCCCAACCTACTGTCACGGGGGGGGTGGGGTGGGGTGGGGGTAGGGAATCAGGAGCCTTAAAAATGGGTGGAACATGTGACATGTTCCCAAAGGTGAACTTATCGTTTAAGGGCTTGCCAGCCCACTTTTGTTAAGTAAAGGAAAATAAAGGTCCACAAAACACAGTTGCTCATGCAGGGGTTTCAGTTTCACACAGACTATCTCACTAGCTCTCCTGGCTCTCTGAAATCACTCCTGAATCACTCAATGAGCCTTTAGTAACAGCTCCCTGCTGTACAGGCCCACTGATGGCCTCTCAGTAGGGGTTTTCCTGATACCCCAGACTCTCTCTCATTTCTCTAAGACTTACAGATTCCCACAGTCCCATTGACTCACCTAGTTGTCCTTGCTTTCTCAGTATCCCAGACTCTCTCTCTCAGTCTACCAGACTTGTGTAGTCACCTCAACTTTCTCGCCCCAATGGGCATAGAATCCCTCCAACATGGAGTACACCTCCCTCCTGGCTGGAGCACACAGCTCTCTCTCGATAGGGCTTTGATCAATTATCTTGTTTATAACGAATGTGCACGCCTACACACCCACACAACCTGCAGGTCTCCAGTAAGACCCACCCAAGACATTTTGAAGCCTTCAAGCTCTAGATCCCGATCCAGGATTACAAAGCCCAGAGAAAAAAAAAAAAACAGTTTTCTCCGCTCAATACAGACACTCCAGAGTCCTGCACTCTGAATTAGTACGAATCCTGTGTGCCTTCTTCCTATACTCACATTGTGGCAGGGTCATGGTGTAATACTGTACTGTACAAAAATAATATTGTTTCACTTGTAAAAAGAGATAAAATATAGAAGAGAAAATCGAATATTATTAGAAGATGAAAACTGATGTCAGTTTGGTTGGTGAAGTCCACTCTTTTGCTGCTAGCCTTAGGAAATAGATAGGAATGTATATTATATTTACTTGTTTTAGTCAGCTTGGTAAAGTATACTTTTCTTTACATTCAGTTGCTTTCTGGTTTCTGGCCTAGACCAAAATTATGTCATGCATCCCGGGAGTCTTTTTTTTTTTTTTTTCATCTGGAGGAGGGGCTTTCTCAGCTAAAATGCCTTCCCGCCTGCATGTACTCTAGGCATAGGGTAGATGGGTTCCAGGAAGTAATGAATCCCCTGTCCTTACTCAAGATGGCTGCAGCTGGAAAATTTTTTTAGGAGGGGGGGCGAGCATTCAACATGATATCTCAACAAAATAACGCCGAGACGTAAATGGATGGGTGGGTTTGCTGTGCATATTAAAAATGAATCAAATCGTTTTTTCCTCGGTTTGTAGTGCTTAGATACAGTTAAGTTCCACTTTAAGACTTCTCTCATCAGAGACTGCATTCCCTTTCCTCTACAGTTATTTAACTAAAATGTCTAGTGGTGGCTGAGCGACAGAAGAAATGAAAAAGTATACACAGTTTGGAAATTGTGTGGCTTGTGGCTGCCACTTTAATCCTCTAGCCCTATGTACCTAAAGGAGAAGTACAGCCAAAGCTTTTTTGGCTGTACTTCTGTGGATCACAGGAGTGCACTTCTTTCTGCACTCCTCTGACCCACTTTCAGCAGACAGCGGTTTGAAGCCCTCTGTCGGCTGACGTCACAGAACCGGTACTGGCTCGGGCAAGATCACAACAATGAAGTCGGGATCTGCCCACATGCCTGGACCGACTCAGACTCTTAGCGAACCGCTTAGAGCCTGAGCTGGCCGCTCCCACCCCCTCCACAGCCGAATGCTCCAGTGAGTGCGGGGAGGGCAGTGCAGAGAGCGGTGACTGACAGTCACCAGGTCTTTGCTCAGCCCAGAGAACTAAGCAATCTGTGATGTTTGATTGCTCGGTTCTCAGTGTTAGAGCTAGCGGGGGACAGATACTGCATCCACCTAGATAAGTATGAATCTACAAAAAAAAATAAAAAATCCCATACATCTCTTTTAACTGCTGAATTCACACTACAATTCTGCACTAACATGGTTGGGGCACTGTATTCATATAAAGTAGATAGATTCTGAATTGCTCTGGAGCACTACTGTGTAGGAAAGGTTACTTTAGCTTCACTAACCCATTAGCCAGAGTTTGCTAGTATATGAAGAGTAGTGAGAAACCCAAGTGGATTCTGAGTTAAACTGTTAGAAATACCGGTAGCTAAATTGATTTATAGAAATAGAATCTGTCTCTCCCTCTGCTGATATTTCGAGGAGGATTGACAAGTAAATGGAACTGTTCAAAACATCATCTTTCTCAGGGGGATCTAATTAAGCCTCCCCTGCTTCAAAAATAAAAGTCAGGTATTCCAGCACTGGCAGAGAGAAACTCTGTATATGAGAACATGTTGTGTTTTCATAACAAAAGCTGCTTGTCACACCACCATGGAGTACTTCATTTAAGCCCTGGACTCTAGTAAGGGAGACCATATATTAAAGCTGAACTCCAGAAAACAAAAAAGTCCTCCCCTGCAGTGGGGCTGCATCTACACTGCAAGGGTTAACTGCTTGTGTATTCCTAGGGGACCTTGAAAAGCACTTTTACTTACCTGATCCTCCACTTCTGCAGGCCTTCTTTGCTGCTAGTTCCTGCAACCTCTTTTCCCCTATGCTCATGCAGTCCAAGGTCCTCTGACATCATCAAGACTAATGCAGGAACCATAGTCCGGAATGACAAGAGACACTTTGCTGCTGGAGTGGAGGGGAGCATTGCTTGTCAGGGCAGAAGAGAATCAGGTAAGTAAATGTGCTTTTCCTGTCCCCTAGACCAGGGGTCTCCAAACTTTCTAAACAAAGGGCCAGTTTACTGTCACTCAGACTTCAGGGGGCCAGACTGTGTCCAGTGGGAATATAGCATGCCCCACCACCAGGGAGTGAAGAATTTTTCAGGATCAGGGATCAGTTAGAGTAAGAAAATTAAGTTGCGGCTGTGGTCAGTAGGAGGAGGAGTAATGCCCCCCTCATTGGCATTAGTGGGAAGAATAGATTGGTATCAGTGGGAAGAATAGTGCCCAGTCATTGGTATAAGTGAGAGAAATACAGTAGCTCCATTGTTGGTGTCAGTGGGAGGAGTAGTGCCCGATATTTATATCAGTCAATGGAATAGTGCTCCTTTGTTGGTATTATTGAGAGGAAAAGCTCCATCATTGGTATCAGTGGGAGGAATAGTGCCCCATCCTTGGTGTCAGTGGGAGGAATAGTACCCCATTGTTGGTTTCAGTGGAAGGATTAGTGCTCCCTTGTTTGTATCAGTGGGAGGAATAGTGCCCACTATTGGTGTCAGTGAAAGGAATAGTGCCCCCTTGTTGGTATCAGTGGGACAAATTGTGCCCACTGTTGGTGTCAGTGGAAGGAATGGTGCTTCATGGTTGTTGTCAGTGGGAGGAATAGTGTCTCATATCAGTAGGAGGAAAAGTGCCCCAAGGGCCAGATAAAGGCAAGCAAAGTGCCACATCTGGGCCTGGAGCCACAATTTAGAGATCACTGCCCTAGACTAAATGAGCTGTTAACTTTTTAGTTTCATAGGGTTCAGCTTTAAGGCCACTAATAGGGGGGGTAGAGCCAGCCCTCCTTCACCGGCCCAATCAATTCAACAGGAGGCCCAGGGTACAAAGGGGACTCTTTAAATACCATACATGCACAGTAATTTCATGGGCAGTTGCTCCCAGCGATTAAATAAAAGTTCAGTGTGCCTTTTAAATTCAGCAAGGGGGCTGGGGATAGAGAAGGGACTATGTATTCATTTTCTGGAGCACATGAGGTAATCCTTTGTGCCACAGCACGGAGGATTAAACCACCTGATTCTGAAACCGAGTAAACAGACATTTCTCTATCCCCGGCTTCCCTGCTGAAATAATGAGGCCTGAGGAACTTTAATTTAATTGCTGGGAACCGCAGCCCGCGGGATTATGGCACGTGCACTGTAAGGTTTTTAAAGTCCCTTCTCTGTGTGTTGGGGGTGTGGGTGTTCCTTTTAGGCCAGCTGTATGGGGTCACGTGATTTCTTATGGTGGCCGTGTTCAGCTTTAAACACTTTTGACTGGACTACTTTGCACCAGCATGACTAGATTCTGGTCAGGAGGTTTAGCCATCTTTTTTTTTTCTCTCAAGTGCAGAGGCAGAAGGGGGCAGACGTTCATGACAAAGCAGATTGGACATGCTGGAGTTGATTTTCCAAAGGAATAGAGACCTTTAATCTAGTTCAGGGGTCTCCAAACTTTCTAAACAAAGGGCCGGTTTGCTGTCCTCCCTACTTTAGGGGGGCCGAACTGTGAACAGTGGAAGTGGATAATGCCTCAAGCTTTGTGGTCAGTGGGTATAAAAAACTACATAGCACCCCTGTGGTTAGGTGGAGGAGGAATAGTTCTCAATCATTGGTATTAGTGGGAGGAATTGTGCCCTCATCATTTGGGTCAGTGGGAGGAATAATGCCCCATGGTTGCTGTCAGTGGGAGGAAGAGTGCACTGTCATTGGTGTCAGTAGGAGGAATAGTGCCCCATCATTGGTGTCAGTGTTAGTGTCCCAAGGGCCAGATAAAGGCACGCAAAGGGCTGCATCCCCTGAATGGAGACCACCAATCTAGTTGATTATGGTTTTGGAAAGTGTATGTTAACAAATAAGGTGAAGCTCTGTTCACTTTGAATACCCAGTCTTGTGCAAGGGAAATTACAGTAAATAAAAACACAATATAAACACAATATCATAATCATACAGTACAGGACGTAGGACCTGTATTCACCAATTATGTGTAGGTTTCACCTTTTTCCCTTATTTATTATTTTGTAGTTATCAACCCTTCAGTTGGCACAATGGCAGTAGTAGACTGGTTACAGATTGCAGAGTTTATGAGTACATAATAGTGTATACATTGCTTTGCTTACTGATGTATGCTCCCACAGGTGTCTGTGTGTACACAGGCAGACATTTGCCATATGCAGTACCTGTCAAATAAAGGTGAATACTCACCTTTCTGACAGGTGGAGTGTTGAAATTTCTCACTATTGCTACATTCTGTGCATTGCTGCTATCTACAGTGCCTTGCAAAAGTATTCACCCCCTTGGCATTTTTCTTGTTTTGTTGCCTCACAACCTGGAATTAACATGGATTATTTCAGGATTTGCATAATTTAATTTACAGAATATGCCCACAACTTTGAAGCTTTTTTTTTTTTTATTGTGAAGCAAACAACAAATAGGACAAAATAACAGAAAAAGTCAATGTGCATAACTATTCACCCCCCTAAAGTCAATACTTTGTAGAGCAACCTTTTGCGGCTGTCACAGCTACAAGTCGCTTTGGATAAGTCTCTATGAGCTTGCCACTTCTTATCACTGGGATTTTTGCTCATTACTCCTTGCAAAACTGCTCCAGGATGGTTTGCGCTTGTGAACAGCAATCTTTAAGTCTGACCACAGATTTTTTTATTGGATTGAGGTCTGGGCTTTGACTAGGTCATTCCAACACATCTTCATGTTTCCCCTTAAACCACTCAAGTGTTGCTTTAGCAGTGTGTTTGGGGTCATTGTCCTGCTGGAAGGTGAACATCCATCCTGTCCTCAAATTACACACAGAGTGGTACAGGTTTTGCTCAAGAATATCCCTGTATTTAGCACCATCCATCTTTCCCTCAACTCTGACCAGTTTCCCAGTCCCGACTGCTGAAAAACATCCCCACAGCATGATGCTGCCACCACCATGTTTCACTGTGGTGATGGTGTTCTTTGGGTGATGTGATGTGTTAGGTTTGCCCCAGACAGCGTTTTCTTTGATGGCCAAAAAGTTCAATTTTAGTCTCATCAGACCAGAGCACCTTCCTCCATCCATTTTGGGAGCCTCCCACATGCCTTTTCGCAAACTCAAAATGTGCCATTTTGTTTCTTGCTGAAAGTAATGGCTTTCTTCTGGCCACTCTGCCATAAAGCCCAACTCTATGGAGCGTATGGCTTATTGTAGTGCTATGTACAGATACTCCAGTCTCTGCTGTGGAACTCTGCAGCTCCTCCGGGTTTACCTTAGGTCTCGGTGCTGCCTCTCTGATTAATGCCCTCCTTGCCCGGTCCATGACTTTTGGTGTGTGGCCGTCTCTTGGCAGGTTTGCTGTTGTGCCATGTTATTTCCATTTGGTTATGATAGATTTGATGGTGCTCCTAGGGATCATCAAAGATTTGGATATTTTTTTATAACCTAACCCTGACTTGTACTTCTCAACAACATTGTCCCTTACTTGTGTGGAGAGTTCTTTGGTCTTCATGGCAGTGTTTGGTTAGTGGTGCCATTTGCTTAGGTGTTGCAGCCTCTGGGGCCTTTCAGAAAGGTGTGTATATGTAATGGCAGATCATGTGACATTTAGATTGCACACAGGTGGACATCATTTCACTAATTATGTGACTTCTGAAGGTAATTGGTTGCACCAGAGCTTTTTTTTGGGCTTCATAACAAAGGTGGTGAATACATACGCACATGCCAATTATCAGTTTTTAATTTCTGAAAAATCGTTTTATGTATATATTTTTCTAATTTTACTTCACCAACTTAGACTATTGTGTTCTGATCCATCACATATAATTCAGATTAAAAAAAAACATTTAACTAAAGGCTATAATGTAACAAAATAGGTAAAAAGCCAAGGTGGGTGAATACTTTTGCGAGGCACTGTAGCACTTCTGGGTGTGTGGGATAGTATGTCCCCCGTGGGCCACTGTAGTTCTTCAGCTGACACATTCATCATTAGTGTGTTCTGTAGTGATATAGGAACTGGCAGAAAAATTACAGTGGTCAGTGGGGGACACTCTGTTACACAGAGCTCAGTGAGAAAGTGAAGTTTCAACATGCATCCTCACGGCAAAAAGGGGGTATTATAATTATTATTGTTATATAGGATTAGTGCAGTGATTAAAAAAAATGCGGGCAAACAGTACAGTTACAATATGACTGAAATACAATACAATACGATACAAGGAATCAGAGCGCCCTGATCATTAGAGCCTAAAATCTTTAACGGGGGGGGGGGGGTCCAGTGGTACAAAAGGTGGGGGATAAGCTGATGGAGAAAATAAAATTTCAGTAGTTAGGTGGAGGTGGGATAGGCTTCTCTAAAGAGACGGGTTTTCAGGGATCACCTAAGGGTGGCTAGAGTAGGAGATAGACAGATTGGATTAGGGTGTTCCAGAGGATGGGAGAGGCTCTGGAGACGTCCTGGAAGTGAGCATAGGAGGAGGTGACAAGGGAGCTAGAGAGCAAGAGGTCTTTGGAGAAGTGGAGAAAACAGTTTAGTTGGCATTTTGAGACTAGGTTATTGTAGTAACGTGGGGCAGAGTTGTGGATGACTTTGTAGGTTGTTGTTAGTATTGAGCCAATGAAAGGACTGGCAGACAGGGGTAGTCGACGCTGAACGGTTGGTAAAGCTGGGCACACACTACAGTTTTTTTTCCTGCAACATGATGGGTTGTGCGAAAAAATCAGCTGCGGTCAGAGACGCTGTACTAATGATCCGACATTAGTGCAGCGATCTCCCCTGCTGAGCTCTTGTGTTCTAACAGGGGGACGATACCCCCACCAGAACACGCCGATCAGCGCTCACTGCCATTAGCTGAGAGTGCTGATCGGGAGTTGTTTGGCTGCTGGTTTTCCGACTTACACACGGGCCGATTGTCAGACTTTTTTTTAACCGGCCAATGTCTCCCGACATTCGGCCCGTGTGTATCCGGCTTTAGGCGGAGGACTCTGGCGACAGCATTTTTGATAGACTGAAGGTAGGATAGCCTGTGTAAGGCTAGGTTCACACTACAGCATGTAGCGGCTCACAGAAGGAGTCCGGCACGTCTCCAGTCACTGTTTCAGGTCAGATTTCAGCCCAAATTTGTGGCTGAATTTGGACCTGAAATGGAACAAAAGACGCACAGGGCTCCTGTGCAATTTGCACTAAAGCCGCTGCAGAGATGTGTGAACCGGCTCCATAGAAAGCCTAGTCACAATCTCCCACTAAGCGAATTGGATGTGCATCCAATTTGCATAGGTGTGAACCCAGCCAAAAGGTAGGCCAGTGAGGAGGGAGTTGCAACAGTCAAGGCAACAGATAACCAGGGCGAGAATTACAAACTTTGTGATGTCATTGGTTAAGAAGGGGTGTATTTTGGAGATGTTACTGAGGTTGCAAGATTTGGACAGTGATTGGTATTAGTATTTTACTGTTAAATTTCAGTGAGTAAGTTTAAAGTTGTTGTAAACCCCAGGAAAAAAAAAAAAACCCTGCAAGACAAAGGTATAATGAGCTAATATGCATCGCACACTAGCTCATTATGAATTACTTACCTGAAATCGAAACCCCTGCAGCCGTCCTCGTACACCGCTCCGGCGGCCGACATCGCTCCCAGAGTTACTTCCGGGTATTGCAGGCACCCGACGTGTGATTGGCTGGAGCCGATATGATGTTACTCCCGCGTATGCGTGCGGGAGCTGCCGGTAACGGCACACTCACTGAAGCAACGTATGTGCCGTTGCTTCAGTTTGCTTCAGTGCGCATGTGCCGATGACGTCGGCACATGCAAATACAGGGGATATCTCCTGAACTGTGCAGGTCTAGGAGATATCCAGGGTAACTACAGGTAAGCTTTATTATAGGCTTACCTGTAGCAAAAAGTGTGTTGTAAGGGTTTACAACCACTTTAAACATTGCTTTAAGGTATGTATTTTAATGCACCAAAGGGCATTGGCATAACCTGAAAGGGTCCTAAAAGTTTTGGTTGGTAAATACAGATACGCTTTACTGACTTTTGAACGAATGTATACATTTCAGAAGGTGTCATTATGCTTATATTCCTGTAGTTCTTAAACTTGCATCTTCAAGACTGATGCTCTACCAGAGCTGTGACACACACCAACCTTTCAGCCTGGGTTTGTTAAATCATTATTTGACAGAAAAATAGATGTGCAGAATGCCTGGCCAACAAATGGAATACATAAATAAAGCAGTATACATATCTTTGAAATAAATACAGATTTATTCAGGGGTAAACCATTAATTAAGTAAAATAAGTGGCCTGTACCAACCACTGTGTCCTTGTCCAATTATCCTTAACTCAAAAGAATTTTAAAAATATGTTTTGCAGCTTGATATTGTGAGATGAAGGACAAAGGATTAATGATAGGATGGATTTACAAGAAATGTAAGCCTTTGTATGTCACATAAGCAGCATATTCCAGTTTCTTAATGCTGTTTTTAGTACAGCATTTCAGCATCACACCCGGCGTCTGAAAAATGTACTAAATGATTTAATCTACGTGTTAAATGCCCAATCTTCTCATCCACATGCTTTGCCAGGAAACAGGTCTCAGCTGTAATTTGATTCCAGCAGTATTAAAACAAATAGCATGGTGTAAATGTCTGAATTAACTAATGTGTTTCAGAGGGACACGGTGCTAAGCAAGAAGGCATCTGGCTCTGTGATTCATGAAATGCTGCTCACCCAGCTGCTCCAGTATGAACACAAGCAGGCAGAGGTAAGTACATGTCTACTTAACAAGCCCCTGCCTCTGGATTTCTGACAACTCTAGATAAAAGTGACAGAAGGTTGCTGAGTGGTATCACCGACAGGTACAATTCCTTCATCAGGGAGATAGGTGTTTTTTCATTAGCTAATACAAGCAAAAGACGCCAATAGCAACCAACTGGGTTGTGTCTTTCAACTTAAGGCCAAACTGAATGTACAATTTTTAGTAGCTCAGGCATGCTGCTAAAATCATCTGTAATTAATTGCCAAGAGTACCAGTTGCTCACTGATGGAACAAATGGCTCCCTGGCTCATACAGTTTATCTATTGGTCAAGACTCCAGGGATTGGCTCCTTGACGGCAGGTATATTTCCCCATTCCCCGACTGCACAAAGTATAATATTTTTAGAAAAAAATTGAAGCTTTACAACCACTTTAGGGGAGAGGATAAGAGACATTTTGTGTAATCAGTGGTTCTCACCCATGCAGGGTGCGGAGTTCTAGGCTGGTCCGCCTGGAGAGGGGAGGACTGATTAGCATTCTCATTTAAGATCTGGAATTCAGAGACTTGGAGAGACTTTGGGTGGGGTAAAGAAGTTCCAAACCCTGATTACAGGGACACTGGCCCCAAGGGTTAACCTGCCTACAAGGGAGGCTTAAAAAATGGAGAAGGAGGAGGTCAGCACCTGTCTGTGAGGTGGAGGGGAACAGTTCACAGCTACAAGATAGTGTAGACTGCCTGGCAACTGAGACTTGGTTTGCTAAGCTCCTGCAGCTTTTCTTGGACCCTGAAGCAGATGGAAACTCTACATTAGGTGTGGGACTGGCACTTTGGTGGTGAGATGTAATATTTCTGTCCATATAGCAGAACTGCGGACTGTTTTGTATTTTTTTGTTTTGCTAAAGAAAAGCTATTTTATTTTCCTGATTTTTTTGAAGAATCAAGACTGTTTCACAAAAAATGTTTGGTGATCCTAAACTCTCCATATTACAATACATATAGTATATCGCAGAACATAGATCAAGATCAGGGGTTCTGACTTCACCCTGATTTTAATGGCTTCAAAATTGTTCCAGGTTAGATAATATGGAAGCCAGAGCTATAGATGAACACATTTCATTTTCAGAAAGCAGTCCGTTGTCAGTTTACCGCTCACTGGAATTCATCATTATTGCTTATTCTCCTAAATGTTCTCAGCCAAAGTCTATGTCTGTTAGAAACTCACAGGTCGCCTACAGAAGGTGTTTCTTAGCTTTACTAAAGTAAATTTACAATAAAACATTCTTTTAAATATAGCGATGTAGATTTTTACTTGTTTTTTAACCAATGAAATTGTGATGTTTATTGTCAGACCTTTTAATGATATGTACTGTATAATTGATTACCATACAATTAACATCCAGTATTATTTAGTGATGTGCATATATGATTACCAAACAACCCCATGTGCCTTCCAGAGAATTGACAATACTTCTGCAGGTCACTTTTCTAAATGACTTACATTTGACTGCACATTTGTGTTGAGCCATGGAATTAGAAATGACAGAAGTCAAAGGATCAGCAATGGCAGCATCCATACTACTTATCAGGATATATGCAGTTCAGGCTTGACAAAGGACATTCACGGCAGTCACAATTGGACACAATATGGAAATACTGATGGCTGTTTCGTTTTAGGTTGAGTACTGGAACTGGAAGGGAGAAATGAGCAAGCATGCATTCACATTTACATCCCACCACAGTATGCAGATGGACCTGTCCAGTTTACAGCAGGCTGTCATGTGAGTATTTACAGTATTTACAATATTTAAAACTGTGTATATGGTTCAATACAATATACTGGGTGAGTGAATACTGTATTACATATATCTGTCTTATAACATGTCAATAATAGTCAGCTACTATTCAGTGAAAGTCTGCAGAAATCTTTAGCTTTAAGCCTCATGCACACAGGACATTTTTTTCCCCCCTGAATGCCTGTGCTCCAGGAGCAGAAAACGCACCTTAAGAAACGCACCTAAGGCACTGACGCCCAGGCTCTGGCAACCAAAAGGGTTCCCATTTCATGGGTATCGGAGTTCAAGTACCTAGTTATACGTATTTCACCCAGGGTGGGAGATTTCATGTACCTAAATTTACTCCCCATACTGGCTACGGTCAAGGTACAGCTTGACGCATGGAGACATCTGCCACTGTCCTTGATAGGAAGGGTTAACCTACTTAAAATGAAGATTCTCCCAGTCTTCTTGTATCTCTTATGGAACACGCCAATTTGGATTCCCTGTTCCTTTTTTAGGAGGGTGAACAGCCTATTTAGCTCCTTCATATGGTCTACAACACATCCTAGGATTGGCCTTCGTACACTACAGGAGCCCTTAGGTCAAGGTGGCCTAACGCTACCTGACTTGTGTAAATACTTTATAGCTGGACAAATGGTGATTGCTAGACGCTGGCTTCAGCAACAGTGCTAGAGGCAGTCCTCATGGGCTCGTATGAGAGCCTGTCCTACTTAGTGTACAGGGGACCTCAGGCCTCTGCGTCTTTGACTGTTACTATACGCGCATGGGACAGAGCACAGATGTTGATGAAATCTGAGGATGGGAGTTGGTCACAAGACACCCCCATACGGTTCAACCCTAGACTACCCCACTTTGGTGCGATCCCTGACCCAGTGGTGTGGGCCAGGGTTGGTATTAAGCAATTGAAACACATAGTAGGGGGAAAAACACTGCTCACGTTCGACCAACTGAAGGATAAATATAATCTTCCCAATTGGTATTTCTTCCGTTACATTCAGTTAAGACACGCTTTCCTGACACAGTTCAGCTCAAACACGCTGGAGCTGAGTGCGTCCCCAGTAAAGAACATGCTCGGTGCTGAGGAGTTGCAAAAACCGCTATCAGCGGTCTACAAGGAATTATTTGTGGAAAGGCCAAAAATTCTCAACAAATGTAGGGATACATGGAGTGCACTGGTAACAGATTTTGGGGGGGAAGATTGGGATGATATGTGGGATTACCCGTCCAGACTCTTGTGTTGACCAGAGACAGGCTATAAAATTCTACATAGGGTGTATTATACCCCCGCGAGGATAGCTGGCATCTATGGTACTGGAGCAGCAGAGTGCTGGCGCTGCACAAATGACCATGCTGATTTTGATGACATATTCCGGCAGTTTCCACGGATATGGGAGTTCTGGATGGGGGTAACACGCACCATACAGAAATTGCTTTTGGTACCGATTCCTGTAATGGTCTCAGTTTGTTTGCTGGGCCTGGTGGAGGAGTTGGTGCCCCAAAGGGCACAAAGAACCATGATTTCTCTTTCCCTTTTTTACCATAAGGCTATTTTATTATGTTGGAAAAAATCTGAACCACCTATTTTCATACTGGAAAGATTTAATCAATAAAGCGCTACCTTTATACAAAGCAACATACTTAAGTAGGGGTTGCCTCAAAAAATTTGAGAGTGTATGGCAATGTTGGCTTGACGCCAAGGACACCTTGATTTGACCTGTTACGATAGGGGAGCGCTGTGACAGAACACTCTGTATGATTGGGTAAAAAGGACAGGTAAACTGGCTTAGATAAATTATCTGACTGTGCGATGAATGGGTGCACCACTGACTCTTGAGTACAAAAGCTTTTATTTGGAAAGTTATTGGTACAGAATGTGTTCCTGATTTGTTGAAATGCTGCACAAGGGATAGGGAGGGGAGCGGGGAGGAAGAGGGAGGTGGAGGACGGGAATTTTTTTGGTACATGTTTGTACTGTATATGTGTTAAAATGTCAATAAACATAAAGTTTAAAAAAAAAGAAACGCATCTAATGCTGCTTTTTGCATGTGCAATTATGCACATTCATGTGTATTCACGCATTTGGCGTTAATGCATTCTATTGGCCAGAATATTAATTTATTCTACCCATTAGAATGCAATTACAATCAAAAAGACCTAAATGTGTCTAGCGGTAATGAACAAACATGCAAGTGATGTTTTTTTTCCTGCCTTTAATGGCTCCTGCCTCGACACACCTGTAAATACCAATGGACATATAGGGAAGAATTACCAAAACTGGAGCACTTAGAATCTGGTACAGCTGTGAATGGTAGCTAACCTGCTTCTACCTTCAGCTTGTTGAGTTAAGCTTTGACAATAAGCCCTTGTTTACACAGAAGGTGGGTTTGAAATCATGCGAGTTCAGCTGAACTTGTACAATTTCAAATCCGCATTTCATTCAGAGGCGATTTGAAAGACATCTGTGCGGGTTTATGTACAGATGTCTGTTGAAATTGCCCCTGAAAGTCGCAAAAGTAGTGCAGGAACTACTTTTGGAAATCGGTGTGCCGCCGCAAAGTTGGCATCGCACGGATTTGGACAGTGCCATTGCCAGCAATAGGGTGCGATTTGATATGTCAAATCACATGTCAAATCGCTCCGATGTGAACGGGGGGCTTAAACCTGGAAGCTGATTTCTGTGCAGAGCTGTACCAGATTTTGCACACTACAGTTTTACTAAATCCCCACATAGGCTAACATAGAGGGGTGTTTAGAGGCATAAAAAAGAAAAGAAAAAAAGTCAAATGCCTGTAAAAGCAGTGTTTTTGACATCCTGTGGGCACAAGGCTTTATAAATAAGGTGTCATTCACACTAGATAGCAGGATTCTGTTACTTAAAGGTAATGTATAAAGCTTTTGCATGCCATTTTTATATATCTGTGCAGAGCATAATGCCCATTGCATTAAAAGAGACATTCAGGAATACAAAATAATAAACAATCATACTCGCCTAGATGACTGCAACACCAATCCCAGCTGCAGATGTCCCCCAACAGCTCTATATCAAGAACAGAGTGATCAAAAAATGCTGATCACTTAGTTCTTGATATTCAGTTCACAGAGAGCTGGTGACTGCCAGCCACTGTCTTTCCACCATACCCCTCCAGCGTTCACAAAAGCACTAGATTGTGAAGGGGTGGGAGCAGCTGGCTCAGTCTGCCAGTGGCTCGCTGCGAGGCTGAGCCAGCTGCCAGTCCAGGCATCTGGGTGAATCCTGACTGTGAAGTTGGGATCTTTCCATAGCCTGGACTGGCTACGTGACGTCAGCCGACAATGGGCTTTAGCCCACTGTCAGCGCAAAACGGGTCACAGGAGAGCAGCTCTTTCATTTGCATGGGAAGGTGCTGTGAGGGGGCATTCAGAATAAATGGCACTGCAGTGCACTAACATGCACAAAGTGTGTTTCAGTAACAAGCTGCAATACAATATTGTGAATTAACGTGTTTAGACATACTGAACATGCAACAAAAATCACTTAGATGTAATTAATCTCATAATTTTGTTAATGTTTTAATCAGGGCTTTTTTCTCAGGGTGCAGGTACTCCCCCCTTCCAAGTCACCCATTGTTCCCCCGCCCCACCCACCTCCGAGTACTGTCTCTTGGTTACATCCCCTACACACCACCCAAAGTCACCCCTTTAAGAGAATATAGGACAAAGTATCATTTTGTGATACTAAGTAATTTGTATGGAATTTGTTAATCGTAACAAGAAAACAGTGAATTAGATCTCCTGAAGCCAGAAAAAAGAGATTCCTCCCAGCAACAACAGACCCCCTGCAACAAAACTCTCCCAAACAACAATAGACCCCCGCCAGCAACAATACAGTAGATCTCCAAGTAGCCAACATCAATAGAACCTCCAGCAGCCAGCACAATAGACCCCTCGCTCAACAGTAGATCTCTACTAGCAACAATTGAACCCCTAGCAACATAAGACCTTTCCCCACCAACAACAGTAGACCTCGCCAGCAACAAAAGACCCCCCTAGCGAAAATAGATCCTCCAGCAGCAGTAGACCCCCCCCAGCACACCCCAGCACTCCATTCAGTACTAGAGGTGCCAGAACTGCTTTCCTCCGTGTTCCCGCAAAAAAAAAAAAACGCCCTTGTTTTTATAATCTTGTATCTTTTGCAATGTACATAGGGAAAAAACAAATTTGTTCATTAAATAGGTCGTTTCTGCTTTCTCCTTTGGAGTGTGACACAATGGTTGTGCTTTACTGACCCTTCTTACAATCCAAGCCTATGAGTTGGCCAACTCATTGAAAAATTCATTCCCTTTATGGCTGTTATCTTCTCTCAACAGCTGTTAAGCAATTAGAGTCTTTGTGGTGGCTAATCCACTCTAGTCCTAGTGGGCAATCTACAAGCTTCTAATGTTTATATAATATAAAAAAAGAAGAGCAATATTGTAAAAATGTGAAAGTCACAATAAAAATGGCTTTCCTTTAAAGCGGTTAAAGGCTAGGTTCAAAATTGTAGTTGCATTCAGGCACGCAAGATGCATCCTGAATGTTTGTATTTTTTTTTACAAAGGGACTAATGTGCTTCAGCTGTGGCACCATTGACTTGAGTGGGTGAAATTGACAGGTGGTGACTGTCAACTTAGCATGCAAAGCAAAGCATCACAGCCATGGCATGTGAACAGTCCCATCTGGTTGTATTGTAGACAATTGGCAGCCAATTTTGGGGGGGGGGTGGTAAAACTGCCCATGTAAAAGAGGCCTTAAACCCCAAAATAAAAATGTAATTATATTAACAAATTCTTTAATGTACAGTAGTTACATAGTTAGTCAGATTGAAAAAAGACACTAGTACATCTATCAACCATTTTAAAACATATGGCTGCATTAGTTTCCTTTTTTTAAATTTCTTTTTCCTTTACTTTCATCTGATGATCCAGCCAGTTGTCTTTCAACTTCCTTTAAAGTGGTTGCAAAGGCAAAAGGTTCTTTATCTTAATGCAATCTATGCATTAAGATAAAAAGCCTTCTGTGTGCAACAACCCCCCTCAGCCTCCCTAATACTTACCTGAGCCCCATCTCTGTCCAGCGATGTCCACGAGTGTCTCGGCCGCCCGGGACTCTCCCTCCTGATTGGCTGTGACACAGCAGCGGGACCATTGGCTCCCGAGGCTTTCAATCAAAGTCAGTTAGCCAATCAGAAGAGAGAGGGGGCAGGGCCGAATAACAGCTCCATGTCTGAATGGACACAGGGAGCTCCAGCTCAGCTTGTGTGCCCCCATAGCAAGCTGCTTGCTGTGGGGGCACTCAGTAGGAGGGAGGGGCCAGGAGCACAAAAGAGGGACCCGAGAAGAGAAGGATGCTCTGTGCAAATCCGCTGCAACAGAGCAGGTAAGTATAACATGTTTGTTATTTTTATGGAAGTAAAAAACAAGACTTTACAATCACTTTAAGGTCTGGTTCACACCTATGCAGGCTGCAGTTGATGCATATTCTAGGTGCATTTGCATTTTTTAATACACGTTTTTGATTCATTTAAATCTATGGAACTAAAAACATCACCTGCTGGTCCCTGGCCCTTTCCATAAAATGCACAGATGTGAATGTAACCCATAGGAAACCATGTTAAATGGACTGTAGTGTGTTTCTGCAAAACTGAAAAAGCACAAAAAAATGCATAGGTGTGAACCAGGCCTAAAAGAACAAGCTGTCCAGTGAAAGTGGCAGTTGGGGGATTCATACAAACCGTTTAACGCATGACAGGGGTGCTTACAATGGTCAGCCTTTATTAATTTATGTAAAATCTTCATCCCAAAAGAAAAAAAAAACGATGCTGCAACTGCTCAAATGGTGTTAGCTGGAGTTCACACCAGTGCAGCTTTGAAATTGCACTACTCCAGATTTCAAAGCCGCAGATCGGTGCGATTTGCACCTCCGATTTCTGTGCGGCTTGTGACTTCATCTAACAGAAGTCTATACACATTGCAATGAAATCACAAAAAAGTAGTGCGGGAACCTTTTTCAAAGTCACTGCAACTTGAGTCATAACAATTTGAACAGTTCTATTGCCGGCAATGGGGTGTGACTTTTCATGGGATTTTGAGCTATCAAATCACATGACAAATTGCACTAGTGGGAACCAGGGCTTAATATATAAGCCAGGTCCATCTAAAGCTGCTAGTGCATTTAAAACTACCCTCTCCCTTGATAATGCTGCAGTCCAAGAGTGGCTCCGTTTCTCCTACATTCAGAGTGGAGTGGAAGTGTGTTAGGCTCCATTCACACTAACGCGTTTTTTGATGCATTTTGCATTTTGCAGAAATGCATGGGAATTTTTTAACATGGGTTCCTATGGAACATGTTCACATCAATTCCTTTTTATACCTCTGCGTTTTTGGAAAGGGTCAGGGACTTTTTTCATGCAAAATGCAGCATTTTGCATGTAATAGAATTCAATGGACCAGCTTAAAAAACGCAAGTGCAGCGTTTTTGCAGCGTTTTTGCAGCGTTTTTCGTTTTTGGCATTTTTTTTTTAGACTGTATACAGTCTAAAAAAAAACTGTGAAAAAAAAACGCAAAACGTGGCAAAAACGCTGCTCAAAAACGTGGCAAACATCACAAAAAAAACTCCAGAAACACTCAAAAGCAACATGCATAGATGTGAATCGAGCCTTACTGTCCAGATTGTCAGGTGAAAGTAAAGGAAAAATGTTTAAAAAAAAAAATAATGCAGCCACCACATTGGTAAGCTGCACTATATTATATTTTTGCTAATACAAGTTTAATTACTGCAGTAGTCATTTAAAATGCATCCTCATTGACAACATGCTATACTTTTATTTAATAAAGTGGATTAAGAGCTGACCAGGCTCGATACTAGTCAATTACCAGAAGAAAGGAGGGATACAAAAGAAAACATTAGAAGAAAAGTACCTCTAAGCTAAAGAAGTTTTTTCAAGCAAAATCCCGAGGATGGTCTCCTATAACCATCAAGACATAAACCCATTGTTGGATACAACATTATCCAGGTGCCTCTTACTTTTGACATTTATCTTGTCAGAAGCTATATCTTGCCTCAGCTGCTCACACCTCAAATGAACTGCATGGAACTTTTATTAAATCCTCTGAATGACATCTAGAGCTAGTGAGAGAAAATGTCAGATCCCATTGATTCACGTACTACAGTGATATGGAATAAAGCATCGGCACATCCATCTAATCCACTTTAGGGGCATGCTGGATACTTATTGATTCAGCAGCAACACCTGGAGGGTTCTTACTATTCTGTTCTAGACACCAGAGGGGTTATATTACTCGCCAAACTATTTTGCCTTATCATCACAAGTTACTTTGATTAAGACATAATAGATTGATTTTATATAGAGCTTTCCCAGAGAGCAGCTTTTAAAAACAACCATTCTTGCGAACAACAGTTTAAAAAGAAAGACGTCTATTAAGGAAATTCATATTTTGTGTGAGTAAAGTATAGAAATAATGATTGGAGCATTCAAACTCAAACTTCTAAGTCTAGTCCCTACAGTGCTCTCAGTGTGGATGCTACAGCTTGGTCAGAAGCTTAGTTGTTCTGCCAAATTTGAACGCTGATCTTGCTGATCTAAAAAAAAAAACAGCTCTATAAAAATAAATTGAGGTTGTCAAGCATATCAGCACATGCAACCAAAGAATGAACCAATGAAAAAAATAGAAAAATAAGGGTAATAATTATTCACCATATACCAAAGCCCTTAAAGCATTGGAGTAACCAGTGGCGGCCCGTCCTTAGGAGGTGCACGGGCGCTGCCCCCCCATCAATGCCTACACCCCCCTAATCTGCATGCGGGGCCCCGGATGCATGGATTTCAATGAGGCTCTAATCGGCTTCAAAAAAGGGTGGGCCCTGAGCCCACCCACTTGTGTGACAATAGCAAATTAATATTGGCTATTGTCTTCCAGATTCTCCTCTCGGACAATCAGGAAGCAGTTCCTGAGACCCGATTGGCCATGGAGTCTTAGGACTCTCGGACAATCGGGTCTCAGTCAGGACCCACTTCCTGTTCAGCCTGTAGGAGAAGCGATAGTCCCAAGGCGAGGAGCTGCAGCCCGGATCCATGTCTGCCTGATCTGCCTCCTTCTTAAGGTAAGGGGGAGGTCGCTGCATTCCTGTCCGTCTCCTGTGGGGGGGGTGGGATTGCCACATTCCCTTCTGTCTCCCGCGTTGGGAGGGGGGGGGCTTACCACCCGGCAGTTTAAAATGAAAAGTTCTAATATATACAAAGTTCAGATACATGTCTGCCATCTGTCATAACTACACACTGGATACATGATTACAAAAAGTTATAACAAAGGTTAACAATATATAGTGTTGTGCGTTTGACATCAGGAATTACCTAATCGATAATTATATTGAGTAGTTTTCATCAATTACATTTCTTTTTCAAAAACACAGATCAAATGATATGAATACAGACTAAATATGGAATATTTATTCACTAGACATGTATTCACAATAAATAGTTTGATTATGGATGGACATAAATAAAATCTTACATAAAATGCTAAATTATTTGCAACACTCGCTAATGGGTTTTGCTATACCATATGAATGGAGCAAAAGGATTAATTCCTCCCCGTTGGCAAAATAACCATCTATATATACATTAATGGTCAGAAAAGGTTTAGGGGATTATCACGGTGCCCAGCAATAATTGAAATCCATAAGGTAAAATGACAAAACTTTATTCACAAATAATTAAAAAAGAGATGTATATACATACATATCAAGGGTGTGAAAAATACAAACAATCAGGGAAATAAAAAGCCAACTGAGCAGTGGTATCACATATACCCGCCTATGGCGTGATGGCAGGTTACGTGAACAGGTATATAAAGTCCTACATGTTTCGCCATCTATATATACGGTATATATAACTACCAGACAATAGTCTGTGATTTACGCAGCCTAACAGTTAACCTCCTGTAAGAAGAGTATGAGTTAAACTATGTAAAATAAAAATTATGGTACGATACTATATCGCCAAACAAAAGATGATAAAATTGGAAAAACATAAATAAAGTAGAAGAAAAATCTAAAATAGTTATTCTATCGGGGGAATAATCATTTATATACTACAAGAAATAATCGAAATATAAGAAATCAAAAATAGGTATATTCAAATAATCAATGAATCAGGAAAGATCAATGTAACAAAATTACCCTTCGTAAATGGCTGCTGGCTTACAATGTTCTTTACCAGAGTCCCCTAAGATGGCTGCCTTTCCCAAAATGGTGTCTCATCAAGGTGGAGCTGTGTTTTGGCGTCCTCAAAGTGTCAAATGATTAGGCATGATGATAAGTGTATGTGTGAAGAGTGATGAATGAAGTGAAGTCCCAGTGTGAATGACGTGTGTGTAGTCCACCTAATGGATTCCTCTCCTGGTCCTATATACCATTCTGGAAATAAGCTCATGAAAATTTTATTAAGCCTAGCCCAGAAGGTGGAACTTCTTTTCATTGGTTCCTGTGGCTAAATATTAATTCTATTATTTGTTTAGGCATTGCCTCTCTTAGCCACCAAGTGCCATCCTAGGACAAGGGATATATTTGTTCTAAATTATTCTTAAAAATAATTTGTTATAAGAATGTCCCTTTTCTCATGGTACAGGCGTGACCATATGATATTTCTAATACATATCTGTAATATTTAGGACATTTCTAATGCAGCAATATTTCAAACATAATTATATTAATTAGGAAGAGATGTTTTATATATATATATATATATATATATATATATATATATATATATATATATATATATATATATATATATATAATGTACATATAAAACATATAATATACATATATTATGATTAATTATACATCTAGGTAAAAGAAAACTATTTAAACTATTTCTACATTCTACATGTAGGATATTTCTAATCAGAATAAATACATACTACATCACAAGATTATTCTTATGCCAGTAGACAATAAAATCATGACTTGAATCCATTTCATGGGATATGATACATGAGGTTATAGTCTTATAAACATACACTCTTAAATATATGCGGAGATGGTGCGGTTCTTATTAAAATATTATAATAAATACATTAAACAAAAGCTCCATAGTTCCCTCTTAGCATATTATGGACCATGGAGGTTGTACATACATATCTATGTCAATATTCCTAGGGGGATCTCCATTGTATAGTATCCACATATTTTTAATGGTGTCTGAGCTGTACTCCTCTTCCAGTGGTGAGGAATTATAGGTGGGAATTCAGGTTTTTTTTTAGCCTGTTTACCGAGGTATATTAGCGGTTGTCCAGGTATAAACATTCCCCAAGGCCCTGTTATACATTGAATGTGGTGTATTCTAGCCTTGGAAAAGCAGTTGATGTTTGCTGTTTTTCAGAGTTTTATCACTGGTCCGAGGGTCTTCAAATACATTTTATTTAGCAACCATAAAATAAATGTATCCTTGGCTTTTATATTCCCAGTTCTGCAAACAGCTTGCTTACAGACCTCCAATAGGATGATAAAAACACAGGATGTCTCTGGTTGAAAACTTAGGTGACTTGTCCTGAAGCTGACCCTTGTTCTGGGGCTTATTTAATCTTAAACATCCATATTGAATTAATGAAAATATGTCTATTTCTTCACCATAGTTCTGACAATAGTATACATGATTACAAAGGGGTAACCCATAAGTTGTCTATGCATTTCTTGGGTCTAGCCCTCTTCTTCAGGAGAAGGAAAACCCACATAATACAACATATTATTTAATAAATTTAATTTCTATGCCGGCATGTGTACAAACAGATCAAGAAAACATAGCCATTATGCATAAACAGAACTTGTTCACATCTCCTTCCCCTGGCTAACAACCCAAGGCGGGAGATCAGGCACTTATCCCTCTGGATCAATGGCCATAATGTACATTTTTATTGCTCATTGCTACACAGTTTAAAGCCCAACTCTTCTAGTTCTCCCCTTCCCCATTGGAGGCCCTGCAGCAGTATCTTATGATTACTTTTATATAATACTTCTTTCAAATGTCTTCAGGCTGGTCACTTGCTGGTGATGAGCAGGGTCCTCTTTCACGTTTGATCTTCTCTTGTTAGTAGGCAGTCATGTATGTGAGCACATGACACTGTGGTGACTCCCCCTTTAGTGGGTGCGTCCATAACACACTGCACTCATAGGATTTCCTCAGTCTTTTGCTTTGAATGATGATGGGTGTCATGATAAATAAGTCCCGCTGTCAGCAGTTCAAATGGAATGTTTTTAAAAGCATGCTCACCCAGCTATACACCGAGAAAAGTGTTTCAGCACTGATCTTACTGAATATAACTCAGGCCCCACGTGTAAAAACAAAATGATGATATATTATAAAGCACAGTTTCATTCTTTATACCTAATGTCTGCTCAGTTAATTCGTTTTCTGATTTAATTATATTTGAGCACATTCAAATTAACTTACCCAAAATGAGACCGTAGTTTGAGATGTTGAGTTGTCACTTTTCAGAAGAATTTACCTACTTTCTTGATAATTAATAGTAAATGGCAAGCTTTCAGCAAACACCACCAAGTGCACCCCATGGACTACAGTTATCTGCTAGCACTGCTGAAGACGGTTGAAGAACAGTGGGATCCTTCGATGTGTCCAAAAGAGCTGGTATGTACTATGAACAAATATACCAAACATATTTTCTTCTATATTTTTGTAGCCAGTTTTATTTTTTCACTGTAATTTTTTTTGTAAAAAAATATAATTAAGGCTATTGTGCAACATTAAAAATGATATGAACCAAGTAAAAATCTGAAATACCCTAAGCAGTCTCTGTTCCACTTTTTCATGTGTTTGGCAGAAACTGTTTACGTAAAAGTATTTAACGTTTCAGAAGCATTGATGGGCTTGACATGAATGGGTGGCAGTTTCTTTATTACCAGTTAAAGGTCTAAGGTCTAATCACAGATGTCATAACATGCTATATTAAATAAAGTGGTAGTAAACCCAAAAGCAAACAATCATTATAATTCAGTTTACCAGTTCTTAGATGTGTTGGCTGCATTAGTTTAACTTATAAGCCTTCTTTCCTTAATTTTCATCTGGTAATTCTGGTCAGTAAGTCTTTTGCCTTTAAACAGAACAAGCTCTCCTGCAAAATGTAGCAGTTAAAGTGTTGAGACAAACCATTTACCACTGACAGGAGTGCTTGCAATGACCAGCTTTTATTTATTATTATAAAACCTTTATTCCAAAAGAAAAACTGTAACTGCTGTAACTGCTTGTGTAACTGCAGTGTAAGATGGAGTTCTGCTTTAATTTGTTAGTGTATCTAAATCTGCTAGTACATCTAACACTCCCCTCCCCCAGGCTGATAATGCATCTGTAGCACCCTCTAGTATGTGTGCTAGATATATATATACAGTGCCTTGAAAAAGTATTCATACCCCTTGACATTTTCCACATTTTGTCATGTTACAACCAAGAATGTAAATGGATTTTATTGGCATTTTATGTGATAGACCAACACAAAGTGGCACATAATTGCAGAGTGGAAGGAAAAAGATAAATGGTTTTCAAATTTTTTTTACAAATAAATATGTGAAAAGTGTGGTGTGCATTTGTATTCAGCCCCTGTGAGTCAATTCTTTGTAGAACCACCTTTCGCTGCAAGTTTTTTTGGGTATGTCTCTACCAGCTTTACCCATCTAGAGAGTGACAGTTTTGCCGATTCTTCTTTGCAAAAAGGCTCAAGCTCTGTCAGACTGGATGGAGAGCGTCTGTGAACAGCAATTTTCAAGTCTTGCCACAGATTCTCAATTGGATTTAGGTCTGAACTTTGACTGGGCCATTCTAACACATAAATATGCTTGGATCTAAACCATTCCATTTTAGCTCTGGCTGTAAGTTTAGGGTAAAACAATTAATAAAAGAACCGCGCTAGTGAAATAAGTATTGAGTAGATACTTAAATAATATAAATATTGTGATATAATCCACATAATATATCAAATACAGCCCAATATTGTGTGATAAGTGAATAATCAAAAAATGTACTAAAAAAATAAATGCAAATAAATATAAATATAAAAAAGTGACAAAAAAGATAAAGTCCGTGACTTAAAAAGTTGTGTAGGATATCCACAGTCCTTATTGAAATTAATTCCACCAACAGTGACTGAAAAACTTAAGTGAATAGAAATATCTTGTGAGAGGAATCCACCACCTATGCAGATATATGTTTACCAGAGGTAACCTATATGAAGCTTATGCCCGAAATCCACTCAGTGGGGACACCACCATCGATCTCAGCATAGAGGGAGGATCACCCAGGACTCACCGACAACCAGGCCAAATACCTCAGCAATGGGAACCCAGGGGAATAAAAAACACATCCTCCATAGTGTGAATCCGCTTACACAGTTTATTGAAAAAAGTAAAAGTAGCGCACTTACTAGAAAGCACAAATACAACAGCATGTAGTATAAATCAGCCGGCCGGCCTGCATGCACCCGTTCACAGAGGAAATGGAAACGATGACGTCAGCGCGTCTGCCTTCCGACGTACGTTTCGTCCTATTGGACGTTGTCATAGGAACGTAAGTTTAGGGTAGTTGGCTCTTTTGAAATTCAGTGTCTTTGTATTTCCCTTATGTTTGCTATTTGTGTGATTTATACTGAAGCCAATTGACCTGTGATCGCTGTTTCCTAAATTGCCCCGTATTTCCACATCCGTGATCAGGTCTGTATTGTGGTAATCAGTAGATCTAGTAATGCTTTATTTCTAGTTGGTGCGTCTACCATCTGACTCATGAAATTGTCCTGCAAGACATTTAGGAACTGGCGAGCCTTAGATGAATGCGTGGTTCCCTCCGTCCAGTCTATGTCTGGATAATTAAAATCCCCCACTCCCACTCTCTGACATCTCTCTCTCTGACATCAGAAACCGGTGGCATTGGCAGCAACTCAGGACCATGTAGTGGCGATCTTTCACAGAACAGGGAGGCCCCTTTTGTCTGTCCTTCAGTGACAGCTGTGCCCTCTGTACAGATATGACAACTAATACCTATAAAATTTTGGGAGGTGAACAAAGATTCTTTTATGCACTTGCCGACCTGCTCACGCTGATATACGTCAGCAGAATGGCTCTCCTGCGCAAACTGAAGTACCCGTACGTCAGTCCGCAAAAGCAGGATAGCGGGGGCCTGCGAATGCGGCGAGGAAAGGCAGAACAGGGAACTGCCTATTTAAACAAGGCATTTCCCTGTTCTGCCTAGTAACATGACAGAGATCGTCATTAGGAAAAGTGATCTCTGTCATGTCAGTGGTAGCCCATCCCCCCTACAGTTTGAACACGTTGAGGGAACACACTTACCCCCTTGATCGCCTCCTAGTGTTTAACTCCTTCCCTGACATTGACATTTATACAGTTATCAGTGGCTATTTTTAGCTCTGATCGCTGTATAAATGTCAATGGTCCCAAAATAGTGTCAAAAGTGTCCGATCTGTCCGCCGCAATGTCGAAGTCCCGATAAAAATCGCAGATCAGTGCCATTACTAATAAAAAAATAATAATAAAAATGCCATAAATCTATCACTTATTTTGTAGATGATATAACTTTTGCGCAAACCAATCAATATAAACTTATTGCAATTTTTTTTACCAAAAATATGTGGAAGAATACATATCGGCCTAAAATGAGGAAGAAATTCGTTTTTTTTTATATATTTTTTGGTGATATTTATTATAGCAAAAAGTAAAAACTATTCCTTCTTTTTCAAAATGTTCTTTTTTTTGTTTATAGCGCAAAAAATAAAAACCACAGAGGTGATCAAATGCCACCAAAAGAAAGCTCTATTTGTGGGGAAAAAAAGGACATCAATTTTGTTTGGGTACAATGTTGCACGACTGCGCAATTGTCAGTTAAACTGACACAGTGCCGTATCGCAAAAAATGCTCTGGCCATTTAGGGGGTAAAACCTTCCGGGGCTGAAGTGGTTAAAGAATTATTTATTTATTTATTTATTTATTTTATGGTAATGACAAAAAAGTAAACAAAATAGATTAACTATGCTTTTTCCCCAGTGATTTTAAAACATCTAATGGGCATGCGTTTTAACAGTCAATGCAACACACGTTGACATGCTTTTTAATGCATTCAGTTTATTTTAAAGAAAACACATGTGACAAAAACACAAATGTGAATGGGCCTTAAAAAAACTGTTGATGGCATCACATGAAAATGCAAAAGAACTTGCGTAGAAAGGTGTTAATCCAGACTTAAGCCTGGTACACACTACAGTTTTCTTTCATGCAACTCGCAGATTGCACATAAAAAAACTGACAGCTCTGGGCGGGAGCCGCTGTACTAACCATGCGAGGTTAGTCCAGCGATCTCCCCCGCTGGGCTGTTGTGTTCTGACAGGGGACGGACCGTCCGCCAAAGCACTCTGATCAGCGCTCTCTGCCATTGGCTGAAAGCGCTGATCGGGAGTCTTCGGCTGCTGGTCTCCCAGCATGCACATCTGACAGACCGACATATACACGGGCAGAATGTCGGCTGGTATTTTTTGTACCGGAAATGTTTCCCAACATTCGGCCCATGTGTACGGGGCTTTAGACTGCAAATACTGCTAAGGCCGGGTTCACATATGTGCAGCTGCGGGTCCAGTGGGTTTCTGTACACCGGTTCAGGTGCTACTCAGGTCTGAGTTTTTGCCTTAATTCACACCTGAACCGGACCCGAAGACGCACAGGACCCCAGTGCAATCCAGACCGCGTCCACCCTGGACCTGTGTATGGGCTCCACTGAGAGCTGGTCACATTCGCCTGTCATGCAAATTGGATGTGGGGAAACCCGCATCAAATTCGCATATATGTGAACCCAGCCTTAGTGATAATCAACTGCGGCCAAAAATATATTTTTTTTTCTTTGGTTTGACCTAAGATATCTTATATCTGCTCTGTTGCTGTGGATTATTGCTTTTTAATTAAACACAAATGTGATTGACTGGGGAGAGAAAAACATGTTTTTTTAACATAAAATTGTATTTAATTTTAACAAACAGACAGAGAGTAGATCAAGGAACAAATACATTCAGACATAATCATATAACAGTAGTACAAGCTATATCAGAAGAAATTATTGTAATAAATGCATGAGTCAGTTAGATTGCAATTAGTGACTATATTAACAAAGTGCAGGAGTTAGAAACCCAAAGGCTGGGGGGGATGTGGGGGGGGGGGGTCAGACATGGCCAATCAAATCGTTCACACTCACAATCAGACTGGGGTTTGAAAAGAACCAGGGGGGTAAATGGTGGTAAAGGGGTGTGGGGGAGAAAGGATATCCGAACCCTACTCAATGGGTCAGATGCCACGCATTCACCCAGGCGGCCCATATTTTATCAAAGTTCTTTGGACAGTTTCTTTCTAGGTAGGTTAGTTTATAGAGAGGCAGGGTAGCATTAGAAAAACATGTTTATATATACATCCATGGACCTGTCGATTATAGATGTCAGTAGGGCCTTGTTTATCATCATGTTCCTAATAATAACTGGAGGTTATTTCCTAGATTTAAATTGGTACTAAACCCAAAAGCAAACATTTATTATATTGCAACTTACTAATTCTTGGATGTGATGGCTGTATTCGTTTTCTTTTTCAGACTTTCTTTCCTTTATTTAGCTGACCATACATGTGTCCATTTTTGTTTCATTCAGCCAGAGGGTTGAACAAAAAAAACGAACCCGATTCCCGTCGATGCGGGAATTCTCCATGCTGTGTCATTGTATTCTGCCAGCGGGGAAACTCCCCTACCATCAGAATATACAGATCAGCGCTGCAGTCTATTGCCTGCGGCGCTGATTGAGCAGAAAACATAACGACAGGGCAGTTGAACAGAAGCAGATTGACTACTGTTCAACCACAATGGCCACACATGGATTGAAATTTGCCCGACCCTGCTGAACCGGCTGAATTTCGATCCATGTATGGTCAGCTTAAAGTGATTCTAAAGGTTGTTTTTTAATAACAGACATGTTCTACTTAGCTTCTCTGTGCAATGGTTTTGCACAGAGCAGCACGGATCCTCTTCTTTTTGGGTCCTGTGCTGGTGGTCCTGGCTTCTCCCCCCTGTTGGGTGCCCTCAATAGTAAGCCTCTCGCTCCTAAACCACACTCCAGGAAATGAACAGTGTCCATTCACACATGGAGCATGGCTCAGCCTCACCCCCGCTCTCTCCTCATTGGCTCACTGGCTGTGATTGACACTGCTGTGTGAGCCAATGAGGGAAGAGAGACACGGGAGAGCCGATGCTCTCATGCACATAACTAGATCATGATGGGGTTTAGGTAAGTATAAGGGGGGATGCTACACACAGAGTTTTTTATCCTAATGCATAGAATGGTTTCAATAGTAACTAATTTCAATGAATACAAAATAAATATTTACGAAATTCATTTGTTTCATTCGGATGTTTGAAGCATTCAAATGAAACAAATGATTCAAATTAATTTCAAAGCTAGATGTTAAGGAGCAGGGCGGCAAGCCGGCCACCGGGTCCTTTACCAACCATGACTCATCTGCTGTCGGCAGGATTCCTGGCTAAAAGTAGAATGTAAACAAAACAATTGCCGGCATTACATTTTTTTTCAAAAAATGGCATGGGATCCCCCACAAAATCCATACCATACCCTTATCCAAGCATGCAGGTCAGGAAAAGGGGGTTATGAGCGAGTACCCCCTCCTCCTGAACCATACCCTTTTGAGTTTGGTATGGATTTTAGAGGGGAACCCCATGCCCAAATTTGTTTTAAAAATGGCGTGGGTCCCCCCCCACCAAATGCTTACCAGGCCCTTAGGTCTGTTAAAGATTTTAAGGGGGTGAATGGAATTAAGGGGATTTTGGGGGTTCCCCCCAAAATCCATACCCTTATTCGAGCATGCAGCCCGGCAGGTCAGGAAAGGGGGTGGGGCGAGCGAGACCTTTCTTTTTTTTTTTGGTGAATCTTCTCATTCATGAAAAAAGTGTCAAAAATAAATAAAGACATGAACATAGTTCGTGGAATCGAGCACACACTGCACCCCCTCCCCCCAGGCTTTGCATTCTAACAGAAGGACTCCCGGCTGTCAGAATACACTGATCAGTGACTGCAGGTGCCCAGCGACAAAAGTTTTCCAACATTCTTGTTTATCAAAAGTCAATCTAATGATGGAGGAGGATTTGGAGGAATAGGGACAGCCACACATGGATCGAAATTCGGCTGGCCCCTGCTAAACCAGCTGAATTTTAATCCATCTATGGACAGCCTAAGAAGGATAAAAAATGTATGGCCTGAAATGCTTGCGATGAGGGTAAAATTAGCTTTTTTTCATGGGTGGGAGTGCTGGTATAACATTGATGAACTTTATATACAATGTAACAACCCCCTTCCCTCTCAATCTGCAGCATATCATCCTCTGCAAACCAGAAACATTCCAATCAAGATATAATGTAAGAGGTTGGTCTTAGATAAGGGCCATTATAAGGAAAAGCAGTTGAGTTTCTGATCTTATTTTAAACCTCATTGTTTCTTCCTGAGTGTACTGATACTTTGGGAACATATTGCTTCCATAATATTAAAACTATCAAAACTGGCTGAAATTGTTAGTACCAGGGATGACATCCACACTTTTGACTAAAGCGTTAACAGTTTAAATAGGCAAGTGAAATATTTTCATTTTGAGGTTGTGAATGATATCCTACGTCTAGCAGTGGACATTTTTCTCTTGGTTTAATTACCCAGAAATAATAATGGTGAACAATTTATGCAATTTCCCATCTCTCTTTCATTAAACTGTACTGGGGAGATTGCCAAGCCATTCTTTGGCTAGTGGCACTGCCAGGGAGATCTCAGTACAACAAATTTGATTTGTGACTTGTTTGCAAGCTTACAGCCAAATCAGTCATGGATCTGAAGCATCACGTATTTAGTACACAGCCATGAAATGCATGACTGGAATGCCAATATATTGATTTATAGCACAGTAAATCTATATATGTTTCTATTTAGTTTGTTTTTCTTGCCTTGCTTAACTGCTTAGGCAGAAAAAAGAGCAGCTCTGTAAAGCCTCATACACACGATCTGATTGTTGGCCAACAGAGCGTCTTATTTTTGTCCAAAGGGCGTGTGCCAGGAACTTGTCTTGCATACTAATGGCACACAATTGTTGGCCAACAAGCCAATGAACGTAGTGACGTACTAGATGTACTACGAGACTACAAAGAGGAAGTTCATTTCTCAAGCTCCAGCCTTTGGGCTCCTGCTGCTAATTTCATGTTAGTAGAAGTTTGGTGAGTGTTGATTCCTACTTTTCAGTTCGTTTCTGAACGGCCGTTCGTCAACCAGCCATGTTGCGGAATCGGAGGAGAGAATGTGCTATTATTGGAATTATTGCTTTGACCCAAGTCCAGTCCAGGAACAGGGGGAGGAGGAGTTCTTGGACCAAAAATTGTTTGCTTAATCGTGAGCAATTATGTCATATGCCATTATTGCGGGAGCTCCAGGAGAATAATCTATGATTTTCGGAATTATCTCCAGATAACGGAACCCTGCTTTCACCAACTCTTGGCATTGGTGACCCCCTATATTAAGAAGCAGGACACATGCATGAGGCTTGCCATCACTCCAGAGCAAAGGCTCATAGCCACCTTGCAGTACTTGGTGACGGGGAGAAATCTCCAGGACCTCAAGTTTACCACTGGGATCTCCCCCCTGGCTCTGGGACTCATTATTCCAGAGACCTGCTCAGCCAATATTCAAGTCCTGCAGAAGGACTATATTAGGGTAAGTTTTTACCTTTAAGATTACATTCTATGTATTAATGTTTGCGAATGTATTGTATTAATTTGTGGATTACATAATTATCAATATTGTAATATGCTGTGAATGTCCTCTTTGTCCTCATGCATGCTCTAAGCTTTTCCTGCTCCTTTTTGGCCTACATGCATATTTTACATAACTAACCTCCCCAGCATGCTCTCCTGGGCCCATACACACCTAGCCTAGTAACTTAACCTCTTGCCGACCGACTCACGCCGATATATATTGGCAGAAGGGCACGTACAGGCAGATTAACTTACCTGTACGTTGCCTTTTAAGAAGCGGATTGTGGGCGCACGCCCACCGTGACCTCCGTGAGTGTGATCGCGGGCCCACGGACCCGATGTCCGCGGGGATACCCCCGATCGTCTCACGGAGAGGAAGAATGGGGAAATGCTGATGTAAACAAGCATTTCCCCATTCTGTCCAGTGACAGGACACTGATACAGCTCCCTGTAATTGGGAGCGGTGATCAGTGTTGTGTCACACATAGCCACGCCCCCCACAGTTAACAAAGCTCATCTTAGAAAATGGAAAATAAGCCCTTGTTGGCTGGATATGATTGGTAACCCTGGAGAAGTGGTGTCTAGATTAAGTGAATTTGTACAAATCAATACAGGCACTGCGTTGCCTTGGGGTGGTCTGGGACTCCCTAGAGGCCTATCTCAGAGGCCTCTTAATCCAACAAGTGGCAAGAACTAAGGGGAAATTGAGAGAGTGGAAGAGGGAAATCAGGAATAAGATGATCCAGGCAGAGAAGCGTTATATTGAAGATCCAACCCCTGACAAACAGAGGGATTGGCTAGATAAGCAACAAGTTTATAAAATGGCAATTACTAGGAGGACGGAGAATAGATTAATATTTCAGCGATAGTGCTATTTTGGTGAGGGGGAGAGGGTCGGTCGTACGCTCTGCCTCTTGATCAAATCTAATACCTCCTCCTCCACTGTTTCGGCGATTAGGACATCAAGTGGCGACATTACTACAGACACGTTAGGGATAATGCATGCATTTAACAATTATTATAAATCTCTGTAAAATATAATAGGAGAGTAGGGGGTGTAATAATGGATGATTTCCTCCAGCAAATATCAATCCCGATCTTGCCAGAGAAGGATAGAATGGATATAGAAGCACCAGTGACTCTTGAGGAGTTAAAATGGGCAGTGGCGGATATGCCTAACCAAAAATCAAAAGGTGCAGACGGGCTCCCGATAGAAATATATAAACGCTATTATAAGGTATTACTCCCTGAATTGCTGAAAACACTGGGATGGGCGCTAGATAATGGTAGACTCCCTACTTCAATGTCAGAATCTACTATTATTGTAATACACAAGGAGGGGAAAGATCAACAGGATGCCTCCTCTTACTCATTATCATGCACTATTATGCACTGACGTAAAAATCTTGGCTAAAGTCTTAGCAACCCGACTAAATAAATGTATTCAAAAGTTGATACATCCTGACCAGTTGGGTTTTATTCCCAGTAGATCAACTAGCACTAACATCAGAAGAGTCTTTTTAAATATGCATATCCCTACTGATAATTTAGGTCCCAAGGCCATTTTGGCCTTGGATGCCGCTAAGGCTTTCGATAGTCTCATTCTAGACTATCTGTGGAAGGTGCTAGAGCGATTTGGGTTTGGCCCCACTTTCATTAGATGGGTGAAACTACTTTATAATGAACCTAGAGCAAGAATCAAGATTAATAATGAGCATTCAGCGGTGTTCCAGCTAGAGAGAGGGACTAGACAGGGCTGTCCCCTATCTCCCCTATTGTTTGCTCTGGCAATGTAACCCCTTGCAATTATGACTAGATCACGATTGGACATACAGGGGTTTTGGCGCCAGTTAGAAGAAGACAGGATTGCGCTGTTTGCAAACGATGACCTGTTTTTTCTTGGAGATGTTGAATCTTCCCTAAATGCTGTGATACAAACGGTCGGCGAGTTTGGGCGGCTTTCTGGCCTGGTCATCAATTGGGACAAGTTGGCTTTGTTACCAGTCGACCCACTTGGTGACCAGTCACTGCCGGGAACCCCCTCCTGAAAGTAGTGGTCAAGCTGAAATATCTGGGTGTTTGGATCACTAGTAATATGAACCAGTACGTTAATGATAATTTAGTCCCATTGCTATTGAAATTAAAGCAAAAGGGAGACATTTGGTGCCGCTTCCCTCTGTCTGTTGCAGGGCGCTGCAATCTAGTTAAGATGATATGGCTCCCACAGACATTGTATATATTCCATAACTCCTTGACTTGGATAGGTCAGAAGTGGTTTAAGAGAATCGAATCCCTATTCAGGGAACTAATTTGGAAGAAGGGCCAATCTAGGATTGGCCTGCAAACTATGCAACTACCGATTAAAGAAGGAGGTATGGCGATCCCTCATCCAAGACTATATTTCTTGTCATCCCAGCTCCAACACCTAGCGGGCTGAGGAGTCTTGAATGGTGGGAATTCCAGTAATAAAATGATGATAGCGGTGGCCCCACATAGCACATTAGTGGAGGTACTAGAAGCAGACTCTCTTATTTTTAGATGCCCGATGATAGTTCTAGTTAGTAAAGTGTGGCAAGTAACAAAGGCACTAATGGGCTATAACGGGGTAACTGAATATACCCCTTTATGGCATAATAAAAATCTGTCCGAATTAAGGGGCATAGAGAGACCCCGGGAATGGGAAAGGCAAGGTATTAGCCGCCTAATTCAATTGTACAAGGGTAACCTCATGAAGACATTCCTAGATTTAAGACGTGAATTTAACATCTCAAATAAAGCATTTTATAAATATCTACAGATTAGACATGCCATTCAAGCCCAATTCGGGTCCCAAATCATTGAATAGACCCGGATTCCGGTACTCCTAAAAATAACTAAACCAGTCTTAATTAAAGGCCTGATTTCCAAGTTATATGCCAGTCTAGGAGATAGAATTATGAGTGGAGTAAGATCCCTTAAGAGTAGAGCTGGGTGGGAGAGAGACGTAGGGACAATAACTATGGAACAATGGGATAAGATTCTAGAACAAGGAGCCCTGGTCTTGATCTCCCCCTTGCAGAAAGTCTCCCACCTGTTCTTAATCCATAGAGCCTACCATACCCCCCAAAAAATGTTTAATCTTGGATGGAAACCTAATAACGAATACCCTAGGTGCAAGATGCCAGGCGATCTTATCCACATGGTATGGAAGTGCCCAAAGCTTTTTAGATACTGGGTCGAGATAGTTGATGAGATAAATCAAATCTTTGGGACTACTTTGGAACGCGCGGCCAAGGCATGTCTACTAGGGAGCTTGGAGAAAGTTAGAGCAACACCCAATACTTCTGTAGCAGTGCTGAGATGCCTGTTCCAAGTGAGGAGACTAATAGCACAGAAATGGCAGGCACAGTCCCCCCCAACTGTGAAGAACTGGATTGAGGTTATCAATTCAATGGTTTAGAGTGAGAGTGGTATACATTAGGCAAAATAACCTCAGAAAGTTTGTGAGATTATGGAGACCTTGGTTGGAGAAGATGGGATGTCCCTTATAAGGGGATGATGGGGACCTGGAGAGAACCTCTCACCCGCCCCTCACCATATTCCCGCCTCTCCCATCTTTTTGCTGCTCGAGGTCTCTCTCATACACCTTTTCTTAGCCCACAGAGTGGGTTTCTTCCCTATCTTTCCCTATTTCTAATTGCTAATAGATAATTAGATATGTCTATTCAATGTTTTGATGTTGTGTGGTAAAGGGCTGGGAGCAGTGTGGGTGGTAGGGTGGGAGAGGGAATATAAAATAATATTTTAATTTCAAACATCTTTTATTGGTTTTATACAAAAACAAGAGAGTATAAAAAGAGTACAGGATTTGAAATCACATATCATGTAACATCCGCTGATACATAAGATACGCCTGCTGGGGCTAGAGCATTAGCATTTATAAGGCACATTGAATATGATAGACTCAGGCGTATAGGAACCTATGCTTGAAACCTTGTAACTGGTGTAAACATAGAAAGAGCCCCCTAAGGGGATTGTCTGACGACTAGAGAGGCACTAGGGGATCCCACCGGCACCCCTAACGGGCTCATGCTGTGCACAGTGTGAGCCCCCCATCTCTCCTAACCAGGGATTGACCTAGGGCCTTAGGGTCTCAAGGATCTATACTATATAATTACTGGAGATTACAACCTATCAGTTAGAGACATGCTACGAAAAGAGTAATGTTTGTCTCAAAATGAAGGAATTCTGGTCAGGAAACACAATACAGCCATTACCCGCTGTTCTGTCCTAGTTTCCCCCAGCAGAGGGACACGATCAACAAAAAATACAACTAGAAGGACAGAAAAGGGAAAGGGGAGAAAGGAGAAGAGAGAAAGGAAGGTTAGCTGTCCGTCTGGAGGGGCCCCCGCCTCATAAGTTGACCCCTTTTAGTTTTGGGGTGGGACTCCCGGAATGAGAGAAATGCCGACGAACTTTGCCCAGGGCTCCCATATGGCTTCGAATTGCTTAGTTTTATCATCTAAGATGCTGGCCAGTTTCTCTTGGGCCATGATCCATGAGATTTTGTGGATTGTCGCTTTCACCGAGACTTTGGGCTGTTTCCAGGCCTTAGCAATGGTGAGTTTTGCACCTAAGAGGATGAAGTGTGTCAGTTTACGTGAGTTCTTCGGCATCCTGGGAAAGTTATCATTAAGAAGAGCTATGGTCGGGGATTTCGGGATTTGGATCTGTGTCGTTTTCCGTATCAGGGAGAATATCTTATTCCAGTAGGGCCTTAGTCTGGGGCATTCCCACCAGATATGGGCCATTGTACCCAATAGCTGGCACCCTCGAAAGCACTTGGGATCAGCTGTTGGGAACATTCTGGAGAGCTTGGCAGGTGTGAGGTACCACCTTGTCATAACCTTAACACCTCCTTCAATTAAGGAAATGTTTTTGATGCCTTTAAAGGCTCTGTCAAAGGAGCATCTCCATTTAGAGATCTCCCATTCAAAAGCTAGATCCCTCTCCCAGTCAAGCATATAGGGGGTTTTTTGGGGGTGCAAGGCTAGTGACTGGTAGATGACGGAAATCCCCCCCCTCTGTTCAAAGGAGCGACCACACCATAATTCGTATGGCGTAAAGGCGTTGTGTGAGGGGATACCTCCTCTCCAACGTTGACAGAGGAAATGTCTAATTTGGTGGAATCTGAAGTGCTCAGAGTTCGGAATTTCCAGTTGCCTTACACCTTGCTCCAAGGAGATAGGACCCTCATTTGTGAAAAAATGTCCGATTCGATACAGTCCCTTGTCCAACCACCAATGAAAAGCCTTAATATCCAACCCAGGGGGAAAGTCAGGGTTATTGAAGATGTGCGCTAGAGGAAGACATCTTGAGATTAAGGCCGAATTTTTTCTTAGATTATCCCATATGTGAAATGATTGAGATAAGGATGGGGAAAGAATTGGGGGTCTCTGTTTGGGAGGAGTCCAGAGGAGATAGTCCAGGGTGTATGTGGGGACAGCCTGTCTCTCTATCTGAATCCAATCTGGCTTCTCTGCCTTGGAGTAAACCGTGGACAGTTGGGCCAGCCTGGCCGCTTGAAAGTACCAGTGAAGCTGAGGAGCTCCCATGCCACCCTGGTCTCTTGGAAGGAATAGGGTTTTTTGTTGAAATCTATGTCCTTTGCCCCCCCAGATAAATTTGGTGATCTTCTTTTGAAAATTGGAAAGGTGTTCTTTGTTTATATTTATTGGGATGGCCCTGAAAAGGTATAGTAGTCTGGGCAGAAGAGTCATCTTCACTGCATGAACTCTGCCCAGCCAGGAAATCTCCCCCTTGGACCAAGCTCCCAGATCAGCTGTTAATTTCCGGTACATTGGCGGAAAGTTTAGAGGGTACAGTTGTTCTGTTCTAGCTGGAAGTTTGATTCCTAAATAATATATCCATTGGTCATTCCATTTGAAATCAAAGGAGCTTTGGAGAGTGGATACCGTATCCGACTGCAGGGAGATATTTAAAGCTGAAGATTTAGAATAGTTCACCTTGAGGCCTGAGGTACTAGAGAAGTCTTTCAATAATTTGCATAGATTAGGGAGTGAAGTGATAGGGGACGTTATGAAAAGGAGCATATCATCGGCGAAGAGCCCACACTTGTGGACTTGTTCCCCACAGGAAACGCCGTGAATATTGGGGTTTGATCTAATCGCTATTGCCAGTGTTTCGATGGCCATAGCGAAAATGAGAGGGGAGAGAGGGCAGCCCTGTCTCGTCCCTCTCGCTATTTGAAGGGGTTTGGAGTATTGCTGCCGGGTTTGAGTAGAGGGATCGTAGTACCCCTAGGAAGCTAGCCCCGAAACCCCATCTCTCCAGGAGAGAGAAAAGGTATGGCCATTCGATCGAGTCGAAGGCCTTATGTAAATCTAATGACAACAACATACCTGCTTGTTTTGGGCCCCCATCCCAATTTGATTGGAGAATGGAGACAATGTCCACCGCTCTCCTAATTTGATCTGGACCCTGCCTCCCTGGGATGAAGCCTACCTGATCTTTGTGAACGTACTGCTTGATAAAAGAGGCTAGTCGGTTGGCTAAGATTTTAGTGAGTATCTTGAGATAAGGGAAATTATTATTGATAAGGGAAATGGGCCTATAGTTCTCTACTTCTTCGTGGTTCTTATTAGGTTTGGGGATTACTGTTATGAAAGCTGTATTCAGGTGGGGGTCCAATGGGGAACCCGTTCTCTTAGAGTTGAAAAATTTAGCCATGTGTGGGGCCAGTATTTCCCTGAACTTTTTGTAGTAAGGGACTGACAAGCCGTCCGGCCCTGGGGCCGAGCCTGTCTTGAGGTTTTTGATAACTTCCTTTATCTCGTCTGAGGAGAAGGGTTCCTCCATCAGGTCTCTATGGTCTTTAGAAAGAGATGGCAGTTTAATATTCTCGAGGAAGGAGATGGTCGAACTGTCGCTCTGTGTTTGCGTGGCTTTGTATAAGCCTGAGTAAAATTCATGGAAAGCTGTCATGATTTTGGATGGATTGGCCGTGGGAGGTTGACCCGCTATGCGCACTTTGGGGAAAGTGCGAGATTGGAACTTGGGGGAGAGTTTCGCGGCTAGCATTGTCCCGACTCTGTCTTTGTGGCAGTAAAATTTAGCACCATCTAATGTGTTTTTCAGCTTTTGCCGTTAAAGCCAGGTTGAGTTCCAATCTAACCGTGTCTAATTTATCGTTAAGGTCTTTAGACGGGGATTTTTTATGTTCAATTTTTAAAGCTATAAATTTTTGTTCCAGCCTAAGAATGTCTATCAGCTTCTCCTTTTTAACTTTAGTGGCTAATCTGATAAGCTCGCCACGGACCGAGGCCTTGTGGGCTGCCCACAGTGTTTCGGGGGAGATGTTACCTACATCATTTAACCGAAAATATTCCTTAATCGCGTCTGCTACTAATTTGGCTTGAACCGGATCCCCCAGCAGAGACTCGTTCAGTCTCCAGTAAGAGCCCCCACTACGCGATAGCACATTTTTCAAAGTCAGGAGGACCATTGAGTGGTCCGACCAGACTATGTCTAAGATTTTGGCTTTGGAGGAAAGAGGGATAAGATTAGTCTGAATAAGTATGTGATCTATCCTTGCGTAGGTCTGGTGGGGAGAGGAGAAGTGAGTAAAGTCCCTGGACGTGGGATTCAGCTCCCTCCAAATATCTGCTAGCCCCTGGGAGTGAATAATTTTAGCTATTCTGGTGCTTAGTTTGGTGGGGCGTGTTAGTTTTCCTTTGAGAGGGTTGGTTTTATCCAGACCCTGGTCAAACGCTACATTTGAATCCCCACCCCAAATGACTTTCCCCTCCAGGAGGGGGCTAAGAGTTGTAAAGAGGTTCTGGAAGAAGGATGCTTGACCCTTATTAGGGGCGTAATAAGAAATTATGGAGTATAGTACTCCCTCCAGAGTGCCCTTTACAAGGATGAACCTGCCCTCTGGGTCTTTAAGATCAGAGATATGGTTAAATTTACTATTTTTAGAAAAAAGCACTGCTACACCTTTGGTTTTGTTTGGTGCGTTGGCCATGAAGAAAGATGGGTAGAAGGCGTGTAAGAACTTGGGACTGTATCGAATTGGAAAATGCATCTCCTGTAGGAGTACTACATCCAGTTTGAGGGATTTATAATGGTCTAAGGCGACCCTTCTTTTCCTAGGTGAGTTGAGCCCCTGAACGTTGTGAGAGGCGACCCTGAGATCCAGACCCTTAGACACTTGATCAGTCATGGGAACAGAGAGGAGAGTGATCACCGGCACAGCAGCCGCCTACCTTGTGTTGGAGAGTGTTCCTTGAGTACGAGAAGGTGGACGGGTCCGTGCTATAATAGCGTGCGGGAGGGACTGGGGGATCTCCAGTCGGCCAGCTAGGAGAAAAAGAGGTGAGAGGAAGAGGAGGGAAGAAGGAGAGACAAGTAGATAAAAAAAACAACAACAATAATGACAATAACAATAGCGACAAGGGTCTTCTAGAGGGACCCGTGGAGGGTAGCGGTGTGTCTGACCGCTTAAACTCCATTTTAAATCTTCCCTCGTCCATATTGGGCGAAAGAAGTCTCACTCTTCGGGGGCACAGTGGTTGCCCTTGAGGTGAGAGGAGGCGCATGGGTACCACCCCGGACCCATGCTTCTAAGATATCGTAACTAAATACTATTTGCATAACGTGGTGTAAGAACTTCGTCTCAATAAGTGCAATTTGTTACTGCTATCTCAGTACAGTATAAACTTTTGCGGAGACTGTAAAAGGGATTCAAGCAGAGCTAAGAACCCAGAAAAAATGATAATAAAAAGGAAACAACGGGGAGAAGATAATTAAATAACATGGGAGAAGTGTGACCATCTGCTTTGGGTGACCTGCAACCTTATGCCTGGATCTGAAAAGAAAATTGGTTACTGAGGGCTATGAAGAACTGAAGTCTCAGTGTTCTAAGTCTCAGATTGGGATGGAAAGCGATCTCTCTTCCGCTTCGAAAAGGCAAAGGGATCACGGGAACTGTTCTCCGTAGGATAGTCACTTCAGGGGATTTCAGCCGTAGACGTTGTCCCATCAGTGAAAAACAAATTCGATAACCTGTGTCCGAGGCCCCGTTGGGGTCTTGGGATTGGAAAGAGGAGCGTTAGATCATTGAAAGGAGGGGGGATGTCCCCCACAGGAAAGACCGTGGAAGGTCTAGGTGCGTAAGAAGGGGGCCTTTGTGCTCCGTTAAGGGGGCTTGCCGTCTTTGCTCCTCTTAGAGGGCCCCTTGTTCCAGAGAGGGGAGGCTGGGCTGCCTGGGGGGGGCGTTTGGATGAGCCCGTGGCAGATGAGGAGAGTTCCATGGGGGCTTCCTGGGAGATCAGCTTGAGGGAGAGGAGAAGTTTTTCACCTTCCGGGAGATTGGAGAAAGTGTGGGTCTTGCCTTGTATGGAAAACTTTACTGCAAAGGGGAATGTCCAGCGGTATTTGATGTCTCGTTCCATCAACACTGACAGGAGGGGTTTGAGGGTGCGTCTTCTTTGGATGGTGGATTGAGCGAGGTCCGCAAAGACCTGAATTTGGTGACCCTGATGTTGGAGCTTGGGCTTCAGGCGAGATTGTCTCATTACCTCCTCTTTGACCGCGTAGAAGTGCGGTTTTACTATTATGTCCCTCGGGGACCCGTCCTTCCTCGGGGGACCCAGGGCTCTGTGCACCCTATCCAGCTCTAGCCTGTGTGGCGGGATGTTGGGGATGAGGTCCGAGATAAAGTCCTGCACCGTGAGGGGGATATCCGTGAAGGATTCAGGAAGGCCTCTAATTCGGAAGTTGTACCTCCTAGACCTGTTCTCAAGCTCATCAATTCTTGATAGGGCCGTTTCTAGCTGTTCTTGGACTGACTGAAGGTGTGCGGCATTCTGGTTGGTTCTGGCGACTGTGTGGTCAATTTTGTCTTCCATCGCCTCCATCCTAGAGCCCAGGTTAGAGAGGTCTTATTTAATAGCATTTGTGATCTGAGAGGGTGTTTTGGCAAGGCCCTTTTCTAAGAGGGTGGAGAATTTGGTGAAAAGCTCTTCTTGTATGACAGAAATGTCCTTAAATGTGTATCCAGGTGGGGTGCCTGCATGGGATGAGAGGTGAGGGGATATGCCTGAGGGAGAAGCGCCATCTTCCCCCTGCTCACTGCTGTGAGTCTCTCTGTAAACACCCTGTGGGGCTTGGTGCATGCCCTGATGTGCATTCTGGAGCGTGTTGTGGCCTCCCTGTGTTGCCTGGGCATAGGTCAGGGTCGGTGGGGTAAGGATGGGACGTTGCTCTGTCCCCTTGTGAAGTGAGGCTGGGTTAGTCCTAGCAGTGTCCCCGTCGGCGGCCATCTTAGTGCACCCGTCCGCCGTCACCGCTGCAAATTGCGGGCCCAAATCTCGGCGGGCTTGTGTGCCGGCCATCTCACCGTGTTCCCCCGCTGTTCCGCGAGCGGGGGGAGTGCTTGAGAGAGTCCTCCGCCTGCTGGGGCCGGTGTTATGTCGCTCGTCGGTCCGGGGTGGTGCGGAGCTCCAGGCTTAGGCGGCCATTACGGAGCTCTCGCGCATGCGCCTCCAAAATAATAATATTTTTTTCTCTTTTCTAGTACTCTGTGTTACTACATGTCACTTTATGATGCTGTATGTGTTTTAAATTTATATGAAATTTAATAAAAAGGAAATAATTAAAAAAAAAAAAAAAACGCTTTTGGCATCCTATCGAGTTGTTTCAGCCTTTTTTTGACTCCAATCAACCTGGCACTCTACAAGATCAACCATGTGGTCCTGTAGTGTTGTATGTTACATAATTTTTAAGGAGGAATGCTACCAGCTACCTTGCCTCACTGCCAAGTGACGTGGACCCTGCAGTGGCAGGCCCAGCTGAAGAGGCTGCAGCCCGGCAAGAGGCTGCAGCTCGGCCGTCTGTGGGTGCGCTGACGCCTATTGAAAATGCCCGTGCTGGATTGCCCTCACAAATTGCCAGAGATTTATGGCAGAAACACCTTGATTATTTTATGGGTAGGGGGCAGTGGCTTGGCAGCAAATTGTAGCTGATCATGCCTAATATAATTTTGCGATCATAAACTCATAATTTATTTGAACTACTGTTGCCTGTGTTTCTTATCTGTCTAATATGTTCACAAATGGGCTTTATTTTTGCCACTTGCTCCAATAGTGCAAATGCACCTTATTTGCTACATGAGGTGACAATATCTTCTTCAGCTAACTATTATGGTGTACTGTGGGTCTGCTACACACACACAATGTGTTCTTAATGGATCTAATGCATGAAGTTCAAAAACATTATGCCTTTTCAACTCTTATAATTTTTTTGAGGACTAAAAATTGCAGGAGTTGGCCACATTTTAAGAGCACATTGTCACTGTAACTACAACTTAACAAATACACTGGTATTGAGCATTAAAATAATAAGCCACGCAATGTTTAGTAAAAAACATTTTACTCAAAGCACATTCACATGTGTGTTTTAAGGTTTTAAAACAAACCAACATCTTGGTGTATAACATGTATGTTTTGCATTATTTCTCATTTTTTGGGCTAAACAGGCATGTTCTAAAACAGATACACATCCCAAGCTCAGGAACTTACAAAGTTCGATTTTGGTAAAGTAAAGGCCAAATGAGACATTAGTATCTCAAGACTGTGGATGCTGCCTTCCCCATATGGGGTGATCTCACCCCTCTAAAAGCCAAAATTTGAAGCCACGTACACGTAGAGGCATAACAATTAAATTTCCCTTATGATCCCATGCCGCAAATGTGTGTAGTTACAAACATCTGTTTTTCTAAACCCATCAGGGGGTATCATTGGATGTGTTTCTGGGGTGAAACCCCTTCCTCTGAGCTTCTTTAGTTATGAGGAAGGGGTTGCACCCCCAAAACGTGCCCATTGATAACCAGTGATGATAGATAGCATATGTTGACACACTGTGTGTTTTGGGGATTTTTGCAAACTAGATGTATGGAAATACACACATTTTAGGCACGGATCATGAGGGAAATAAGGATGTTAAGGCACAATTTGGGGACACCTTCAAATTTTGGGTTTTATATTCTTAAAAACACAAACATTACAATTCACATTAGTTACGGCAGTGTTTCCCAACTCTCCTCCTCAAGATGCAAACCCAGGTCATGTTTTCTATACTTGTAGAACTTGGCACAGGTGATGCCGTCATGCTCACTGTTAGTAATTCTCACAGTCGTTTTTAGACTGAGGAAAATACAGAAAACATGACCTGGTGGTGCACCTAGAGGAGTGGAGTGGAGAAACACTGAGATCTGTCCCTAAACTTTCACATTTCAAAGTCCAAAAAAACATGGTAAATATTAAAAGGGCAAACAGGAGCCAACAAGTGGAACAAAAAACTTCAGAACAGGCAAGAGGAAATTAAAATTTGGTAAGCATGTCCACAAAATCTCAGAATTTTAACTTTAAAGCAGAGGCAACCTCCTTGATTTGCTCCAGATCCTTCAAACAATGCAACATATCTGCACTCATTCTGCCAATAGTGCATCGTGGACAATCATGACAGGGTAAGAAGAGTAAAAAGTATTAAGGGAACGATGGTCAAGTGGCCGAGGCCCCACATAGTGAGTTATGGTCAATTTACTAGTCAAATTCAGAAAATACTTGCCTACTTAGTCTATTGTTGCTTGCAACCTGCTTGCCCTTCAGACACCTACACTACTAGGAATGTACACACTGCAACTACTCTGCAATCTTGGCCCTGGTTCCTGGGTCTCCAAAACTCGGGTACCTAGCAACACTGCCAGCTCCTTCCACCTCTTCCTTCTCCATGCTAATGTTAATGCACTACATACTTTGCTAATGTGTGGAGTGGGTGTTTTGTTTGGACATCTAAACACTCAACATGTATACACATTTGAAGCCAGATTCCAAGAATACTTACTTGCACAAACAAGAAGCTCCTGAATACTTTCTTCCTCTTCTGGGTTGCTTTGGCCCTCAGTGTGACTCGCGTCAGGGGATTTGATGTCCACAATAGCAATGTCTGTGCTGGGTCCAGGAGTCAGATCACATGGCTCCAAACAAACATCCTGGGTGAGCTTACCACACTCACTTTCCTCTAAAAAGAAACAATACAGCATTCATTAAGCCACCCCAAGTCCCATCTGTTTCTAGCATCCATTTTGCTACATTAGTTGACCAACCTTGCACTTGGTCTGATGTCAATGTTTGCTCCTGACTAGTGGACTCCACCATGCTGCACTCTGGTTATTTTGCTATGAAAAATGCATAGAAAAGGAAAGTTGATGTCATTTTACAGAGGGCAAACACTGGACAAGTGCCAACATTTAAAAAGTCCAGCAGTTGCCCCCCACCCCTCTTGTCTCCTATGGGATAGGGGATATATGATGATCATCCTCGCAGGCATGACTCTGTGTGACTGTGATCCCCGGGGCCTCTCCTCTACCCATGTCTACACTGGTAAGGCAGCATTAATGGGCACTGATGAGCCAGGCAGCAAACAGAAAGTGTTCTCTACCCCTTAAGTTCTACCCTAAGCCCATGGCCTTTGGCCCACCTAAAAACACCCCTGTTGATGGCTAAATAGGTGTGTTTGAAGTTGTCACTTACGTTTTTAGGGGGAAGATAGCCTTGTTGTCTCTCCTGTTGGGGCCCGAGCGAGGGTAGCCTCCCTTCGTCCCTTGTGGTGGCTTGGCTGGAGCCTCCTTTTTTGGTGCCCCCCTGTTGAAAGAAGATAAAAAAATGAGTTCCACAAATAAAGAAATGTCCAAAAACATGACCAAATAAGAATGTTCATATCTGCTTTATATTTATCTTCATCTTTAGAATACCAAGTCATACAAAGATTTTAGAAAACCTTATATGTAATTCTCTAGAGCTACATGGAGAAAGAAGATATACAGACAGCTAATTCACACATATACATATTGGATAGATCCAAATATTGCTTACTTGTTTTTAAGATCTGATGTATGTACTCCATCTGGTCTTATTCATGGTGTTTGAGATCAGACCATTGTTTTCGGATTTGGTCCTTTGATCATTCCACCGAAAAATCACTCTGCAAAACAGGGATGACCTTTTCCAAAATGATCTCCTTTCGGCTGTTGGGCCATTCGTAACTGCACAGCTTGCAGTCGTAATCATGGTTTTCTAGGATGCGCACCATCTCTACCACTTCACCCTTGCTCATGGGGGTTGCTTTGTGCCTCCTATGAGCTCCACCACATGAATCTGTAGAATCCGCCATGTTGTCCCTCCCGAATGTTCCGCCGTGTGTGTCGCATGCAGAAGAGAGATCTTCACGATGCACTGAGAGCGGAGTTTCACGCATGTGCAGAGTATATAAAGCCAGAACGCACGGTCGATGGAACGTCGTAGGAACGATCTTGGAGTGGAGGACGCCAATGCAAGAAAGGAGCCATAAAACAAAGGTACAATTGGAAATTGGGGCATAGGTGGTTAGTGGCCTATACTGCTTAGATTGAGGCCTATATTGGGACCAGCTTATGAGTTAAGCCAGACATGGTTTGTCTTGTGTTCTTTCTTGCAGGCATCATATCATTTATCATGACGGATTAAGTTACTGCGCCTGATTTTCTACCCCAATTCATTGACCTGTACCGGGAGCTGCCCTGTCTCTGGAAGGTCAAGAGTAGAGACTACTCCAAAAAATATTGAGGAAGGCAGCTTTGGAGAAACTACTCAAGTTGGTTAAACCAGTGTACCCCAGGGCAAATATCAATTATGTCAAGACAAAATATCAAACCTGAGGAGTACTTTTAAAAGGGAGCTCAACAAGGTCATGGACTCAGAAAGATCTGGAGCAGTAGCAGATGACATATATGTCCCCAGGCTGTGGTATTACCACAGCCTGTGGTTTTTGACTGACCAGGCAGAACCCAGGCCATCGCTGTCTATACTCCCTTCGACATCTGCTGAGGCCACAGCTCCTAAGGTCCACCCAGGTCCTGCTGCACAGGAAGAAGATGTGGAGGAGCCCAGCTTGACCCAGGTATAGCATTGTTGAACATATTTGTATCCAAAAACACAATGATGATAACTAGACGTTACTGTTAAAACATTTCTGCTTAACAAAGTGATTTCCATATCAGTAGACAGTAGTGACCAAAAATGATTTGAACGAGAATTAAAAATGCTGGGGTCAGAATGATAGTCTTTTCTATTCGTGCACATTCAATTTGCAACAGTGAGGAGATCAAAATTGTGTGTGATTGACAACCAAACCCTAAAAAAGATTTTAAGTCCCATTTTCATACACACGAAAGTGTCAGTCTGGAGGAGCCAGTGGTCAGCAGCCAGACGGAGTCCCAGATCCCTTCCCTACGCCCTCCTGCTAAAAGGGCCAGGAAAAGCAGGAATCTGGAGGAGGCCACAGCTGCCTGCCTTAGCCAGGCCACTACTGCCATCCGGACAGACCCAGATGAGGCTGAGGGATTTGCCGTGGTGACGGCCAATAAATTAAGGGAGATGGACAGTGAGCAAAGGAGCAGATGTGAGGAACTCATCCTGCAGCTCCTCAACAAGGGGGTGAGGGGCCAAATTTCAGAAAACACACACCTGTGTGATTTTGTGGCCCCTCATCCACCACCTTCACAGTCACCCCACCCACCACAAAAGGATGGCGGTCAGTGGCAATACCAGCCACAGCCCACTGGACTGGGGATTTTCACCCCTTCACCACTTACTAACCTCCTCTTTTTTTTGGAATATGATTTTATTTGTTATGTTTTCTATATTTTTGTATGAATAGAATGCAATTTTTGGTTAAATTCTTTGTATTTGGATGACAGATAGCATCTCTAATTTAATTTGCTTTATTTTTTTGATGCACAATAAAAAAATTGTGTAGAATAATACTTGGCTATGTGTTTTACTTCAAATGACAGTTTGGGGGTAGGCAGTTAATTTTACATTGTATTTTTTAAAATGTAACAAGGGACACCAACATAGTTGTATCTTTGATCTTAAAAACCATGGGATAATGGTGTTGTGGTAACTTGCCCAAAAAATAAAACAACAAGCATAATAATATTATTATTGATATCACTACAAAACAAATGCCTTTTAAAATACGTTTGCCATAACTCCATCAGTATCACCAGCAAAACAGCTTCATTATTATCCCATTAAAGAAGAAGAGAATATGCGCTGCATTTCGACATTTCATAACTTGCCGCATCACGAATGTTAATTCTCCATTACGAACGCTAGTTTACAAGACCGACCACTTCTGTCTCGTTCCTTGCTTCCAATCATGCGTGTTTGTACTTTAGACTTTTGTGTGCCGTACTTGTGTACAGATGATACGAAAATCAGACAACAGATCGTTGTCTGCCGAAAATTTACTAGCCTGCCATCCAACATTTGTTGGCCGAAAGTTGGACAACAATTGTCTGAAGGAGCGTACTAATGGTCTGATTTTAGGACAATAGTCTGTCAACAGACAATCCCCTGCCAACAATCAGATCGTGTGTACGAGGCTTAAGTCTGTTATTTTTCCACTTTCTTTAACAGACCAAGCTGCCCAGCAAAAGTGACAGTTAGATGGTCGAGACAAAACATTTGTCACTGACAGGAGGTCTTACAATGGACAGCTTTTATTTATTTGTGTAAAACCTTTATCCCAAATGGTTTAAAAAAAATGTTGCTGTAACTGCTTTAGGCTCCATGCACGCTAGCTTTAAAAAAAAGGCTCCTAGCAGCAGCTTTTGAATGTTTTTTTTTTCTGCCTCTAGAAGCAAATAGTGTTATCTTATGTGTCCATGCACACTATTTTACCCTTTCATGACTAAGCCTATTTTTGACATTTGGTATTTACAAGATAAAATCTGTATTTTTTGCTAGAAAATTACTTAGAGCCCCCAAACATTATATATATATATATATATATATATATATATATATATATATATATATATATATATATATATATATATATATATATATATTTTTTTTTTTTAGCAGAGAATCTAGAGAGGGGGCATGGTCAGGATGGCGACCTAGGCGGACATGTGTGTCTGGAGCTCCATACCTGGATGGCTTAATTATCCAGCTTTTAAGGATCTATAATACCCCTAATCTACTGCAGCAGAGCCGGTTACCACTGGGTATGAAAAGGGGAACCTCTGGTTCACACGCAGGAGGCAATCGACTCAGAAAACCGCGCTGTCTCCCCGGGGCTCGCGTGTGTCCTGCCTCTCCAATATGGCGTCCCAAACTGAACAGCCGGAGTCATCTCCTAAGGGGACTGACCAGTTCAATGCCCTCATGCAAGCCATCACAGACTACACTGACGGCGAAGATAGAGCAAATGCAGATGGAGATGGGCCTGATAAGACGTGATCTGGATAAACACCGTGACAGGCTCTCTGAAGCGGAACGGAGGATAGGGGACACGGAGGACGTGATCCGAACACATGGTGACTCCATCCGCACTCTGCAAGTTAAAATGAAAGCAATGGAGTCCCGCGCAGAGGACCAGGAGAACAGAAATTGGAGAAATAATCTCCACCTGGTGGGACTCCCGGAGGGGGTGGAGGGTCGAGATCCAGCAGGCTATACCGAACAATTGCTACGCACACTTCTGCCACAGGCTCCATTCTCCCCTACTTCGCAGACGAGCGAGCGCACAGGATGCTATCAGCTAGGGGTCCGCCCGGAGCGCCGCCGAGAACCTTCATATTTCGATTGTTGAACTTTCGTGACCGGGATCTTGTCTTGCGGGAGGCCACGAGAATGCTAAACTCATGTTGTTCCCAGACTTCTCAGTGGAGACCCAGAGGCTCAGGCGCACATTCGACCAGGTTAAGGCCCAGCTCCGCGCCAGAGGTCTGCAAAACCAAGTTTTTTACATCTCCAGATGAGGCATCCCGTAGGGATACCGGAGGTCGGTGCTTCTCCTCTTCCTCTACCAGCCTCTCTACCTTCTCCCTGTTTAAGTGATCTGATGACCCTCCCGGTTCCCCCTGTGACATAGTGCCCTTCATCCCCTGTTTGCCCCTGCCTTGGGGGACCTGGCCTATTAACAAACTCTTAGCAGACTTTGTTGAACCTAGAGCAGCGGGATGTCTGGCACCTGCCCGCACATGCTTGGCTCATTGACCTATCGGGCCCTTCCATGCCTGAGACTGGCTAGAGCGACTATCTGACTACTGATGTAAACTGTGTACCTTTCGGATATTGTCCACAGAGCTGCTTGGATCTACTGTATACAAGACTATTGGAGGGCCCGTACCAAATGCTGGTGGCTGACAGATGGGCATTATTAATCTCCAGGGGGAGACGAGGGGACTGTGATGCCGGGCCTGCGCGGTGGTGACGGGGGAGGGTCTATACTGGTGGCCTGGGGGGTCTTTCCCTTCCCCCTCCCAGTCTGATCCCGGCCTGGGCCAGCTGGCCTGCCTGGTGGGGCTGGTCGGGGTGGGGGGGTCCGCTGTGGGTCTGGGGTTTATATTCATGATAGAGGTTAATGGTTATATGTCTGGGTGCTGAGATAATATGGAGGAGGAGCCCCCGGTTTTACACACTGAATTCCCTTCAAAATATGGTAACTAAGATGGAGCCCTTAGTTGGAAACTAAGAGAGAATTACTGTTCATTAAGTGGCATTAGTTCATCCAAGTTGTGATCCCTATTTATGTGCTGCATCCAGGGGGAAAAAATGCTACGCGGAGCCTCCAGCTCCCCCCCCTTGGTAGGAAATGTGTACCGTCTAGACGCATTGCCCCCCATAGGAGACCTTCCTATCTAGGGATTATTTGATTTCTGATTTAGTTTGGTTTGGGTACTAAACACCCATTGCTATGTTCAGCCGGGTGTGGGGAGGGATGGGATGGGTGTTTATGTTTTGGCTTGTTGTTTTTGGTTTTTGTGTTAATTTCTTTTATTGCAGACAGATAAGTGATAGTGAATGTATACTGCAGGTGATGTGGCTGGAGGCCCTGATGATATGTTACCCATCGGGGTGGAGGGCCTGTACTGGCAGTGTATCGGCGGTGGCACCGTTCTCCCAGTGTCCAGCAAATTGTGAATTATCCAGTAGTTATTCTAGCCCCTCCAAAACATGGCCCCAATAAAGGTCCTCTCCTGGAATGTCCCAGGGCTTAACAATAAAATCAAACGTTCCTTAGTATTTGAATTCCTTAAAGTAGAGTTTTGAGCCTTAGACGTCCCTAGGTGGGGCGACACTTCCATGCTACCTACTCGGGTTATTCCTGTGGAGTTAGTATATTAATTCACAAGTCCCTTAATTTTGAATTACTGGACGTTAAGCTGGACCCTGGGGGACGATATGTCCTACTCCATGCGTGTATTGAAACGGTTGAAATGGTAGTGGTGGGCTTGTATCTGCCGCCTCCGGCCGACCTCTCCATCCTACATGGTATTATCCCCCTGTTGGCCCAATATCCCACATAAAATGTTCTTCTGGCAGGGGACTTTAATATCGCTCCGAACCCCTCCCTGGACAGGCTGACCCCAGACCCGGCTACGGACTCTGCCCTCTCTAGATGGGTGGGATTGTTTGGTTTAGAGGATGCGTGGAGGTGGAAGCACTCCACAGACCGCTCCTACACCTGCCACTCCCTTTCTCACAACACGATGTCTCAAATTGATTTACTCTATGCCAGTGCCGGTGTACTGCCTAAGATTAGGGAGATTGAGCTCCTTCCCAGGGGCATTTCAGACCATTCACCTCTGATTTGCGATATACAAATGGGGGACACCCCCAGCTGACAGAATCTGGTACCTGTCCAGATTTTGGATATCTCACCCCACTATAGAATTCGAAATTGCTGCAATGATTAGACAGTATTGGAAGGTAAATGCTGGTACTTCCTCACCAGGTAATGATTGGGATGCTTTCAAGGCATTTATCAGAGGGTGCTACCTCTCTTCTATAGCTAGGGAACGTAAAAACGATCAGATTACATTGGAGGGGGCTAAGGCCAGGGCCCAATCCCTTGAATCTCGATATGCCCTCACGGCTAACCCTATCATGGGACAGGATATGAAAGCGGCCTATAGAGAGGTGATGCTTTTGAGAGTAGCCAAAGTACATAAATGGCAGCTAGTCCAAGCACAAAGAATATTCGAACAAGGGGAAAAAACAAGTAGATTACTAGCCTGGATTGCTAAAGAACAGTCCCCGACCTCCACAATAGCTAGAATTCGGGCAGCGGACGGGACAATAGTGACTGACCCTTCAGATATTAACAGATGCTTTGCATAATTCTACTCCACATTATATTCATCCAAAGTAGGATACTCTGGAGAGGAGTTATTGGGGTTCCTTGATGAGGTGCAGTTCCCAACCCTTCCCCCGGCCGCACGGGAACTCCTGGATAGTCCTATCACACTAGAGGAGGTTCAGCAAGCACTAGGCTCTCTACAATCAGGTAAGACCCCAGGTACGGATGGGTTTTATAAGCAGTATGGGGAGGAGGTGGCACCTAGACTACACAATTTGCTTACCAAGACACTAAAAGAGGATGCCTTCCCCCCGTCCATGGCACAGGCCATAACAGTGGTAATACCTAAGCCTGGGAAGGACCCCCAATTATGCTCATCCTATAGGCCTATTTCCCTCCTCAATTCGGATGCCAAAATATTGACCAAAATTCTTGCTAGACGCCTTAATGAAGTAATACTCTCGCTAATACATGAAGACCAGTCGAGCTTTATGCCAGGTAAGGGCACAGATACTAATCTTCGGAGACTGTATGCGGACTTGACCTCGGGGGCTGGAGACGTTGACACATCGATGGTGGCCTCCCTGAATGCAGAAAAAGCTTTCGATTCAGTCGAATGGAATTATCTATGGGAGGTCCTCCACAGGTTTGGGTTTGGTCCCGTCTTCATCTCCTGGGTTGAGGCTGTGTACAGATCTCCGACGGCCAGGGTCCGCACTGGAACTGTTCTCTCCCCACCTTTCCCTCTGAGAAGGGGGACAAGACAGGGCTGCCCCCTATCACCAGGGCTCTTTACGCTCGCAATAGAGCCCATGGCTATCCTAATCAGGTCTACCCCTCAGATACAAGGTATAGACATAGGCCCCCTTCAAGAGAAAGTGTCATTATACGCGTATGATACCCTACTATATCTTAGGGACGACGGAAGCTCCCTAACAACAGGCACTTGAGGTTATAGACAGATATGGACGATACTCGGGAATATGCATGAACTGAGGGAAATCTGTCTTGTTCCCGCTCCACTCTGAAACTGCTCCTCTGCATTCAGATGCGCAGCTTCGACGGGTGTCCCAGTTCAGATACCTGGGAGTGGAGATACATAGGGACATCCGCCAGTTTATTACCCTCAATTTGACCCCGGTACTTTCTCAAGTAATCCATCGGTCACTCCCCCTCACCCCAGTAGGACACGTGAATTTAATTAAGATGTCAATCCTCCCTAGACTCAATTACCTCTTTAGACAGACTCCTGTCCCCATACCAATTTCCTTTTTTAATAAGTTGTTATTTTGTTTGTTTTTCATGATTCCATATTTTTTTCCTCAGAATTGACTGATTCCATAATTTATTCCCTGTGCTTGTTCTATAAATCTAACTGTTACTGGCCACCACAATTATTTTTCTTGATTTCTTTTAGTGTTTCTTAAAGCCAGAAAGTTGCCATTTGAAATGCCTTTAGTTTTTGGCCATGTCTGTGATCCGCTTTTTTTCTACAACAATAAACAACTGAAGGAACATCCTCAGGGACTGGTGATTCCATAATTTTTGTCAGGGGTTGTGTATTCAATGGTTACTAAGCTCAATGGATGTAATCTTAATGTATACCACTGTCACTGAAACTTATTTGGCTCGATATTGTATATCCGATTAATGCACAAAATCTGTCTCAATTTATTATAAATTGATTTGTTTTATGTTTGTTTACTCATTATAAATAAACTTTATGTTAAAAAAAAGAGAATCTAAAGAATAAAATGGCAATTGTTGCAATATTTTATGTCACACGGCAGTGTTTTAAACGCAACTTTTTGGTAAAAGGGACACTTTCACGAATTTAAAAAAAACAAAACAGTAAAGTTAGCCCAATTTTTTTGTATAATGTGAAAGATGATGTTACGCTGAGTAAATAGATACCAAACATGTCATGCTTTATAATTGCATGCACTCGTGGAATGGCGACAAACTACGGTACCTAAAAATCTCCATAGGCGACGGTTTAAATTTTTTTTTTTATGGTTACCAGGTTAGAGTCACAGAGGAGGTCTAGTGCTAGAATTATTGCTCTTGCTCTGACGATTGCGGCGATACCTCACATGTGTGATTTGAACACCGTTTACATATGCGGGCGCGACTTCCGTATGCGTTTTCTTTGCTGCCCGAGTTCGCGGTGACGGGGGAGCTTTAAAAAAAAATTTTTTTTTTCTTATTTATTTTTTATTTATTTTAATATTAATAAATTGTTTTAAAAAAAAATAAATTTGATCACTTTTATTGCTGTCACAAGGAATGTAAACATCCCTTGTGACAGTAATAGGTGGTGACAGGTACCTTTATGGAGGGATCGGGGGTCTAAAATACCCCCGATCCCTTCTTTGCACTTCAAAGTATTCAGATCGCCGTTTCCATGTGACCATGTATAAAATATCCATACCTGGAATTCCTCTTTATTTTTATTTTAACATCTAAACTATTGAATTCAATTTTAAAAGTCTGAAGTGTTTAGTATATATCAGTTCTCTGACAAGGTCTCTGCATTAACCCTAGATCTGTTTCTTTTTAATATTCCAGGTAGAAAGTTTAGCTGAAAGCTTCACGTTGTTCACTGAATATTGTCTCTTACTTCTGAAGAAGCTGAGGGACAATTTCCCTGTCCTTAACACAACGGTCATTAGTCGCCTGGAATTCATGCTAAGGTAACTCTCGGCTACATAAATATTCTGCTGTAGAAATGTGTCAGAAGTGTTGTGCTCACACATTGTTCTCGCCTGCTGCAGGTGTCTCAGCCAAATCCAAAATATGCAAGCGTTTAAGACGGTCTGCCCCTTTCATAATGAACTGCACCTGGAAATAGCAACTGTCTTAAAGGTATTATTCTAGCACGGGAACACACAAAAATGTGCACGCATGCAAGTTCTGACAAAGAAACACCTATATTTATGTCATTGGTGGGTTGATAGTTAGCACTTTGCATTACATACAGTGTGTGTGTGTGTGTGTGTGTGTGTGTGTGTGTGTGTGTGTGTGTGTGTGTGTGTATATATATATATATATATATATATATATATATATATATATATATATATATATATACATAGTTGATCATCATGTATATTGTATTTACACACATGAAAGTGAGTTGATTAAAGTGATACTAAACACACACTGTTTAATTCACATTGTCCCTTCTATTTCTGTATGTGGACAATGGCACTGTAATTATTTTTATAAAAAAAAAAAAAGAAAACATCAAGTACAACAAGTACCTTTTGCCTAATCTATATACAGGTACAGCTGTCACATGACCCAGCTCTTTCCCAGCCTGTTTGCAGGGAAACATAATCAGGAGAAGCTTCTAGTCCTCTGCTGCTGGTCACATGTTCAAAAAAAGCCTTTGAAATACAGAGTAAAAAAAAAAAAAAATAATATCAATAAACTGTGTTAAATTGTCATACAACTATATATTTGAAATGTCACGCCCCTCCAGCCTGTGTCTTAGAATAAGAGGGAGGTGAAGTCTCCATTTATCTACATGTAAAATCCCTCCCACATTGTGTTAATAAGCTGGTTAGTGGGTATGGAGGAGGAGGGAGGGAGTGGGCTGTCATTTACCACTGTGTATACACCCACATGTGTGACTCTATAGTCACATGGGCTGCTCAGATGTAATAGAGAGGTAATGCTCAGCATAGAAACTCACTGAAAACTGAGCATGTGCAGAGTTGACACCACAGCTGCAAAATCTCTAGCTAAACTGGGGCCATGAACAGGAGGTGGAGATAGAAAGCAGAAGTAAACAAATCACCTAGTGACTGAGGGAGTCTGAACAGCATGTAATACAGCATTTATTGATATTTTTTATGATGTGGGTTTAGTGACACTTTAGGCCTCCGAAACATGTTGAACTGGACACTTAACTAAAACTTTTTGGGAGCCTAGCTGCGTACGGGACCCCAAAAACCAAGCACCGCCTTCAGGCTTTCTAAGGGCGTAAATTTTTGATTTCACTCTGCCTATCACAGTTTCGGAGGCCATGGAATGCCCAGGTGGCACAAAACCCCCCCAAATGACCCCATTTTGGAAAGTAGACACCCCAAGCTATTTGCTGAGAGGCATGGTGAGTATTTTGCAGCTCTCATTTGTTTTTGAAAATGAAGAAAGACAAGAAAAAACTTTTTTTTTTTCTTTTTTCAATTTTCAAAACTTTGTGACAAAAAGTGAGGTCTGCAAAATACTCACTATACCTCTCAGCAAATAGCTTGGGGTGTCTACTTTCCAAAATGGGGTCATTTGGGGGGGTTTTGTGCCACCTGGGCATTCCATGGCCTCCGAAACTGTGATAGGCAGTGAAGAGTGAAATCAAAAATTTACGCCCTTAGAAAGCCTGAAGGCGGTGCTTGGTTTTCGAGGTCCCGTACGCGGCTAGGCTCCCAAAAAGTCTCACACATGTGGTATCCCCGTACTCAGGAGAAGCAACAGAATGTATTTTGGGGTGTAATTTCACATATTCCCATGGCATGTTTGAGCAATATATCAAGTGACAACTTGTGTCACAATATAAAATATTCCATGGACTCGACATGACTCTCAGCAAATAGCTTGGGGTGTCTACTTTCCAAAATGGGGTCATTTGGGGGGGTTTTGAACTGTCCTGGCATTTTATGCACAACATTTAGAAGCTTATGTCACACATCACCCACTCTTCTAACCACTTGAAGACAAAGCCCTTTCTGACACTTTTTGTTTACAAACCTGACCAGAGTCAGACCTGACTCTGCGAACGCTGCAGTTATGCGTTTAGTGTTTTGTAAGTAACAGTGATCGATCGATACTGCACTTGGGTGGGCTGGGCTGGGCCGGGCGGAGGGGCAAAACGCAGGTGCTAGCAGGTATCTGGGCTGATCCCGCTAACACTGCGTTTTTGGGAACCCTAAACTGCTGGGGACGATAGTATAGATCTGATCGGATCAGATATTGATCCGTTCAGATACTATACCACTAAGGGAGGCGTATGCTGCGTGCGTGGGTGTTAGCGGTACTGGCGCCAATCTGACGCTGCCTGGGGCGACGCATATCACCGCCGGGCGATCAGGGGGCTAAACCTTTATTCGGTAATAAACGACGGGTGCCCTGACACTATAAAAAATAAACGAACTAACCAGCGTCACCCGTAACGGTTATACAGTGATCAGTGGTGAAAGGGTTAACTAGGGGGCAATCAAGGGGTTAAAACCTTTATTAGATAGTATATGGGGGTCCCTGTCGCTATAAAACGCTGACGGCGAACCTAAATATTTACCTCCCTAACTAGCGTCACCAGTGACACCAATACAGCGATCAGAAAAATGATCGCTTAGCGACACTGGCGACAGGGGGTGATCAAGGGGTTAAAACTTTATTAGGGGGGGTTAGGGGGGTACCCTAGACCTAAAGGGGGCTAACCCTAACTGCCCTAACACAGTAACTGTCACAAACTGACACCATGCAGTAATCAAAAAAAAAAAACTGCTTGGTGTCAATGTGACGGGGGGGGGAGGGGGTAAAGGGGGGTGTAATGTGTGCCTGGCATGTTCTACTGTGTGTGTTTGGTGCACTCACATTTCAGTCTTCTCTCCTCGGCGCCAGAACGGAAACTGCCGAGGAGAGATGACATCATTTCCTCTGCCTCTGTGTACTACACAGAGGCAGGATAAGAATCTCATTGGCTGGGAGCGATCACGAGGGGGGGGGGGGCACGATCGGATGGCCTCCCCCTCATCTCTGATCGCTGCCAGACCAAAGGCGACCGCCGCTGGCACCGGGGGGGGTCCAATCGGACCCCCCACCCGCGGGAAGGCAAGGACGTATATGTATGTCCTTTTGCCTGCCCGTGCCGCTCTGTGGACGTATATCCTCGTGCGGCGGTCGTCAAGTGGTTAAAAGAAGGACACTGTCACATAGAGTCATTCCGCCATCCCATCCGCACTCTCACTGTTTGAAGTAAATCTCTATGAAGAAGGTGTCTCAACCCAAATTTTCTGCCAGAGAAAAGATATATGTATATATGGACTATGCCCCCAATCATGAGAAAAGGAGAGGGGGCTTGTCCTTGGTTGGGGCAGACAACCATACATATGGCACTCTCTTCACCAAAATTACTACTGACTGCCAGTGAGGTAACAGACAGAATCTTAAGCCTTTCCAACTTCAAACAAAACTATGATTTTTTTTTTTTTACTGCAAGCGGGATTTATTGCTCTCTCAATTCTCTTTTTTGCTTTCTGCAGTTATATTTGAACTTATAACTGTAGCATGATATTTGAACTTATTTCCTGTATTGGGAAAAAATAAAAACACTATTGTGTGTCCTAACTGACTCAAGAGCTGAGTCATAACTGCCAGTTTACCTTCTAAAAGTCTCTGCATGCTCTCTTCTAAATATGGTACGCAGGAGCACAATTGGACTGATTGAGGGGGAATTTAACACCACAAAAGAGTGCTGTGAAAGAAGAAAAATCTATCATACAGCGATACATTTTGACTGTCTCCCTAATTGTGTTCCAGCATGCTCACATAAGTCTGCATTGGGTACTTAATAAAAGGCAAACAGGCTATAGGAGGAGGGAAGAAAGCCCTGATTCCAGCTTTCAGCCAGAACATTTGGAAACAATACTTTCTTTTATTTAGGGATCTGCTAGATAAAGCATTTAAGTTTAAAAAATAAAATCTTTAAAAAAGAAACTGTTTTAATTGAACTGTTAAATGTGGTTTGCATAAAAAATCATACAACCATGCTTAGTATCCCTCATGAGCCAACCTAACTGAGGAGGCCTAAAAATCACGTCTGCCACGTGTAATGAGTACAGGGGTGCAGCATGAACAGAATTACGGGGCTTTTAATACATTACCACACATTGATAAGAATATTTATATTGGTGTGTAAGTACAACCAAAATATTTTATTTAGCTTTGGATAGAGTGTGAAAAGTTAGAGCCCCTGTTGGGCTTTTACTGCTATATGATGCTCCGTTTAAAGATTCCTCTTCAGTGGTGAAAATTTCAGACAACAGGAAGTAAGGAAAAATCAGTTACATTTATTTATTTATAAATATATTTCAGGTACTTATATAGCGCCGTCAATTTACGCAGCACTTTACATATACATCGTACATTCACATCAGTCCCTACCCTCAAGGAGCTTACAATCTAAGGTCCTTAACTCACATTCATACATACATATACATAGTTACATAGTTACATAGTAGGTGAGGTTGAAAAAAGACACAAGTCCATCAAGTCCAACCTATGTGTGTGATTATGTGTCAGTATTACATTGTATATCCCTGTATGTTGCGGTCATTCAGGTGATTATCTAATAGTTTCTTGAAGCTATCAATGCCCCCCGCTGAGACCACTGCCTGTGGAAGGGAATTCCACATCCTTGCCGCTCTTACAGTAAAGAACCCTCTACGTAGTTTAAGGTTAAACCTCTTTTCTTCTAATTGTAATGAGTGGTTACGAGTCTTATTAAACTCTCTTCTGCACATACTAGAGTCAATTTAGACAGGATCCAATTAACCTAGCAGCATGTCTTTGGAGTATGGGAGGAAACCGGTGTACCTGGAGGAAACCCACGGACACACAGGGAGAACTCCAGGCAGGTAGTGTTGTGGTTGGGATTTGAGCCAGTGAGCCTTTTAAATAGACAACATAAAAAACTGTCAGGGGTTCTAGCCTTCCTAATCCTAAAACAACTCTATTTTTGTCTTTGTTACTCTTTAAGATGTTCTCTCAATTTCTGTCAATAGAAACCGTTGTCACCGTGACAGTAAGGCCCCCTTCACACTGGGGCGGTTTGCAGGCGTTATTGCGCTAAAAATACCACCTGCAAACCGCCCCAAAACAGCCTCCGCTGTTTGTTCAGTGTGAAAGCCTGAGGGCTTTCACACTGAAGTGGTGCGCTGGCAGGAGAAGAAAAAATCTCCTGTCAGCCGCATCTTTGGAGCGGCGAATAAGCGGTGTATTCACCGCTCCTAAACCGCTCCTGCCCATTGAAATCAATGGGACAGCGCGGCTATGCCGCGGCTATAGCCACGCTATATGAGTGGATTTAACCCTTTTTCGGCCGCCAGCGGGGGGTTAAAACCGCACCGCTAGCGGCCAAATACCGCGGTAATACAGCGCTAAAAATAGTGCTGTTTTACTGCCGACGCCCCCTACCGCCCCAGTGTGAAAGGGGCCTTAGTGAGAAGAAATCTCTCTATTGGAGCCTCGATAGCAGCGTAAACCCAGCAGGGGTTTTTATCTTCTCCCCAATCTATCCAAAACAAAAAAAAGTTTTGGTTGGACATATACTGTACTTAAAACTGCTCACTTTACCATACACACCATATACATACAGTATGTATTTGCAAAATGTGTTACATATTCCTAGTAATAATAGCTTACCCTTTTCAGTTATTTTAACAAAAAAAGATTTATGCTTACCTGCTCTGTGCAGTGGTATTGCATAAAGCAGCCCCTGACCTCCTCTTCTGGGGTCCCCTACTGGTGCTGTCGGCTACTCCTCTTCGGCTTGTGCCCCCATAGCAAGCTGTGTGCTATGGGGACACACGTCTAGGTGCACTCTCGAGCTGGGCTGTGTGCATCCATAGACACACACAGTGCAGCTCTGCCCCGCCCTCACTCCCTCCTCACAGGATTTGACTGACAGGAGCAGGAACCAATGGCTCCAATTGCTTTCACTGAAGCCCGTGAGAGTTGGAACAGGGGAGATAAGAGCTGCAGACAGGCACAGTGATAGATCAATGTAGGTAAATGTTTCGGGGAGGAGGGTACAGGCAGAGGAAGGTTTTTTTACCTTATTGCAGAAAATGCGTTAAGGTAAAAAACCTTTTGCCATTATATCCACTTTAATATTAACATACCTTGCTTTGTGCACTGGTGCGCAATCATTTTGGAACAGGAAGGTGTCATCCCCAAACTGTTCCCACAAAGTTGGGAGCATGCAAATATCCAAAATGTCTTGGTATGCTGATGCCTTAAGAGTTCCCTTCACTGGAACTAAGGGGCCAAGCCCAACCCCTGAAAAACAACCCCGCACCATAATACCCCTCCACCAAATGATTTGGACCAGTGCACAAAGCAAGGTCCATAAAGACATGGATGAGGGAGTTTGGGGTGGAGGAATTTGACTGGCCTGCACAGAGTCCTGACCTCAACCCGATAGAACATATTTGGGATGAATTAGAATGGAGACTGCGAGCCAGGCCTTCTTGTCCACATCAACGACCTCACAAATGCGCTTCTGGAAGAATGGTCAAACATTCCCATAGACACCCTACTAAACCTTGTGGATAGCCTTCCCAGAAGAATTGAAGCTGTTATAACTGCAAAGGGTGGACCGACTCAATATTGAACCCTACAGACTAAGACTGGGATGCCATTAAAGTTCATGTGTGTATAAAAAGACAGGCGTCCCAATATTTTTGGTAATATAGTGTGCATTTGCTATATACAATGCATTTTTGATGCGCAGTATGATGTGAAAGAACCCTGAGCAGGGGATGTCTCTAATGGTCACATTGTATGGAGCTTCAAAACTTAGAGATTGGTCCTGGTATGAATTTTTATTTGTCACTAAAATATTATTAAAATACATTAAGGATATTATTTTAATTATTCTTATGGAATTTACGAATTGATACATTGGTATAATTAAAATAACCTAAAAATCTGTTTCTGTTATATTATAGCCCCGATAAAGGGGGATTTGTGCTAATACTGTAACACATTGGCTGTTAGCTCTTGATAGACCCCTTTATTCAGGCAAAACTAAAATTCATATCTGGACCAATCCTTTTTATCCTCTCACTGGACATACGGACTCTCCCAGGAATCCTGTTCTGGATCCAATAGGAAGCGGCCCCACTATAGCAATCATTTGATTTTTTTTTATAGTACCTCTACCATGCTTGCAGTATAGCCCTCTACCACCTGAATTCTAGAATAATCTAATGTCCACAGAAATGAAAGTGATAAAGTATCCTTATTTATGATGGGGAGAGAAATGCATGCACGATGAAGCATTTAAAATGAAATATTTTTTTTCTTGTTTGTATCTCTGCCTTTACATTCATGTTTGTTCACAATTCCATTCACCACTTAGATAATATCACCCCATTTTACTGCAAACTAAAGCCAAGCCATGAATGGATGAATAGACCACTGCATGTCATTGTATGTATTCTGTGTACACTTCTGTACAATATTTAATATGCGCCCCCACACCGTCCAATGCTGGACTCATTGACTTCACTATTTACTCTTCTCAAATGACATGAACCTAATTATTTTACATTAGTTGGAGACGTTGAAGTCACGGAGAGCTGAGTAAGAGGAGATCCTTTCTTTTTTTTAGATATCTATTTAGTTAAATGCTGGCTTTCAGTGAAAGGAATTAACGCGTGAGGGATTGGTTTACCAAATCATTGACTTTGGTTTCTGTTTTTCAGAAAGGCACACTAGAATGGTATGAAAAGACATACATGTCCTACAAACCTGTGGAAAAGGTAAGTCCAAAGGTTCACTGCTGTTCATGTCAAATGGATTCATTAAAGAACCCCAAGCGAGTAAATAAACAAACAATGTAGCTTATATCATGTATACTGTATTCATAGTAAACTGGATCAAATTAATTGTGAAATCTGTTAGATTGTAAGCTCTTATGAGCAGAGCCCTCTTAACTCGCTTGTATTTTATTGTATTGTAACTGTGCTGCCTCCCTTTAGATTGTAAAGCTCTGCGCAAATCCTGTATAATAATAATAATTCTTTGTGTAAATACCCATAAAGCGGCTTAATATAAGATTCCCATCATCCTCTACATACAATCAGAAAATATAAGTCATTTACACAGAATGCCTTTTCTAAGTTAAACGAGAGGGAAAGAGTACAACACTAATGAATATCACAAATTCAAGGTGGCTTAAAGATGAACTTCAGTTCAGTTGCACACAAAGGCAGTAATGCTGTGATTTCTCAAAATATCCATCCTCTTAAGGCGCAGATATAAATGTTCTGATATTTGACGTTCTTATCCTGAGAGTTAAAGGTAATATTATATATTGTGTTGCATAAAATCTAAAACTATATAAGGCCAAAATAATGCAGCTTTGAAATTATTAGTACATCATGAAATTTATTTTTTAATTGCAAGCAGTGTAAGTACCTGAATTTGATCTGGTATCAGATGCTGCAGTGGAGAACCCATGATTAACCACTTTCATACCAGGCCAATTCTGGCATTCCTCTCCTACATGTAAAAATCATAATGTTTTTGCTAGAAAGTTACTCAGAATGCCCAAACATTATCTATTTTTTTAGCAGAGACCCTAGGATATAAAATGGTGATTGTTGCAATTTGTTATGTCACATGGTATTTGCGCAGCAATTTTTCAAACACAATTTTTGTTGGAAAAAATAAACGTTAATGAATTAAAAAAAAAAAAAACGAAACACAATATTTAGCTCAATTTTTTTGCATAATGTGAAAGATAATGTTACACCGAGTAAATAGATGCCTAACATGTCGCACTTCAAAATTGCACACACTCATGGAATGGCGCCAAACTTCGGTACTTGGCAAATTCCGTACCATAGCATACGCTTTAAAATTTTGTACAGGTTACCAGTTTAGAGTTACAAGGGAGGTCTACATTTACAGCGATACTTCACGTGTGGTCCGAACGTCGTTTACAAATGTGGATGCAACCTATGTATGTGTTTGCTTTTGCATGTGAGCACGAGGGGACAGGGCGCTTTAAAAAAAAAATTTCATTATTATTTATTTTATTTTTACACTGTCATTTCTTTCATTTTTTTAAATCACTTTTATTCCTATTATAAATTTCATTATTATTTATTTTATTTTTACACTGTCATTTCTTTCATTTTTTTTAATCACTTTTATTCCTATTATAAGAAATGTAAACAAATAAACATTCCTTGTAATAGGAATAAGTCATGACAGGTCCTCTTTATGGAGACATCTGGGGTCAATGAGACCCCAAATATCCCCTCTACCCTGAAAAGCATGAGAGGAAAAAAAAACTGGCAGGGTTTACATCTGCCAGAGCCGGAAGTGACGTCATGATGTCGCTTCCGGCCTCCCAGGGTCATAGAGCTGGCTGGGTACCATACGGTAATCCAGCACTGCTGCTGGATCGGTAATCCGGCTTCCCAATCTCACGAGAGAGCCCGGAATAGCAGCGGAGGGCAGCAGGAGGGGGGCATCCCGTAAAAGCAATCCAGCTGCTTAATAGCAGGGAATGACCGGCTGAAAAGAAAGATATCTGAATGATGCCTGTAGTTGCAGGCATCATTCAGATATTACCACTTCAACCCAAGGATGTCATATGACGTCCTACAGGTGGGAAGTGGTTAATCTCCAGGAGAGGGAGCGAAACATGTTGGGGGCGTGGCCTAGCCAGAGCCCAGGCTGAAAGTGCTACATACTTCTCCATTATGATAATGAAAAAACTTGCCACCACCCTCATCTATAGCTGGCTATCGCAGTAACTGGCATTGGAAGGCTAAAACAGGTAACAACAAAGCCTGGGGAATGCCCAGGAAAAAACCCAAGCCTTCTTACCAACCAGCTCGCAGACAACCGAATAAACCTGTCTAACAGTATGCGTTAAAAACAGGGGATTAGTCCGCACGCATTTGCAAAAGCATGCATAAGCCACAGAGCCTCGTCACAGCACCCTGGTATCTGTGGTCCTAACACTAAAATATGAGTGTCCCCACAGTGGAGGCACATGCATTCTGATGAATAAATGAGGGCAGGTGGACTGAAGGAGAGCCCACCCCTTCTTAAAGGTACAGGAGCACACCAAACACCCAGCAAATAGCACAATAGCTGCAAAGGTGGTGGTGCGCTGCTGGACCAATACAAACACCAACGTGATAAAGCAAAAACTTGCCACCGCCCTCATCTATAGCTGGCTATCGCAGTAAGCGGTATTGGAAGGCTAAAACAGGTAACAACAAAGCCTGGGGAATGCTCAGGAAAAAACCCAAGCCTACTTACCAACCAGCTCGTAGACAACCAAATTAACCTGTCTAACAGTATGCCTTAAAAACGGGTTTAGTCCGCACGCATTTGCAAACGCATGCATAAGCCACAGAGCATCATCACGGCACCTTGGTATCTGTGGTCCTAACACTAAAATATGAGTGTCCCCACAGTGGAGCCACATGCATTCTGATGAATAAATGAGGGCAGGTGGACTGAAGGAGAGCCCACCCCTTCTTAAAGGTACAGGAGCACACCAAACACCCAGCAAATAGCACAATGGCTGCAAAGGTGTTGGTACGCTGCTGGACCAATACAAACACCAACGTGATAATGAAAAAACTTGCCACCGCCCTCATCTATAGCTGGCTATCTCCATTAGTGGATTTGCAGTGATGCTTGGCTTGCTTCTTCACTACAGTGGAGTAGAATGCCTATAGGAGGAGAGCAGAATGAGAGATGAGCTAATTAGTGTGCAACACCTCTCCTTTCACTGATCAGTCACAGTCAAGGTAGAGAGGAGATCTGTAAATGTAATTTTGGAATATTTTAAGGCAGCAATCAAAGTTCTGCCATGCCTCAGATTCAGATTCAAAATTCAGGAAATGTTCTTGGTCTGATTTGGCAGAGTGAAGGCTAAATTTTTTGCAGTAAACAAGCGAAGGGATGCCCTTCCACCCTTTTCTAGTCCATCTCAAGAGTTAGTGCTCTGTTCCTCATTGCACTTTAGGGGGTGGTGCCAAAGGCAAAACGCTCGCCTTGTTCCATAGTAGACTTGAACTTAAAGGCTAAGTTCACCTTTGTTCACCTTTATTTTATTTTTTCTAAATTCCAGTACTTATTTTGCAAAAATAAAACAGCTTTACATTTATTCTACACACGCGTACCTCATTCTCTTTATGGATGTTTAAAATCCCTGCTCCATTACTTCTGCCTTACTTTCTGGTCAGACTTTAGGTCATGACACAGAAAGGAGTTGACCAGCTGAGGGTAGATGATGCTGGGTGTGTGCTAATGAGATCATGTGGTCAACTCCTTCCTGTGTCATGACTTAAAGCCTGTCCAGGAAGTGAACAGAAGTAACGGAGCAGGGTTTTTAAACAGCTATGAAGAGAGTGAGGTAAGTGTGTGTAGAATAAATGGAAATCTGTTTTATTTCTGCAAAAGAAGTACATTAATGCAAATTTGTGAACTTAACCTTTAAGCCTGGTACACACTAATGCCCCGTACACACGGTCGGACTTTGTTCGGACATTCCGACAACAAAATCCTAGGATTTTTTCCGACAGATGTTGGCTCAAACTTGTCTTGCATACACACGGTCACACAAAGTTGTCGGAAAATCCGATCGTTCTGAACGCGGTGACGTAAAACACGTACGTCGGGACTATAAACGGGGCAGTGGCCAATAGCTTTCATCTCTTTATTTATTCTGAGCATGCGTGGCACTTTGTCCGTCGGATTTGTGTACACACGATCGGAATTTCCGACAACGGATTTTGTTGTCGGAAAATTTTATCTCCTGCTCCCCAACTTTGTGTGTCGGAAAATCCAATGGAAAATGTCCGATGGAGCCCACACACGGTCGGAATTTCCGACAACACGCTCCGATCGGACATTTTCCATCGGAAAATCCGACCGTGTGTACGGGGCATTATAGTTTTTTTTTCTGTTCAACCCAGTGGGATGAACAAAAAAAAACTGACAGCTCTGGTTGGAGCCACTGTAGTAACGATCCAATGCTAGCGATCTCCCCCACTGAGCTGTTATGCTCTGACAGGGCTCCCCCGTCAGAACACTCTGGTCAGCGCTCTTAGCCACTTACTGAGATTGCTGATCGGGAACCGATCAGCTGCTGGTTTTCCAGCATGCTCGTCCGACAGAAGGCAGCCAAACAGCTAGCTTCTGTTGGACCGGCTGACATCGACACGGGCCGAATGTCGGACAGTTTTTATTGAACTGGCCGATGTCTCCCGACATTGAGCCCGTGTGTGCAAGGTTTTACTGTAAATTTCACTGATACACAGTAGTCTAGTCATCAAATTATTTGGTCAAAATACTTGACAATCTTTCTGTAATGTCATTTTCTGTATTATAGAATGATGTGGAGCAGCTGAGGAGCTTGGTGAAGTTATCAGACGCTGTCCATGAAGATGTGGAGAAAAGCCAGAATGTGTACAACAAGCTCTTTGTCAGGTGAGTTCCTTTAAATCAGCGTTCATATGTAGTATCAAGACCATAAACCATTATCAATACTATATACAGTACTTATAATCATGGGCTCAAAGATTCATTTTTCTGGATGTCAGTGGGACAGGATTAGTTCTTGTGGACTTTGTGAACTTACACAGTTCAGTTGCACACAAAGACAGTAATGCTGTGATGTCTCAATATATTTGCAGCTCAGGAAACATTTACCTTTCTTTCTACTACTATACCACCCTCTAAAGGGGGCAGATATAAATGTTCTGATATTTGACTTTCTGATCCCGAGAGGTGCAGGTAATATTATATATTGCATTGTATAAAACTATAAGGCCTACTGTATGTGAGGTCACCTAAAGTTTGTGTATATATATTGATTAATATTTCCTTTCTCCTTAGCATTGTCAAGGTAGATTACTTCAGCATCACTTACCGGCAGCTAGAAAAACTGGTAAGTCACTTTTTGGTACTAACGAGGTGTAATCAGGGGCATTTGTACCTAAAACGTCCTCAGCATTTTACATTGTTAATATAATGGAACAAGTTGTATGCTGCTAAAAATTCTTAAATGTTTAAAAGTAAAAATGTTTCCAATATACACACTGTAAAGTAGGCAATCGGTTGTGAGGTGCAATAGAACTCAATGGTGAAGTGGCTTCCAGGGTGCCAAGAATCCTAGGCAAAAATCAATCAGATTTTCTGTTAATAGGGTGTTTAATCATCTCCTTAGCATCACAAGCACCCTTGGAGCCAAATAAAAAATTGGATGTAACATACAGGCACTAGGAAGTGGTTCACTTTAACCTCACCATACACCAAGTTCTGCTTTATTGATATCACTAGCTCAATCCTTAATACAGAATAATAACAAGTTCTAATGAATTTAATTAACGTAATTCTCTAATGATTCATAAGTGAAGCAGTTCCATCATTTGATCTCTCTTCTCACTTTTCAAATGATTCATCTTTGTCATGCAAAGTGATTAATGCTGAACTCTAATTTCCCTTACATGTTATGTAAATACCTGAGGTGCAGGTGAATTGCACATAAGCCCTCCTATTTAGCATACCCTCTTGCCAGGGTGGATTTTAATAAGTAACCTTATTCTGGGGATTCCCCCAAAGGCTTACAAAATCATAGGGGCAAAGTGAGGATATCAACTGAAATCTCTGGTTCTCCAAAATCAGGAGGGAGGTGGGCTGATTTTTTTACCCACACACACCCACATCAAAAATACATTTTTATTCTCAGCTGTACATTGTAGGGTGAAATGTTAAAATAACCTTAACCCAAAAAAGAGCCTTTTCACCTATGCCCCGTACACACGGTCGGACTTTGTTCGGACATTCCGACAACAAAATCCTAGCATTTTTTCAGACGGATGTTGGCTCAAACTTGTTTTGCCTACACACGGTCGCACAAAGTTGTCGGAATTTCCGATCGCCAAGAACGCGGTGACGTACACCACGTACGACGAGACTAGAAAAGGCTGGTTCAGAACCAAGCGCGGCACCCTTTGGGCTCCTTTTGCTAATCTCGTGTTAGTAAAAGTTTGGTGAGAGACGATTCGCGCTTTTTCAGACTCGTGGCTTTCAGATCGTTTTCTGCCGTTCAGTTTGTGCTTGTGGGTTTGTATCTGCTCTTCAGTGCGTGCAGTCAGTTCGTATCGGAGTTTTCTGTGTGATCTTGCCTGCTCGTTGCTGTTTTTCAGGTCGCTCTTCACAGGCCTTGCTGTTCTTCAGTGCGTTCTGTTACTTCGTTCTGAGCAGCCGACCGTTTTCTAGCCATGTTTCGTATGCGTACTCCTCGTAGAGTTCGTGCTGTGCGGGGGCTTGGTGTTGGGGTCCTGACCTTGACACAAGTCCAGTCCATGAACAGGGTGGGGAGGAGTTCATGGACCAAGAATTGGTTGCTTCAGCGTGACCAGTTCTGTCATATGCCTTTGCTCCGTGAGATTCGTGAGAATAATCCTTATGATTTCAGGAACTTTCTCAGGATGACGGACCCCGTGTTTCACCGTTTGTTGGCTTCGCTGACCCCCTATATTAGCAGGCAGGATACCTGCATGAGACAAGCCATCACTCCGGAGCAGAGGTTGGTCGCTACCCTGCGGTATTTGGCCACAGGGAGAAGTCTGCAGGACTTGAAGTTCTCGACAGGCATCTCCCCCCAGGCTCTGGGTATCATTATCTGCCATCATCCAGGTCCTGCAGAAGGAGTATATGAAGGTAAGATTTTTATCCTTTTATATCACATTTTATTGTATTTAATGTTTGATAATATATTGTATTTCTTCCCTCATTCCCTAATTACCATGATTGTAATATGCTGTGAATGTCCCCTTTGTTCTCATGCATGCTGGATTTTTAGGTAATTATTATTTTATGTCCTTCATACATATTTGCCCTTCAATAACCTCCCCAACATGGTGTCTCCTGGCCTATATTCACCTCATGTAGTCACTTAACAATGTATTTTATCAGCTCCATAGTAGTGCTTTACCCCAAACACCCCCTAAAATGTTTGGAAATGTTATTTTTGATTGAAATTCAGGCAAAGTGCCAGAGGCTTTTTTTTGTGGTGTCCCCAAATTTTTTTTAACCCTCCCCCCCAACTGCTAAGTCAGCTGATCCCAATTCTCTATCTATCCTCAATCATCTATCTGCTGACTTTGCCAAACCCATACACACTATACCCACCTCTTTACTGTTCAGATTTAGGGATGAATTCCCCAAAGCATGAAGTGCAAGGGCCTGCCTGTATGCTTTCCAATGGTACTGTTTAAAGATTTTTTTATTCTATTATTATCTTGATAGGTAATAGCAGAATGTTCAAATGTCCTCAAATGTGTACAGTGTGTATTTATATCTTTGTATTCAGACACTTCTTACCTGTCCAGTGGTCTGCCAATAGTGTAACTAAGGAGGGGCTGTTCCAAGTAATACCCTGTATTTAGGCATTCATCTCTCAATGAAGTGAAGAGGGTTACCTGTCCAAGAGTTCCCCCCCCTATAATGTTAGAAATGGCCCATGAGAGGGGGAGAGGGGGAATATGATAGGTGTACCTTATACTTTGGCCTTGTTAAATTCCCCTTAGTAAATGCTATCTGGAGGTTGCCCCAATAATGTTTGTGTCTAATCTGCTTGCCATGTTTCTGTGAAAAAATAGTAAGGTTTATTTTTTTTTCCTCAACAGTTTCCTTCATCGCCACAGGAATGGCAGACTGTGGCCTCCCACTTTGCCCAGCGGTGGGACTTTCCTAACTGCGGAGGGGCAATTGATGGGAAACACGTCCACATCGTCCCACCACCCAACTCGGGGTCGTACTATTATAATTACAAGGGGTTTAATAGTATAGTGATGTTGGCGGTGGTGTCGGCTAATTACGAGTTCTTGTATGTGGACGTGGGGAAGAATGGCCGGATGTCCGATGGTGGAGTCATCACCCAGACGGAGTTCTACAGGCGTCTCCAGAATGGCAGCTTGGACTTGCCACCTCCAGAGGACAATGTTGAAGGTCTCCCATTTGTGTTTGTTGCTGATGAAGCATTTGCGCTGGGGGACCACCTGATGCGGCCATTCCCGATGAGGACCCTCACCCCGGAATAGAGGGTTTTTAATTACCGGCTGGCCAGAGCCCGAGAAATGGTGGAGAACACATTTGGAATCCTGGCCAGCCGGTTCCGATTATTTCTGACACCCATCCATATGGCGGAGTATAAACTGAACCATATAATACTTGCCTGCTGTGTTCTCCATAATTTTTTAAGAAAACATTCAGCCAACTATGCCGGCTCAGTTGGGCCTGAGGCCGGAATCCCTAATCCATCAACACTGACGGCGCTTGAAAGTGGCCGTCCTGGCTTGCCCTCCCTGAATGCCCGTGATGTCCGGTTACACTACCTGGAGTTCTTTGCGGGTAGGGGGGCTATCAATATGCCAGACAATCTGTGACACCTTTTTCAAATAAAAAACAACCAAAAGAAATTCTTGGTGGACATTTACTGCTTGTGTTTGTTTTAGCTGACCCTGACAGAAATGTGTTGAGTGCAGAAAATGTCGTGATTGGGTAACCTTATAAAAAACAGTGTTGGCTGGTACTTCCTAAATGCAAAAACACATTTCACTACAAGTGCACTTGCAACTGCACTGAACCTGCACTTGTAGTGCAAAGAGGATTTGCCCTTAGGAAATAACCCCCATTTTTGCATAAAACAGCAATTACATCACCCCAAAAGTGTTGTAGTGTTGAGACAATAATCCACACATTCTTGAGTAAGGCACTTTTTTATACGTGCACAATCACATGTGCATTTCCCAAAGGTTTTTAAAACAAACCAACATGTTGTATAACAATGTTTGCAGTAGCATTATGAAAAATCAAAATATCCATTTCAGATAAAACAGGCCTGTGTAAAACCAACGAGAAAGCCAAAAAACTTGAACTTACAAAGTTCACATTAGGTAAAACCTGAAGGCTATATCAGACATCAGTATTTAGGAACTGGGTTTGATATAGGGTTCAGATGGGGGGAAATCACCCCTGGAAAAGCCAAATTTGGAAGATGCACACCAATTTACGAATGTCAACATGTGCTATCTGCCATCAGGGGGATCAAGGGACGTGTTTGGGGGGAGCAAGCCCTTCCTCAACGCTACTTTATAATTGAGGAAGGGGTTGCACCCCCAAAACGAGTCCATTGATCTCCCGTGATGGCAGATAGCACATGTTGGCACACTGTGTGCATCCTCCAAATTTGGCTTTTCTAAACATTTAAAAAATTTTGGTACGATAAAACAGGTGATTTTGTGGGGTTTAAATTCGCCCCAAAACATCAATGATGTTATTATTTTTTTTAATAACATCAGTGATTTGTTGCTGGATGTTTTGCAATTGGAGATTACACCCCATGATCTCCCCGATCAGGATCTGGGCACTTTCAGATGTAAAGCGTTCTGGATCACGATCACCTAAAAAGAGATAAAGAACAAAAAAAAAGGTCTCAAAAATCTGCCACCAGCCATCTCTTTTACCTGAGTCTGTGGTCGCAGACACTCACCTGTTGTGGTGCCAATCTCCACCACGTCTTCTTCTTCCTCCTGCTCAGCTTCTTGGGTTGGGGGTATTTCCCCTTCTTCCAGAGGGGGGGGGGTCTCTGGTCTCCTGGGATGAGGGGTGTCCTCCGAGTCTTTTATCCCCTATGTAAAACAAAAATGGTATACTTAGCACACAGATATTTGATGGCAGAACTATAGAAATAGGAAACATTGCTCGGAAGTGGGGTACAATTGTCTATTTTAGCAGAGTTCCAAGATGTATATTTTTTATTGCCCTTTGTCAAGCTGCAATACTTTACCTGTTTGGTACAAGCTTCACAGATGTAACCCCCCCTATAGTATACACTGGAGCACCTGTGTGGCCCCCCCTAATAAAAATGGTGTTCTTGTGTCCCACACTAGTGCTCCAGTGTCCAGATGTGAAAACAGCTGCTCAGTGTCCTCTCCTTACACACAATCTAGTTTGCATTTCATTCTAGTAACAAACCCATCTCCACAAACCAATTTTTGGCATCCAAGTAGGCCCCCAAAAATGTGTGAAAATGCATATGGCCTAAACAATGGTGTTCTAGAGGCCGAAAGAAAAATGTTTGATACGAACGAATAATGTGCCCATGAACATTAAAGTTGACCTTTTGAAACGTTACAACTAATAAAAGCATTTGGAGCAGAACGAACGTAATAAAGACAGAAAGAATAGGAACACAGCACAACTACTTACTTTTTTGCAGCACTCTCGGGATCTTTCGGTACTGCTCTGGCTCTCTCAACTTCAGGTCCGACCACCGCTTCCTGAGCTGATCTTTAGACCTTCGTACCCCAAAATTCCGCTCTAGACTCCTGACCACTTTCGCCATGATCTTGGCCTTTCGGATGTTCGGGTTGGGGTAAGGCCCATATTTTCCGTCATAGTCGGACTTCCTCATGATGTCGACCATCTCCAACATCTCCCCAAACGACATATTTGTGGCCTTAAAACGTCTCCTTCTGGATCGGGACGTGCCTGGATCCGCCCTTTCCTCCTCCTCCTCCTCGTTGCTACAATTAGCCCGCACCTGCTGTATGTCCGCCATCATGCTCTTCCCCCACTGCGCCGAATGAAAAGGGGCGGGGAATACACTAGAAAGAACGTCAGGGGCGGGCGGAGTTACACGCATGCGCAGTGTATATAAAGCGTAACACGCGTGCGTATTACGTTTGATCTGTGAGCGGAGGAAGGAGCATTGGACGCGGCGATCGTAAGAACGAAGGTAAGAGACAAACTTGGGCCTATACTGCTTCTAGATTGAGGCCTATATTGTAACAAGATTAGGAGAGTTTTGTGTGACATTAGGCTTTGTCTTGTGTTGTGTCTTGCAGTGAACATGGATATGGTACTGAAAGATAAGGACTTCATTTCAGTCTTCATAGAGATGCTAAGTGAGCTGCCCTGTCTGTGGGAGATTAAACACCCCCATTACAAGAACCAAGCAAAGAGGAAGGCAGCACTGGAGCAATTGTGTGAAATTGTGAAGCAGGTGATCCCCACGGCAGACATCACTTTTTTGAAGATTTTCATTGGTGGCCTGAGGAGCACATATCTGAGGGAGCTCAATAAAGTCCTGGATTCACAGAGATCCGGAGCAGCAGGTGACATCTATGTCCCCAGGATGTTGTACTACGACAGGCTGCACTTTCTGGCAGGCCAGACTGAACCCAGGCCATCCCTCTCCAGTCTTCCTTCCACGCTTCCTTCCCCCCCGGCTGAGGCTTCGGATGCCCAACCTGGGCCTTCCAGGCCGCATGTGGAGGAGCCCAGATTGAGCCAGGTATAGCATTCCTCTAAATATTTCTGCTTGTCCAATCAATGATGTGAACTATATGTTAGTTGGGAGTACTAATTAAGGATTGTGATTGATGATGCAAAACATTACAACTATGTCCCTTTTTCATACACAGGGAAGTCTCAGCCAGGAGGTGGCCGGGCCGAGCCGGCTGGCTGATCTGCAGGTCCCTCCATCCCCCCTGGAAACAGAAAGTGGCAGTAGGAGGAGTGGCCTAGAGGAGGCGGCTATCAGATTCTTTTGTAGGGCTACAGAGGTCCTGGGAGCACCCCACACCAGGCAGGAGAACATTGCTGCATTCATAGCATATAAAATGCAGAGGATGGAGGAGGGCCAAAAAGCCATGTGTGAGGCCCTCATATCTGAGGCTCTGGCGAAAGGTGTGAGGGGCCAAATTATACCTCACACACAGCTTTGGGATGGTCCTCCTCCTCCTCCTGCAGGTCCTACTCCTCCTCCAGGTCCTACTCCTCCTCCTGCCACATCTCCAACTGCACAGCCACAGCCCGGAAGGAAGTGTGAAAGGAAGACCAGAGAGTGATTGCCCTGGATCCAGTCTGGTCGGCCAAAAGATGCAGCCTCTTGTGGTACCACAGCCTGCAGACACAGATGTCATCTGCTGCTATCCGAGTCTCTGTGAATCCCGGACCAGACTGCCCTCCCTTACATATGGACTCCTCAGGCCACCAATTTTGATGTTTAAGAATTGATGTCTGCCGTGGGGGTCCCAGGCTTCACTAATTTCTGCTGTTGATCCAGTGTTGCCTTCCTCTTTGTTTGGTTCTGATCCCTTAATAAAGGATTTTTGTTTTGAATTATACTCTCCTATGTGTTTTACTTCAAAAATGACAGTTGGTTTGTGAGGATTCAGGTACATTTCAAATATACAATGTGAAATGAACAAGGGTCACCAACAACAAACAATCTCCTTGAGATTAAATAATAAAAGATATCAATGGTGTTGGGGTAACTTGACACACAAAACACACACAAAAATATTCTGGAGTAAAAATAAAAATAACATTGAACAAAGATCAGCCTTGGAAAAAATCCAAACATTAAAGAAAAAAAAAGGCTTAAAATAAAAAAAAAAAAAACATAAAAAATATAAAACTGTCAGATGTGACAACTAATAACAATATATTCAGGGAATCCCACTAAAAAAACACAAATAAAACTTTGTGAGAAGTGTGTGTGAATATGAGCAGCAAAACTACTTCATTCTTGTCACATTATAAAGAAGAAGAGAGTGCGCTGTATTAAACCATTTTTTACATTGCAGCGTGACGAAAGTGCTGTATCCATTGCGAACGCTAAGTTTACCAGAACGAGCTGTCCCGTGTCGGAATTTCTTCTGAGCATGCGTGGCACTTTGTGCGTCGGGACAGGCCACACACGGTCGGAATTGACGCGATCGGATTTTGTTGTCGGAAAATTTTATCTCCTGCTGTCCAACTTTGTGTGTCGGAAAATCCGATGGAAAATGTCCGATGGCGCCCACACACGGTCGGAATTTCCGACAACACGCTCCGATCGGACATTGTCCATCGGAAAATCCGACCGTGTGTACGGGGCACTAGAGTGGTAATATCAAAGTAAACATAAATACAAGTAGATAGTTCAGGATGTCTCCTCTTTGTGGAACCAAGACACATCGCACATGATAAGTAATATACAGATTTATTTATGAAGCTTTATGGTAGTTATAGGAAGCATACAATAGTTCATGATCAACAGTATATGCTATGTTCCTTTCACACCTATAGCTAAACTGGCACTAGCAGCAGAGCATTATTATGCAGGCATATTCAGTGGTGTTACTAATGAATGGAAAGACTGGAAATCTCTGGGAAGCGTATTGTTATTGCTAGCCAATGGTGCATCTTGTCAAATATGACATTTGCTGTATCCTAACCAATGGTAAAAATAATTAAGTGTTGTGAAAAAGTATTGCCCCCCTCCTCTATCATTGCATATTTTGGACATTGTACATTTTAGATCTAAACCAAAAAGCAATATAAAGATAACAAACGTATTTTAGGTTTACATACAAATAAGGCACACAGGACTGTTACAGAGCGTGGAAGGAGGGTCATACATCAAATACAAAGAACAGCGAGCATACATCCCAATAATGGGCATTATAAAGTGAAAAAATATAATATTGCCAATTATTGCAGAACTAGCAAGTATAACAAAAGCATTGAGTAAATGTAAGATCATAGTAATCCGTAACAGCCACACTTGTGAGCACAATAGGATTGTCATTGGATAGGTAAAGGGAAATGAGAGAGGAAGGAAAGGGGATCAAATACCTGAGATTACAACCATGTCAAACTGAAACTAAAGGAAGGGCATAGTGGAAAGAAAAAAAATTGAAAATAATGAATAGAGAAAGAAATGAAGTCGTCCATGAACTCGCTAGTCTACGAACAAATACCGAATCTGTGGATCCCACGTCCGTTCAAACTTCAAGGTATTATTCTGGAGGATACATGTGAGCCTATCATTAATGATGATAAAGTTCAGTTTGCTTTTAACATAATCAGGTGGAACCATAGGCTGTTTCCAATATTTTGCAAGGCATGTTTTTGTAATCTTTAGCTATTATTCATGTTATACAACAAATGTAATAACAAAGGAAATCAGAAAGAGACTAATGCCCCGTACACACAAGCGAATTTTCCATCGGAAAAAACTTGGATGGTTTTAACGACGGAATTCCGCTCAAGCTTGCCTTGCATACACACGGTCACACCAAAGTTCTCTGAACTTTTGACGGTCATGAACGCGGTGACGTACAACACTACAACAAGCTGAGAAAATGAAGTTCAATGCTTCAGAGCATGCGTCTAATTGTTTCCGAGCATGCGTAGGAATTTTGCGCGTCGGAATTTGTACAAACTATCGCATTTTCGGATAGGAACTTTTCCCAACTGAAAAATAGAGAACATGCTCTCAATCTTTTGCTGCCAGGAATTCCGCCAGCAAAAGACTGATGGAACATACACATGGTCGCATTTTCCGACAAAAAGCTCTCATCGGAGTTTTGCTGGCGGAATTTCCGATTGTGTGTACGCGGCATAATATATTTTTAGGGCACTGTAGTCTGATTGAAAAAAGACACAGGTCCACCCAGTTCAACCAACAGAGAAAAAAAAACATAAAAACACAAAACACACGAATTGAAAAGCTCCAAATACACAATCCTATACCTGCAGTTGATCCAGGAGAAATTGTGTGTGAGGAATGTCCAGAACACAGTCAGCTTTTGCATGTTACATTATTTTTTTCTTTATAGGTGGCTGATGAAGTAAGCATTATAATGGAAAACCTAAAGACATCAGAGCATGAAGAGCCTCACGTCACCCATGCTATTGGGGAAACTCTGTTTGAACTTTATATCACCCTCAATGAACTAAGGCGGTTTCGAGATTATCTACCCTTAAAGTATGTGGCTTTTACTAATTTGTTATTCTAGGTGGGATGTTTGAATGTTGGTAATGGGCTCCTTGACTTATTCCCTGCTTCTAGTTTTTTCCACAATCAAATATGAGAGCCAGTGACACTGGGTTGGTGAATTGCCAAGGGGGGCTTAACAATGTGAAAAAAAATTGAAGATCAGTAAAGGAGCTTCCAGGCACCCTGTTCATGCAGTTATATGATCTGACAGGTTTACTTTAAATTCAAATTTTATTTTTAACTCTGTATATCTGGCTTACAAGACAAGAAAAGGCTTTTTGCTCGGGGTCAAGATGATCTTTTGAAGGTAGAGAAGCATAGAAAAAGGATACCAAGGTGTCAGATTCGTCTCTCATTTTGCCTGAGCTGGCTTGAAATTACAAGCAAGAATTTTTTTGCTATGGGCAGTTTTTAAAAGGACATCCCTGCTAAGTCATTATAACACACATTGATAGTTTTTCTGAAACTTAAACCTAAAGCTGATCTCCAGACAAAAACCTAAATCCATGGATGAAATACATATGTGGGAGCTGTTTTACACATACAATGCTGTCCAACAGTTTAACTAGGGTGGTGACCTGTCTTTTCTCTACTGTAGTTAAGCAAAACAGCTTAGCCACTTCCCAGCCCCATTTATAATTGGACAGTGAAGGAGCTGAATGATGATGTCATCATGTTCCTTTTCTGTATATTTGCATGCAGCACATCTAATTGATTCTTAAGCTGGCTACACATTATACAATTTGCTGTTAATTTTCCTTTAGATTTACCTTCAACTATGTAGTGCAAGGACCTGCCCGATTGCACGCAATTTGAAAGTGTTTAGGTTTGACCTCATATTATATGGTTTAGGTAAATCGACATGAAAATTGTACAAGAAAATTGTAGCCAGCTTTAGTCCTTCCCTCCCTTCTTCCAGACTAAAACCTACAGCACAGAAGATTACACAAGGCCAATTAAATAGAGGTAGCTAAACTTTTTAGAAACACACATAATAATCTGTAATGAATATCTAACTGCATTAACTGGTATATTTTTATATCGGCCAGGAGTTCACCTTTATCGCATGCCTTAATTTTTTTTAATTGCATACATTTAATGGTGCATTTTACAAATACTTTGGTCTCAAGATACCCTGGGGTGAGCGAGTTTGGTTTGTGAATTTTGGGGTAGAAGTTCTGCTGTTGAGAGGATTTACACTGTCCATAAAGACTACTTTATGCCCAGAACACACAAGCACAGAATTGTATTGCAGATAATACAATAGATTTTGCTACAGATACTTTTTCTTCAAACACTATCTGAAAGTAGACACGGGTTAAAGAATTTCTCATTTTTAAAGTAGAGTGGATTTCACCTTTGTTCAAGACTGTCACAGAGGGATCTTTGCTCACCTTGGCATAGCCCTGGCAGGTCTGGGTTGTTCAGCCAAGATACTCATTACTGGCCTGTGAATTCTCCATGGTTTTGAATGGAAAATCTGCTGGAAGCCATGTGAGATGAAGAGACTCTCCGGTGGAAAAGTTCTTAGCTTATCTTGGCTGGAGGATGATCTGTTAGCTAAGGTCACAGGCAATAGTAAAGTCCTGCTATAGTGAAATAATTTTTTAGTTCATTTTTGTATTCACACCACATTTTTGTTATTGAAGTTTTACCTGGTTATTGTCTGAGTAATACAGATACCACTTGGAAAATAATTTGTTTTTCTGTTGGGTTGCCTTCTTGTTGTGAAATTTTCCTCACACCACAATTTTTTCACAGAGACAACAAGTCACTGGCCTTGATGGGATTTCATGAACTGTTTAAAGTGTCCATCCACACATGGCTGCAAACCGTGCATGAAAAGACCTGTGAGAGAATACATCGGGCCGTAGAGGTTGATAAGGTAATAAAGACGTGTGTATTTAAAAAATATAATGTACACCTGCTATACATTATACAATTTTCTTTCCTTCAACCCGTGGTTGAAGGAAAGAAGATTACTTGATCCCCCCATAAACACAGCGTTGCTTGGGAAGTCCCTCCAGCTGCACAATTGTTTTCTGACAGCGGGAGGCTTCCCAGCTGTCAGATTATAATGATCACTGGTGGAAGCTATAGCCGCCAGCAGTGATGTATGAAAAAAAACTCCACAGGCTGGTTGTACTGAAGTTGATCGATAGATTGACTTCAGTACAAACAACCTGCCCATAGATAGATCAAAATTTGGCCAGTTCCTGCTGAACCAGTATATGTATTAAGTGTCTTCCAAGGACATATATCATCTTACTGAACTTTAGCTTTAGAAAACTGTTGGCCATTTTAACTTTAAATTGTTTTACAGAAACGCCTTAATGAAACCATTAGGTTTATTTCACACATAGTGCAGTGACCAGCGCTGCAGTGATCTGTGATAAAATGTAGACATGCTGCACTTTATTGCAGCATTCTGAGCTGGATCGCATGTCGCTGTATAGCAGCTCACCATGCTGTTGTACGTTGACATGAATGAAGTGTTACTTTTGTGCAATTCAAATAAAGTTAGTAAAAAAAAATTAAAATTGGGGGCTGTGTGATGAGCTGAAACACACACCACACCACCCCATACAGCCATCTCACTGCACCCGGAACAGACAGCAACCGGATACTAAACCACTGCGGTTTACTGTGCAGCACTGTTCATTACTGTGTGAACGGGCCCTAAAGAATAAGTCAGCCAATAAAGTCTGCAGATGCTCTTCATCTTATCTCAATAAGGCTCACCAAATACATTATATTCTGAATGTATAATCTTTGTATAGCCTGTTTTGGTTTACTAAAACTGTGTAATATGAGGACCCTTCTATACAATTCATTCAAATTTATTTAATTCAATGAGAAATGTGATAGGGTATGGGAGAGTTGGGTCAGCTTCACATCCACTGTGTCAGATTGATGGCCCCATGATACTTCTCTTTACTTTCTGTCTCTGTCACATTCTGTAAGATGCTCTTGTGATGTCTCTACTTAATTTTGTATTTATTATTAGTTTATTGGTTTCCTTTTACCCTTATGGATCACCAGGGGCACATTCGCTAATACCTACATATTCCTGAACGGTTTTACATGGTGTTAATGTAATCCTTCCTATGTACAGTGGGGACGGAAAATATTCAGACCCCCTTAAATTTTTCACTCTTTGTTATATTGCAGCCATTTGCTAAAATCATTTAAAGCGGTTGTATACTCCTTTTTTTTAACTTTTACCTACAGGTAAGCCTATAATAAGGCTTACCTGTAGGTAAAAAAAAATATCTCCTAAACCTGTACCGTTTAGGAGATATTCCCCTTGCTATGAGCCGCTAACTGCAGCGGCGCATGCGCACAGGGGATTCTCGGCTGAAGGCCTGGCAACTGCCGGACCTTGCCGGGAAAGAAATCTCCCACGCGCATGCGCGGGAGTGATGACATCGCTCCAGCCACTCACATCGCTGGAATCGCGATACCCGGAAGACACGCCGAGGCAACATGTCAGCTACCTCGGCGTGGACTAGGTAAGATACCGACGCCTCGTTCTTAGGTAAGTATGCGGTGCATACTAGCTCATTATGGCTTTTGCTTTACAGGGGTAAAAAAAAAAAATTTCAGCGGGTATGCAACCGCTTTAAGTTCATTTTTTTTCCTTATTAATGTACACACATCACCCCATATTGACAGAAAAACACAGAATTGTTGACATTTTTGCAGATTTATTAAAAAAGAAAAACTGGAATATCACATGGTCCTAAGTATTCTTTGCTGTGACACTCATATATTTAACTCAGGTGCTGTCTATTTCTTCTGATCATCCTTGAGATGGTTCTACACCTTCATTTGAGTCCGGCTGTGTTAGACTATACTGATTGGACTTGATTAGGAAAGCCACACACCTGTCTGTATAAGACCTTACAGCTCACAGTGCATGTCAGAGCAAATGAGAATCATGAGGTTCAAAGGAACTGCCTGAAGAGATCAGAGACTGAATTGTGGCAAGGCACAGATCTGGCCAAGGTTACAAAAAAATTTCTGCTGCACTTAAGGTTCCTAAGAGCACAGTGGCCTCCATAATCCTTAAATGGAAGATGTTTGGGACGACCAGAACCCTTCCTAGAGCTGGCCGTCCGGCCAAACTGAGCTATCGGGGGAGAAGAGCCTTGGTGAGAGAGGTAAAGAATAACCAACCCAAAGATCACTGTGGCTGAGCTTCAGAGATGCAGTCTGGAGATGGGAGAAAGTTGTAGAAAGTCAACCATCACTGCAGCCCTCCACCAGTCGGGGCTTTATGGCAGAGTGGCCCGACGGAAGTCTCTCCTCAGTGCAAGACACATGAAAGCCCGCATGGAGTTTGCTAAAAAAAACACCCGAAGGACTCCAAGATGGTGAGAAATAAGATTCTTTGGTCTGATGAGACCAAGATAGAACTTTTTGGCCTTAATTCTAAGCGGTATGTGTGGAGAAAACCCAGGCACTGCTCATCACCTGTCCAATACAGTCCCAACAGTGAAGCTGTGGGGGTGTTTTTCAGCTGCAGGGACAGGACGACTGGTTGCAATTGAGGGAAAGATGAATGCGGCCAAGTACAGGGATATCCTGGACGAAAACCTTCTCCAGAGTGCTCAGGACCTCAGACTGGGCCGAAGGTTTACCTTCCAACAACAATGACCCTAAGCACGCAGCTAAAATAATGAAGGAGTGGCTTCACAACAATTCTGTGACTGTTCTTGAATGGCCCAGCAGAGCCCTGACCTAAACCCAATTGAGCATCTCTGGAGAGACCTAAAAATGGCTGTCCACCAACGTTTACCATCCAATCTGACAGAACTGGAGAGGACCTGCAAGGAGGAATGGCAGAGGATCCCCAAATCCAGATGTGAAAAACTTGTTGCATCTTTCCTAAAATGACTCATGGCTGTAATAGATCAAAAGGGTGCTTCTACTAAATACTGAGCAAAGGGTCTGAATACTTAGGACCATGTGATATTTCAGTTTTTCTTTTTTAATAAATCTGCAAAAATGTCAACAATTCTGTGTTTTTCTGTCAATATGGGGTGCTGTGTGTACATTAATGAGAAAAAAATGAACTTAAATGATTTTAGCAAATGGCTGCAATATAAAAAAGAGTGAAAAATTTAAGGGGGTCTGAATACTTCCCGTCCCCACTGTATATATTTTGCAGTATGATCTGTACTTGTTGCTTATGTGACACACTGCTAGCAATGTTATTGTAGTCACCGGTGTTAATGTGGTTTTTTTTTGTTCTTTGTTATGACTGTTATGTGTGTCTGTTTTGCTACTTGTAATTGCATCACAAATTGAAAAGCAATAAGAAATTTCCCAAAAATGTAATCCAATAAGGCCCTCATACTATATAATTGTTGGTGAGAGCTAAAAGAATTTACGGTCAGATTGTAACGTGTGGTGAGCTTTAGTGCCACAAAATTTGCCATGTGTTACAGCATGCTAGAATGCAGGTGCATTGCCTCCCCAATTTGGCTTTCTACTTCTTTAGCTAACTGCAGTGAACTTGTATGACGATTTTCTTCAACCCTTCACATCAGAAGACAGGTGTTAACTTCTGTGGACAGCCTGGATGTCTCTGTGAGATGGTTGCAGTTTCAGATTTTTGTATCACTTTTGCTAGTGTTCTGACTGATAAGTAAAGCTTTGCTGATCTTTTTGTAGTCTTCACCTTTCTTGTGTAAAGAAATTTTTTTCTTTCTCAGGAATTGTGACATTTCTCTTCCATGTGGTGCCATTGCTGACACATGAAATGGGAAGAGGTTTTCTTTGTTAAGTAATGCCCTTTTATAATCAACTGTCTGCTGAACACCTGATTAATAATTAGAATTACCTGTAGTTGAATTCTTGTTAGTTAGGATTTTGTTGTCTAAAATGTAGCTTAGCTCCTACGACTTTCATTGGGGTGTATTTATTTTTGCAACATGGAATGAATTTGTAAGGAAAAACATTTTTTGTGTATGCAAATTAACAAATCTTGGTTGCAAGCAATGGCCCGCATTTGTGGGAGTATTTTGTAGTATAGTGTCCCATAGAAAATGTTGATTTTTAAAGGTAAATAAAGGTTTTCTGACAAATCTGTTGGGGTGTACTCATTTATTATTACTATTCACGATTTATATAGCGTCAACAGTTTACGCAGCGCTTTACAATGTATAGGGTGACAACACAATTACAGTACAGTTCAATACAAAAGGTCAATATCATATAATTTTGTCCACAGTAACCCTATCTTACCATAAATGGCCAGAATAATAGGTTAAAGAGGTTGTAAACCCTTACATATACCCACTGAATTGGCTAGCATCAGGTGATACACTGAGATTAAACAAATCCTCCTACATAAGTTGTACTCATTTATCTGCAACCCTTTCTCCTCTGTACCCCACTAAAGCACACATTTTACACAGCATTTGTCACGTACCTGGTTTGTGAGCGTGACGAGTAGCCTCTCGTACCACACCAGCTTGTTGGTTACTGAAGGTGACACAGCCACCACAGAAGTACAGTGACATAGGAATGCCTGAGATCAGTCCTGTAGTCTGTATGGCTGGGTTTCCGTGGATGGATCTGCAGCAGGCAGGCAAGTAGTGGCTAGGCAGACCAGGGCTGTGGCAGACTGGGATTGCAGCTAGAGCAGGATCCAGATGCGGATTGCAGAGCAGAGCCATGACAGGCTGGATGAGCAGGTGCAGGGTCAGGCAAGCCGGGTCGGTAATGTTCAGACAGATAGACAGAGCATCAGGCAGAAGAGGAGTCCAAAACCAAGCCAGGGTCAGGGTATCAAGCAGACAGCATTAGTGAGAACAAGCCGGATCAAGATCAGAGGTCAGCACAGGTAACACACAGAAGCTGCAGACCAAACAGCAATGAGTCTATGCAGCAGCTCAGTTTAAATAGCCCGCCTGGCGTACGCCGATGCGTGAGTGCGCATGTGCATACACCGATGTGCCAATGCGCTAGTGCGCATGCGCGTACGTCAAGAACCTCTTAAGTGTACTGCAGACCTGTCGTTCCTGACAGCATTTCTGAGCTTCAGAAAGCAGCAGGTGGGGATATGATGTCACTCTGCACAACACAGAGAGGAGAGCTGAGTATAATTTGAGACATGTATAGAGGGAAATGGCAAACCCTCCTTTACACATTCTCATTGGGAAACGTGCACAGTTGAGGCTGTCAACCACCCTCTGTGCGCTGGAGGGAGGGTGGGGCCGTCTTCCCGGATTGCATGCTGTCAGCATAGGCTCTTATAAATGGCTCAAGCAGACAGCAGAGGAATGACAGAGTAGACACAAATCACAATTGGTGCTTTGGATCAAGGCAAGTACACACTATAGAATGATATGCTTTTCATGTCAGAGGTTTACAGACACTTTTTCATTTCAGAGGGTTTACAACCACTTTAAACAGATTTCTGTAGAATATTTGAGAACTTTTCAGTTCAGTATTTGATTTTTCTATCAGCCCCTTGCAGCAATATACAGCTTTTGGATCTTACTTGCATCTTCATAGATGGGGCAGCCAGAGGCTGGGTGCCGCACAATTTGTAAAAGAAAACCAATGAGTTGGCTTAAAACAACATAAAAGTCTGAGATCATACATCAGGAACCCTTAGCAGGCTGCAGATCCTTCATCTTTTACATTCCCCTGGGGACAGTGATTCTTTCATATGTAAGTAATGGAGGATAAATTTGGAACTAGTGTAAAGTACAGAAAAGAGATCAAGAAACAGAAAACACGACTGGAATTTCTTTGATTAGGCTTTTTATTTCTTTCCTTCACACTTGCAACTAGATGGGCGTTCTTAAGATATGTGTTTGTCAACTAACTAAATGGCCTGCTTTTTTCAGCTGCATTACATTATGCTAACAACCTAGGAAAACATCAGAAAAACATAGTTATTGATTTATTTGAAGCTAGTTCATCTTTATTAAAGTTATTGTAAACCCCGATCCACCTCTTCTCAGGTATCCTCAATATAAATGTGCAATATCATGAAAAAACAACTAAGTACCAACTGATTAATAATAATAATATTGTCCTTCATATACTTCAAGTGTTAACAAATATAAAATACATCAGTTCATGATATTGACAGTTAATCAAAAGTGCATAACTGAAATTCAGATTCCAAACCACTTCTTCCCAATCACCACTGTACTCAGTGTTCTCGCCTTAATGGTGTAATATACAGGCATGTAAAATCATATCCAGCTTGGTTCTATCCGTTCAGTATCTCATGCCAGGGTCCTCTGTGAACCTATTGTGGGGCCTCCCACTCACCAGGGTGCCTATATCCTGTTAGATGTTCCTCCAGGAAAATATGGTGTTGGTCCCTTTAAGATGACCAACACCGGGTCTTACCCACATGATGTATAGTTACTACCATGCCATGTTAAAATAGAGAAGATACCCCCATAGTGTAATATTGTAAAAGGAATGCTTTATTATAGTTAAAATACTGCTTCCTCGTTGAGGAAGTGACGCCAAACCAGGATGAACGGTACCCCTGTGAATGCATGTAGTAATGTTATCTATGTAAGCAACATTTTACCTATAATAGGTTTATTTTTATAGTTTGAGAGCCATTACTTGGTAGGGCAGGAGTTACTCACTCACACAAATAATGTCATACTTGCCTGCTCTGTGCAAAACTATTGATCCAAAACCCCAATCCTCCTCTTCTTGGGTCCCCTGCAAGTGCTCCTGGCTCCTTCTCTTCATCCAGTGCCCCCATAGGGAGTCCCTTAATATGGGGGCACTCATGCAGGCTTGCTCTCTAGCCCTGCTGCCTGTGTCCATAGACAGCAGGCACTGCCCCCCTCCCTGCTACCTGATCACATAGTTTGATTGACAACAGTGGAAGCCAATGGCTCCCATTGCTATGGATCTGCCCTGTGAGGAGGGACAGAGCAGAGAGTGCTGCTGCTCTCATGGATAACACTGGATCGCCAAGGAGCTCACGTAAGTATAAGCAGGCGCTTGGGGGGGAGGGGTAGATACAGAAGTTTTTTAACCTTCATGCATAGAATGCATGAAGGTATAAAAAACTTGAACCTTTAGAACAACTTAAAAGCAGAGAATGCGTTGAGGTAAAATACCTTCAGCTTCAGCCTTTGGAACCATAATAAGTGATACAGTGTATGTTTACACTATTTACTTTAAACCAGACTTTGTCGTCTTTTACTCTGCCTTCCTCTGGAACAAAGCTACGAACATGTGAGGGGTTTAGCTTGATGGACATCAGTTTTTCTTTCCCAACCTTATTACCTATGAAACCATGTAAGGTAAAAGTGCTGTAGCACATAGCAGCCTTTGAGCAGTGATCTCTCATTATTTTGGTTACTGTGAATTTCTGCACTTTTCACATTATTGTTGCATTTTGCTGAAACCACATTGCAAGGACTGCAAAAGCTGTATGCACCTGGAACTCAGACTCAGACATCTCAGCAACAGAGTGCCTGAGAGCTAAAAATATTAAAATATCAGGTTTGGTTTGAACTGACTTTTAAAAAGGAAATGAACTCTGGAAGCTGTGCCCAAAAAAGATAAGCAGAGGTCAAAGCACTAGTTCTCAGTATTATGTGCAGCTTTTCTTTCCCCATTACTAACGTACTATATCTTGCTTTGCACTGTGTCTGTGGGGGCAGCCATCTTTGTAGAGTCAGGGCTTTGCTTCCCCATATCAGAGTCTCCAGCAACACAGTAGAGACATCACCAAATCCCACTTCAAATCTCCTAAGACTAACAATGAGAGGCAGCAGTGCCTTTTATCTCAAAGGCTGTAGGCGAAGGATTGCCTAGGCACACTGACATAACAAGAAGAGCACTGCTGTGTTTCAGGGGAAATTCATTTCAAAAGGTACGTTTTTTAGGGGGTCTGTATATGTTAACTGCAATTATTTAAGATGGCTTTACACTTAAGATTATTGTCACCGGGGGGCGTGACCGGAAGCCGACCTAGATGGACGCCTGAGCCGTCTGCTCTCTCTAAGCCCGCAGCTACAGATCGATTTTGGGACGCTACGCTACAGCTACATGGGCAGATCTAAGGCCCCCCGATCCACTAAAGCACGGGGGTCGTCACAACCACCACCCGGCTCGTCATCGGACCTCCGGTCCTTCTTCCCGCAGACTGACAGCCCGCCTAAGAGCACAGCCAATATGGCGCCGGAGGCCGCGGCAGCCCGCTCCAGGCTCACCACGCAGCTCTCCCAGCCGGACCCGATCCCACACCGAGCCCCGTCAGCGCAACATCAGTCCCACAACACGCCACAGGCATCTCCTCTCCTTTGGGAACGGTGAGCACGATTAGCCCTGGCCATCCCGGGACCTCGCCACGTGATCCCCCAGCCGCCATGTTTGACCCCCCTCCTTCCCTCTACACTCAATGCTCGGAGGCCTTCCCGCGCCTGCTGCGGACAGCCTCAGATCCCTGCCTGACAGGGGATGCCCCGGGATCCCCATCATCTTCTGACATATCAGCGGACTTTCCGGCCTTGCCGGACCCAAGATTCCCAGCATTCAATGCCTCACCTGGACTGGATGACTCCGCGGCGGCCTTCAGAACCCTCACACCTGGTTCACCCCCACCTAAAACGCAGAGACTCTCATTCTCTCAAGCACTGAGTACGCCCAAAGAACAGGCCGCACGCCCCCCCAATTCAGACCGAAGGGACCCAGCCTATGCCCCCAAACGTCACACTCTGGAAGAGACCGAGGCCCCCTTACACACTCAGGGCCAGCCCTGGGGAAATGTATGGACTGCATCCCCACAACCCATACCCACCACGCGGGGTGAAACTGCACTACAAGTGCAACATCAGCAAGTATCCCATCAACGACCACCACAGCAAAACCCGCTGCCAGTCCCCCATCACCCACTCCCCAATGAGTGGTACTCCTATTTACAGGCGATGCCCACCAAAGATGACTTCAAACAGCTGATTGCAAATGTAAAATCTACTTGTCGCTCAGAAATATAGATACTACAAACAGGCCTTAAACACCTAGCTGACAGGGTGGAAATGGCCGAAGAAGAAATCCAAGAAACTAAACTAGCAGTCCATAGGACTCAACTCCAAGGAGCAGACCACCGTAACCAACTAAGAGAAATGCAGCGCCACCTTGAGGACTTGGATAATAGGGGGCGCAGAAATAATATTCGGGTGCGGGGGGTTCCAGAGACGGACGGTCCGGAAGACATCCACAACAAATTACAACACATATTTAACAATCTACTTGGGGACCCCCTAACCAATCGTATCGACATGGATAGAGCCCACCGGGCCCTCCGCCCCAAGAATCTTACTTCCAAACCAAGGGACATTATTTGCAGAATAAGCTCATACCCCTTAAAGGAGGACATTATGCGTCAATCCCGCCTGACACACAAAATAACCTTCCAGGATGCACACCTGCAACTGTTTCCAGATCTCTCCTGGATAACCTTACAGAAGCGCAGACTCTTGCAACCTCTTCTACGTATCCTTCAAGAAGAAAATATCCCCTATCGATGGGGATTTCCCTTCACCCTTACAGCCAAGAACCAAGGCAGATCCGCTGTTCTACGGTATCCAGAAGATCTAACCAGATCAGCCCCCCTCAACTCCCAGATTGGGACTTAGTAACCACCCCACCCCCGCCGCCTACAATGTGGCAGAAGGTTCCCTCCTCTAATCGAACCCGGAAGGAAGGCACCCCCCACAAGAGTTCCAAATCCAGAAGTGGCTGTAATGAACTCACAAAAATTTTTTCTCTTGGATCCTCAAATTTATAGATGCTCAGCCATTCTACTAGGCTGATAGATCTGTCCTGGACACTTTGTTCACTCAGTCCCCAATTTTTTGCCCCAGTCTTTTTTATTTTTAAGTTTGCTTTTGTTTTACTCTATGGGCATGTCTCCGTTGAGGCTTGGGAGTATAGGTGATTTTTCCTTTGGCTCACCAACCCCTCCCCTAATTAAGTGATGATCGTCACAATAGTTTTGGTAATATCCTGTTATATGATCAACCCAGGGCTCCCTTGCATCCGTCTGGCCTGCTCTGCTGGAGCGGGGCTGGGCGGATCCTTGGGAAACCGTACTGACCTAGGTCCATCGACCTTTCAAGGTCAGCTGAAAACACCTTTTAGGTTTTGTCTTGTTTTGTCTAACACTAACCTTTGTTCCTTTCCTCTAGTCTCCTCTTCTCTCATTGACTATCCCTTGCCCCTGAGTGACTTTCTACATGGACCACGGACTAGGTCCAGATCCCTCGCCGGAGGTTGCCCGCTTCCAGTCCCAGGATCCATGGCCGTCGTCTTCAACCCAGGTAACACAAGCCCCCTCCCCCTCCCAACTAGAGACCATGGCTAGGATATTTTCATTAAATGTCCATGGATTAAACTCCAATAAAAAGAGGCATCTGGCACTGAAGGAATTTAAACAATCTGGCGCGGATATTATTTTTGTCCAAGAGACACACTTTGACGGGGGGGCACCTTTGCTTTCGCATCCAGGCACTTCCCAAACAGCTACCTTTCCTCAGGACCACATAAACGTGCAGGGGTGGCCATACTCATTAAGCAAGGCTCTCCATTTGTTTATGAGAGTCACTATGGGGACCCACATGGTCACTATATTATCGTTAGGGGTCGGTGGCAGTCACGGGAGATCACCTTGTGCGCACTGTACGCACCTAATGTCAAACAACATAGATTTCTATCTAAAATGTTTACACGTCTTTTTCGCTCGGAACATGGGATCCTGGTGGTGGGGGGTGACTTCAACTTAATCCACTCCACAAACGCCGACCGCCTTGTGGTGGACCCCCGGGCACCATCAGCTCGAGCCCTTAGAGACTCGAAGCTTTTTCGCCAACTCCTTAGAAAACATGCTCTCTTTGATGCCTGGAGGGCCCTCCACCCGGGGGATCGGCAGTACACTTTCTACTCAGCTCCCCATAAAACCCACACCAGGATCGACTACTTTTTTGTAAACAACTCTACTCTTAGAATAGTTCGTGAGGCCAAGGTGCTCCCGATCTCATGGTCTGACCACGCCCCGATCACTCTTGCATTAGATGTGGAGTCCCCCAACCCTAGACCCTGTAACTGGAGACTAAACACTTTTCTCCTTCAACACCCTCAGTCAACCACGGAAATAACCTCTTCCCTGAAATTTTACTTTAAGGAAAACAACACCCCTGACATCTCTCCTGCTACGCTATGGGAGGCCCATAAGGCGGTTATCAGGGGTAGATGCATAGCCCTATCGTCGGCCATGAAAAAAGACGCATTAGCCACGAAACATCGAACTGAGAGGGAACTGAAGGTTCTAGAGACGCAGCTTCAAACATCCCCTACCGTACCCCTTCTCAGGAAGGTTATTAAGCTTAGGACGATCCTGAGGGACTTTGCACTGGGGCAAGTGGAGAAAGCCTTGCTTCGGTTAAAGCAGGTGTACTATGATAGGGGGAACAAGGCACATTCCTTACTGGCAAAAAAATTACGGGAGGACTCCCTTAACACAACGCCCCACCAAATTAAGAATAAACAGGGCTGCCTACTATCCCACCCCAAAGATATTGCGCATGCCTTTGCAGACTTCTACACCGAACTCTATAACAATCCGGACATTCCGAAAAATCCCCCCACCCCAGAGATCTCACTTAGATTACATCGTTATCTAGAACAAAGTGGTGTCCCCCGCCTACAAACTACAGACTTAGAGGCCCTAAACGCACCCATTACAGAGGAGGAAATAGAACTTACGATCAAATCATTACCATCCCGTAAATCACCAGGTCCCGACGGCCTACCATACGAATACTATAAAACTTTCCTTCCACTCCTACTCCCACATATGAGCAGACTTTTTAACACCTTTCTCAGGGACACTCCGGTTCCAGTTGATATGCAAAGATCATTTATTACCCTGATTCCCAAGTCAGACAAAGACCCCGTACTATGTGCCAATTATCGACCCATTGCCCTTTTGAATTCCGACCTAAAAATTTTCACAAAAATACTCTCAATCCGCCTGAATGTAGTTCTCCCCTCTCTCATACATAAAGACCAGGTAGGTTTCGTGCCGCTTAGACAGGCGGGAGATAACACGAGGAAAGTGATTGACCTGGTGGATGTGGCGAACAGGGAGGACTCGGCGTCTCTGCTTCTAAGCTTGGACGCCGAAAAAGCCTTTGACCGTTTGGGTTGGCCCTTCCTGTTCGCCACCCTACAACACATAGGAATGAAGGGCCCCTTCCTGCGAGCGGTACAGCACCTATACTCCAACCCCACTGCACAGGTCAGAACCCCCTTTGCCGTTTCGGCCCCGTTCTCAATACACAACGGTACACGGCAGGGGTGCCCCCTTTCTCCCCTACTGTTTGCGCTATGCGTGGAACCTTTAGCAGCCCACATCCGAGGTAACCCGGATATCCACGGGATACCAGTTCGCGGTAGGGAGTTTAAAATCTCATTGTTTGCTGATGATATCATTATGACCATGACACAACCTAGAATATCCCTCCTGAATCTCCACGCCGAGCTTGATAAATATGGGGCCCTATCAGGCTATAAAATTAATGCATCCAAATCAGAAGCCCCAATAAATATCCCAGAACCGGAAATCGCACACTTACAGGCCAACTTCCCATATCACTGGAAAACTATATCTTTAAAATATCTAGGAATCCGCATTACTCCAACATTCGCTACTCTTTATCAGGAAAATTTCCCCCCCTATTTCACTCTATCAGAGCCATGCTCCTTAGATGGAAAAAACATCACCTCTCCCTCTTGGGGCGAATAGCATCCATTAAAATGACGATCCTCCCGAAATTACTCTATTTATTTCAAACATTACCCATCTCAGTCCCATACAAACATCTCAGGAAACTTCAGATAGATCTACTTAAATTTGTCTGGAATTATAAAAAGCATAGAATTCCCCAATCAGTCCTTATGGCAGATCGGTCTGATGGCGGCCTTGCTTTACCGAATCTAATTAAATATTACCAAGCTGCTCAACTCAGAGCTATAATCTCGTGGTCCACCCGGTGGTCCTACAATAAGTGGACAGAAATTGAGAAGATCTGGCTGGCCCCAACCCACCCAAATAGCTTGCTCTGGTGTGCGGATGCGGAGGTGCCCCCTGAACGTCTATTAGGAGCTATGTCTCAACTCCGTAAAACATGGAAAGCATTGCGCTCCCCACATGGTCTCTCCTCTGAAAAATCGCTGTTAACTTCCTTTATATGCAACCCCAAAGTGCCGGATAGCCTCACACACCAGATGTCCTTCCCATGATCCTCCCGAAACTTGTTCCACTTCGGCAACATAGTAGATCCTAGAACACATAGGCTATTAACCTTCTCCGAACTCCAAACTAAATATGATATACCACGCCAAGCTTTTTACAGTTATTTACAGATTCGCCACTATGCCCTGACCATAGCGCCTGACCTGCGATTTTCCTCCTTAACCCCCTTTGAAAACTTGGTTATGACAGGTTTTACTCAGAGGGGGCTGATCTCTGATATCTATAAAATCTTAAATTCCTACTCAACAGAGGCGCAAGGCAAACACCTCTATATGGTTAAGTGGGAGAAAGCCCTTAAGGAGGAACTCTCCACGGAACAATGGCAGGTGATATGGTCTCAGGCAGCGAAAAGTTCAATTTGCACACTATATAAAGAAAACGCATACAAAATAATTTTCTTCTGGTACATGACCCCAGATGTACTCCATGCCATCTATCCCACCAGCTCAGATCGATGCTGGAGATGCTCGGGAGCCAGGGGTACCCTTCTTCATATCTACTGGGAGTGCCCCCAAATTGTCACCTTCTGGGGAAAAGTTCAGCAGTTACTGACCAATCTCCTAGGAAAATCACTTCCTATGACTCCTAAATTTTTCCTATTAGGCCTATCTCCATTAAAGCTTTCAAAAACCAATAAAAAATTAGTACGCCACATTCTAACGGCAGCACGATGCCTCATAGCATTGAATTGGAAAAAGAACCCCCCCCCCCCACCTCAGAAGCACTGTATGCAAGGATTAAAGATGTGGAACTGATGGAAAGGATGACGGCCAGGATGCAGGACAGATTGGAAGCCCACGATAAGGTCTGGGAGCTGTGGCACCTCCGGGAGGACTCTTTATAAACGGATCATTGACTCACTCAGGTGACTTTACTCCTTCTCTTTCCCTGTTCTTTTCCTTTTCTTTTTCTTCCCCTTCTCCTGTTCTTATTACAAAAGTTACTTTTGTTACTAGATATCAGAGGTTTATCCTTAATTTGTGATGTTGAGAAGCTTTTGTAACTATGCTAGCTTAGAAACCATAACCCTCTCGCAACACACTAAGGAGAACACTATATGTACCTGCACTTGTCTGTTTCATACCATGTATCGCATTTTTCTAATGCTTCACCCGTTGTATTCTATGCAATGTAAATTTTGATAACAGAATAAAATAAAAATGTTATTGGGAAAAAAAAAAGATTATTGTCACCCAGTCTGGCTTCTTAGCTTTCAGGCCAGCCACAGTCAGGTTAGGAAACCTGTCCCAGTTATTATTTTTCCCCTGATAAGTCAGCACCACCATACTGTTCCCCACTCCTCTCCATTGAAGCTACTTGTAAGCTCAACTAAATCCAGCATCACATTCAGGGTGTAAACATTTTTTTTTTATCAGTCTAAGAAGACTGAGGGGTCAATTCACTAAGCTTTACCGCATGCAGTAAGGGTATCATGTTGCTCATTTGCATAAATCATTGCATAAATAAAGTCCAATTCATTTTAAAAAAATAACGTTTTTGCGGTACACAACAAAAAAAAATTGTCAGTAAATATCGCAAAAAATTGGCCACTGTAATGCCCCGTACACATGGTCGGATTTTCCGACAGAAAATGTGTGATAGGACCCTGTTGTCAGAAATTCCGACTGTGTGTGGGCTCCATCACACATTTTCCATCGGAATTTCCGACACACAAAGTTTGAGAGCTTGCTATAAAATTTTCCGACAACAAAATCCGTTGTCAGAAATTCCGATCGTGTGTACACAAATCCGACGCATAAAGTGCCTCGCATGCTCAGAATAAATTAAGAGACGAAAGCTATTGGCCACTGCCCCTTTTATAGTCCCGACCTACGTGTTTTACGTCACTGCGTTTAGAACGATCGGATTTTCCGACAACTTTGTGTGACCGTGTGTATGCAAGACAAGTTTGAGCCAACATCCGTCGGAAAAAATCCATGGATTTTGTTGTCGGAATGCCCAATCAATGTCTGACCGTGTGTACAGGGCATTATACTTTTGGTTATATACATCATTACAACAAGTTAAAATTGGATAGGAAGATTAAAAATGTTTTAAAAAATTCTTTAAAAATATAGTCAAGTTTTCTTTAGTTTTCACAATATAAACATAGGCAACAACACAGAATTGGGCCAAAAACATAGAACAATCTAGTAAAGAGCACTTTCAGCAGCTCTAGTAGACCATACATTTACCAAAACACAAATCTTTATGAATGTATATCATGATGGATTTAGTAAAGGAGCAAACAGCTATTTTCAGGCAACAGATCCACATGAAAAAGACACAGCTTGGATTAACAAGCATCGGGAGACATAAATTTGAGAAGGTAGTTCAAATTTAAATGCCTCCAAATACAGATCACTGTAAAAAATGTTAATTGAAAATGTGTTTTTTGCAAAAGAAAAATAACAAACATGTTATAACGTAAAATGTTATAAGAAAATTATCTTAAACAACCCTTAACCACCGACACATGCGATAAATTACCGCATGAGAAAATGCGGTAGTTACCAAACAATTAAAAAAATACTGCATTCGTTATTTAACGCTAAATTCATCTGATTTACTGCATGCATTATTTTACCGCATTTTATTTTCCGTTATTTAATCCCTAGTTAATTGACCCCTGCTAGTCTTACATTGAAAGGCCTGTATCAGGCGAATGCCATCTCATGTCTATGTCTTCTGACACTCCTCCAGAATATGGTTTGTTCCATAATCTCATCAGAGATTTGTGTAGATGGCAGAAGGAAAAGCGGCAAGGGGAACCTGTCATTTTTCCTTCTGGTCCTTTTTTGTTACTGTCAGCCAATTATACTGTATATCTAGCTTCAGACTTTCTTGGATTTATGTTTATTTTATGTCAACATTGGCAGCATTGTTGGACTTTTCTTGTCCTGGTGGCCTGTGAATACCGTGCAGTTTGTTAATTCAGTACTTTTGTCTTGTTCTCACAGCTAGAAAATGTGGATTCTGTGTCCAAGCACAGCAGCTCTGCAGTTGATGTCACAATCTGCTTCTCACAAATCAAAGAGTTCTGGGCACAGCTTGCTTGGCCAAACTCCTCTGAGGCATTCGTATTTTTAACTCAGCTCTCTGATGTAAGTTATGAACCAAATGCACAATAAAACAATGGGTACCAACTAATATCTTGAAGAGTATGCAGGTGTTAACATACTGAGGTATTATTTGGGCTACTTTCACACTGAGGCGCTTTACAGGCGCTATAGAGCTAAAAATAGCGCCCGCAAAGCGCTTGCAAAGCCGTTCTCCTGTCACTCTAGTGTGAAAGCCAGAAGGCTTTCACACTGGAGCGGTGCGCTTGTGGGACGTTAAAAAAAGTCCTGCAAGCAGCATTTTTGAGGCACTTTAGGAGCGGTGTATAAGTTTAGGGGCGTTCCTATCAGGAGAACACAGTGATTATTGCTAGCGGCTGTAGCTGCTGACCGTAATCGCATCCTAAAAATCTGACATGCTGGTTGTCAGCCTGCCCATACATGGTTCAAACCTGGGCCAGCTCAGCAGGAACTGGCCAAGATTCGAACTGTCTATGGCCGGCTTAAGGAGGTATGTCAGGTTAATGGGTGTGGGTTAAGTGGGATACTAGTGAGTAAGGAGAGAAACAAGTAGATAAGAGGGAAGGACATGCTATTTAGAAAAGGAAGGGAAGAGTCCAGCGGAGGTGGGAAAGGATAAAGTGAGTTGTGTTGTTGAAGGTCACAAAAAGGGAAAGCAAGTTTGTAATAAAGAACAGAGTAGAATAGAGTATACAGGATTTAAAATTGCAACTTGTAAAATTCATCAGTTAAATGGAAGATTGGTCCAGTTTGGTATAAACACATATGTTATATGAAGTGCACAAAAAAGTAAAACTCTTTTTTATACAGTACAATTTAATTATCTCAGGTAATATATAGCTCAAAATCTACCTTGACCTCTGCTGCTCCCCTTTGAGATAAGCACCGTTGCTTTCTTCCTCCACCTCTGTCTATAGCAACAAACTCAGCCAAACCAAGCTGTCATGATTATAGGTCCTTTGCTAAGAACCTATAGTTAAGGTTCTTGTAACAATTTCCAGACTAGGTTGTTTTTGGCTGGATTGGGAGGGTGATATCATGTCTACAGTCTACAGGGCAGCTTTAAACAGATCTTGGGTAAAAGTGATTAGACCATTGACCATTGTTTCCCCCAAACTAAGCTGGAATTGAGATTGTCTCAGGCATGTTCTTGTCCTTCCTGTATAGACACAACTATGAACATATTTAATTTGAGTAGTCCTGTTTATGGCAGAAGTGGTAGCAAAAAACATTAAAGTGGATGTAAACCATCACATACCCAGTGAAGTGAACAGCCTCCGATAATACCCAGGGATGAATCAAATCTCCCTACATAGGTTTTACATATTCTTTAGAAAGTGCACATTGTGTTAGAGATTTTCTCTTCCTGATCAGCACTGGGTGTGGATTCTTGGCATACAGCCAAAACAGCTGATTGGAGGAAAGGCACCCCCCCCCCCTCCACAGGCAGAGACTTGCAGAGCTGTGCTGTGACAAGGCAAACTCTCTGGTAATCTATTTATATCAACTTCCTATGCCAAATTTCAGGCTGGTTTATCTCTGATGGGGAACTTGTCAGAAGTTATCATGCTGATAACAGAGCAATGAAACAGCAAAAGCACACAGGACTCGGGGGTTTGGAGAGAGATAAGAAAACACTACAAATATATGTGCTTAGGTCAAATTTCATGAATCAGGTTTTTTTTTTTTTTTTAGTTATTTTGAAAGAATTTATTGAATGAATAAAAGAATTGTAACAAATGTTTTCCCTCGCAAGGGAATCAAAAGAATGTATAATAGTATACATGGCAACAGCATAAATCAAACAAATTAAAGGTAATAAACATCTCTAAGGCAGATCTGCTGCTAGGGCAGAGGATAAATCTGAGGGAGTCAAGAATGTTATAGGGGCGTGGTGCACCTGGATAAAAAAATGAATAAACCACCATCAGCCTTGACGTCCCAACACCCGATATGGGTTCAGACTGTGTCAGGGCTTCAAGGACTTCTGGTCTTCGGGTGTTGAACAGGTCGAGGTGCATTCATGGGGAATGTTGTAAGACCTAAAGCCTCCCTTTGGAAACTAGGAGTAGAATTGCCTTCAGGGACAAAAATGGGTCTGTTCCAAAGATCTCTGAACAAACACAAAATGGGTGACAAAAACATATTACTCTGAGGCAGAACCATTCAGTTGTAAAGGAAAGAGAGATCTTTGTTACAAACTCCTCCCCTCAACCCACCATCAGGTGCTGGTGGTAAAAGTGGATACAGAGATGGAAATAAAGAGAGAGAGAAAGATAGGTTAAGGTAGAGAGGTGAGGGGGGTCCACGAAAAGTGGAGGGGGGAGGGTGTCTGCTTCAAGGAGAGCTGGAGTAAGAAGTGAGGCTTCCATATGAAGAGTCTTCCAAAGTTATGGATGAGGCAGGGATTAAAGCAGTGGTTCTCAACCTGGGGGTCGGGACCCCCTCAGGGGTCGAATTATGATTTGCCAGGGGTCACCGAATCCTGGGCTGTTCCTGAAGCCTGCACCACTCTCCCAGCCTTTTTGTGGCCGCCCAGCTGGGCTGTTCATGGAGCCCGCGGCCGCCCACTAAGTTCACGGCATGGCTGGGGGGCAGAAACTAGAGGTCAACTGACTGGTGAGGAATGTGAAATGGGAGGGGTTGGAGGAAACCCTATCTCCTGATTTCGGCATAGGTGTCACTGCTATGAGACACCACAAAGTCAGGGACACAGTGAAGCCAGAGACACAGTGAGCAACACTACCTGTGATTATAGTTTCCATTAAAAGTCCCCACTACAGTTCTCAGATCAGCAGATGATCTTGATTAAGAGCACCTAAGTTGGCTGATCAGACCTCCCCCAGCTTCCCTCCACCAAGGAGCAAGAGAAGGAATAAAAATAGAAAATACATTAAAGGGAGAGGAAAAGAGGGGGAGGAACAAATAAAAAGGGAGAGAAAGAATAGGACAAAGAACAAGAAAGACAGCTAGAGAGAGGGATGGGGGAAAAAAAACAAGAAATTAGGATAGAGAGAAGTAAAAGGGAAAGAAAGGAGAACAAAGAGAAAGAGAGTGGTACATCCTAAAATGTACCATAAGGGGTTTTAATACTTTACGAGTGGAAGGGACTCAGGGAGCACTAAATTTCCATGGGTTAGGGGCACAAATTACTTGTCTTGCCTTGGGTGCTGACAACCCACGCTACGAAAATAATTTTACTGTTCGGGGTCCCCACAACTTGGGAAATTTTATCAAGGGGTCATGGCACTAGAAAGGTTGAGAACCACTGGATTAAAGGGACACACCAATATAACGGGCCCAGGGTTCCCATGTTCGTTTAAATTTTTCAAGTTTATCAAGGATGATATTGGAGATTTTTTCATGATACATGATCCAGGAAACTTTCTGTTTAGTTAAGTGGAATGAGACCTTTTGGGACTTCCAGGCCCAAAGTGGATTAGAATTTTGTCAGATTTAGGGAGTTTGGGGATTTTTTGGTTTAAGAGGGCTATTGTCTGGTTTTGGGGGACCGCATTGCCTGTGACTTTGCAGATTAGATTGAAAATTTTGTTCCAATAGCCTCTGATCCTGGGGCACTCCCAAAATATATGGAGGAGGGATCCCAGGTGCCCACACCCCGAGGTGAGAGTGCCAGGTGACTAAATCCCATTCAAATCCGATGTCACGCTCCCAACTCAGCATATATGTTGCTTTCTCCCGTGGTTCAGCTAAGGCTGAGTACATTTGGGAGATTCCCCCTCTCATGTCCATGGCCGAGGAGCACCACTGTTCATAAGGGGTGATAGCCAGGGGGATCGGTTCTTGGGAGGAGATCGAATGTAGAAAGTGGCTTATCTGGTGGAAGCGGAATTTTTCTGAAGGGGGCATTTCCAATTTTGAAGTACAGTGGGTCATTTTAAGGGGGCCATTTGAGTTAAAGTGTCCTATTCAATATAGGCCCTTATCGAGCCACCACTGAAACACCTTTATGTCCATCCCAGGTGGAAATAGGGGGTTGTTAAAGATGTGTGCTAGGGGGTGCCACTTGGATGTTATGGTATTCAGTTTATGTAAAGAGTTGCATAGTGCGAAGGAGTGCGAAAGGGTAGGAGATAGGATTGGAGGTCTAGATTTGGGGGGGCGCCAGAGAAGATAGTCAATAGTAAAGTTAGGTATAGCTTGTCTTTCCATCTCTATCCATTCAGGTTTAGGACCTCTAGAGTAAATGGCTGATATTTGGCTAAAATGTGCTGCCTGCTAGTACCACCAGAGATTGGGCAGTCCTAAACCTCCTTTTTTCCTGGGTCTGAAGAGGGTCTTTTTAGGAAGTCTGTGGTTTGATTTACCCCAGGTAAATTGGATTATCGATGATTGTAGATTATGGATATGACGTTTGGGGACAGGTATAGGAAGAGAGCGGAAGAGATATAATATTCGTAGGAGGAGGGTCATTTTAACGGCATTTATTCGCCCTAGCCATGACTATTTATGTAGCGACCATTGCTCAAGATCAGACTTGAGCTTTCTTAACATGGGTGGGTAGTTATATTTATATAGTTGGTCTATATTGGGAGTTAAGTGGACGCCTAGGTATGGAATGGAGGTTGTGCTCCAAACAAAGTGGAAAAGGTCTCGTAAACTATCTACCAAGGACGGGGGGGGGGGTAGAGATGTTGAGGGCAACCGATTTAGACATATTAACTAGCAAGCTCGAGATCTGTCCGAAATTTTGAAGGAGTGTTAGGATGTTAGGAATGGAGACGAGAAGGGACGTGATAAAAAGGAGGACGTCGTCCGTGAAAAGAGCGCATTTGTGCATTGAATGGCCACATTTGACACCATGAATGTCTGGGTGATTTCTAATGGCAATTGCTAAAGTCTCTATACCTATGGCAAAATGGAGGGGGGAAAGTGGACATCCTTGCCTCTTTCCTTTGGTGATGGGGAAGGGACCTGAGAGGTGTCCTTGGATTCTGATCTGAGCCTTGGGCTGGGAATAAAGGGCTGCGAGAAGATTGATGAAGTGTGACCCAAAACCCTCATGAATCAGGTTTACATCCACTTTAAGCAAATTTACTAAAAAAGTTGAGAATCTTCACACAATAAATTGTGTCAAAATTTATTTAATCTATCCTGCTATGTGAAAAGCATCTGCACATGATTGAGTATTTAAAGTTAACAGGAATTTTCTTTTCATACTTGATAACTTAAGTGAATATTTACAATTCCTCATGAATTCCTAGTAAATTAGATCAAATTTATCATGCTTGCACAACTCTTCTTTATGTGATGGCCAAACACAGCTCAACCCTTTCAATCTGTATAATCAATTACATGAAAAAGAATTTCTAATTCCTAATAAAATGATGCTTTAATTGAAATGCCAAAAGTTAAGCTATGTTGTATGTTTTGAGTAAACTATAATGAGGACCTTTTTTTCGATAATTGTTACTTATTTATGTTGCCATTTTGCATGTTAGGATATATGCAAAGCAGCAATCTATTATTCAGAAGCTATCAAGCGGAAAGTCGATAGAAGTCACCAGTCAGCGGGGCAGGCTGCTGTCACAGAGCAGGTAAGATATGAGTTGGTGAAGAGTGACAAATAGTCTGGATTACTCATGATCTTGCTATGCAAATTGGTATATTTGTATCTGATAAAGAAATCCATACATATATGTATTGTATACAAAATTCATTTTAATCCCGTACATAAAATCAGTATAATGCCCCGTACACACGGTCGGATTTTCCGATGGACAATGTCCGATCGGAGCGTGTTGTCGGAAATTCCGACCGTGTGTGGGCTCCATCGGACATTTTCCATCGGATTTTCCGACACACAAAGTTGGACAGCAGGAGATAAAATTTTCCGACAACAAAATCCGATCGCGTCAATTCTGACCGTGTGTGGCCTGTTCCGACGCACAAAGTGCCACGCATGCTCAGAAGAAATTCCGACACGGGACAGCTCGTTCTGGTAAACTTAGCGTTCGCAATGGATACAGCACTTTCGTCATGCTGCAATGTTCAAAATGGTTTAATACAGCGGACTCTCTTCTTCTTTATAATGTGACAAGAATTAAGTAGTTTTGATGCTCATATTCACACACACTTCTCACAAACTTCTTTCGTTACTATTTATCGGGATTCCCTCAATATATTTTGATTTCTCACATCTGACAACATATTTTTTTTTTTTTTTTTTTGACTTTAATGTAGATTCTTTTTTTGTGTTTCTCTTTTTTAATTTTGTTTTTTGGTGATTTTGATTTGTACTCCCGAAAATGTTTGTGTGTTTTTTGTGACAAGTTCCCACAACACCATTGATATGTTGTTCTATTTAATCTGTAGGAGATTGTTTGGTGTTGTTGTCCCTTGTTAATTTCACATTTTATGTTAGAAATGTACCTGAATCGTCACCAACAAACTGTCCTTTTTGGATGAAAACACACACAGGAGAGTAGAATTTACCTAAAAAAATTTTATTAAGGGGTCACAACTATAAACAAAGAGGGAGGCAACGCTGGAGAAACTGCAGAAGTGGGTGAAGCCTTGGACCCCCAGGGCAGACATCAATTATTTAAAAGCAAAATTGGTGGCCTGAGGAGTCCTTATCTAAGGGAGGGCAGTCTGGTCCAGAAGTCCCAGAGATCCGGAAAGCAGCAGATGACATCTATGTCCCCAGGCTGTGGTCATACGAGAGACTGCATCTTCTGTCAGACCAGACTGAACCCAGGGTCATCACTCTTTGGTCTTCCTTCCACGCTTCCTTCCAGCCTTTGGCTGTGGTGGTGGAGTTGTGGCAGCAGGAGGAGGAGGAGGATCGTCGATCTCAATGACATCCGTCTTGTGTGTCAGTTCCCCACTCTCCCCCTTACGTAGGACTTTATAAATCAGGTCCTCAGAGATCTTGCGTTGGCCCTCCTGCATGCCCTGCAATTTGGTGGCAGCCATGCAGGCAAAGGCCTCTTCAGGACTGGGGAAGGCTCTGAGGGACGCCGAAGCCTCCTGGATCAGCCTGTATGCTGAATCCTGCACAGGACTGGGAGTCATCTTCCTGGCTCGTTTATGTGGCAGGCGGAGGGGAGGAACCTGAGACTCAGTCAGGCTGCGACTTGTCCCAGGCTTCTCTTGGCTGCCACTTAGCCCCGCCTCCTCCTGGCTGACACTAATCCCCGCCTCCTCCTGACTGCCACTAATCCCCGCCTCCTCCTGACTGCCACATTCCACAGCCTCCTCCTGGCTGAGGTCTTCCTGTGTATGAAAAAGGGACATAGTTTTAGTATTTTTTTACATCAATCACACACAATTTTCACCTCCTGACTGCTGCAAATTGAATGTTAACAAATATAACAGACTATCATTCTGAGCCCAGCATTTTGCATTCTTGTCCCAATTTTGGGTGCCCACTACTGTCTATTGATATGTAAAACACTTTTTTTAATCAGCAATTAATGATCAATATTAACATCTAGTAAACATCATTTATTTATTGCCCAGAAATCTGTAGAAGAATGCTATACCTGACTCCAGCTGGGCTCCTCCACTTCTTCCTGGCTGGAAGGCCCAGGTTGGACATCGGAAGCCTCAGCTGGGGTGGAAGGAAGAGTGGAAGGAAGAGTGGAGAGGGATTCCCTGACTTCAGTGTGGTCTGACAGAAATCGCAGTCTCTCATAGTACCACAGCCTGGGGACATAAACGTCATCTGCTGCAGCTCCGGATCTCTGGGAATCTGTGACCTTCTTGCGCTCCCTAAGATATGTGCTCCTCAGGCCACCAATTTTTGCTTTTAAATAGGGGATGGTTGCTGTGGGGACCACCGGCTTCACCAACTCCAGCAGTTTCTCCAGCGCTGCCTGCCTCTTCTGTTTGTGATTATAGTGGGGGTGTCTCACTTGCCGCAGACAGGGCAGCTCCCTGTACTTGTCAATGAACAGGGGCAGGAAATTGTGGTCGTTGAACCCATCCATTTTCTCTGCAAGACACAACACAAGACAAACCCTAATGTCAGGCCAAACTCCCCTAATCTTGTTACAATATAGGCTTCCATTTCGAAGCAGTATAGGCCCAAGTTTAGATCCTACCTTCGTTAGCACGATCGGCGTCTCCGATGCTCCTTCCTCCGCTCACAGATCGTACGTAAGACGCGCGCATTACAATTTATACACACTGCGCATGCGTATAACTCCGCCCGCCCCTGACGTTCTTTCTATTCTATTCCCCGCCCCTTTTCGTTCGGCGCAGTGGAGGAAGAGTACATGGCGGATAGACAGCAGGATCGTGCTAATTACAGCAACGAGGAGGAGGAGGAAAGGCCGGAGCCTGAAACGTCCCGATCCAGAAGGAGATTAAAGGACTCAAATATGTCCTTTGGGGAGATGTTGGAGATGGTGGACATCCTGAAGAAGGCCGACTATGATGGAAAGTATGGGCCTTACCACAACCACAATGTCCGAAAGGCCAAGATCATGGCGAAAGTGGTCAGGAGTCTGCACCGGAAATTCGGGGTACGACGATCGAAAGATCAGCTCAGGAAGCAGTGGTCGGACCTGAAATTACGAGAACATGAGCAGTACAGAAAGATCCGGAGAGTGCTGCAAAAAAGTAAGTAGTTGTGCTGTGTTCCTATTTTTTTTGTTTTTATTACGTTCGTGCTGCTCCATGTGCTTTTAGGAACTGTTGTACAGTTTAAAATGTCAACTTTCATGTTCATGGGCACATTATTCGTTCGGATCACACATTTTTATTTCGGACGATAAAATACCATTGTTTAGGCCATATGCATTTGGCCACCATTTGGACGCCCTATACTTGTCTTCAAAGAATTGGTTTGTGGAGATGGCTTTGTTACTAGAATGAAATGCAAACTAGATTGTGTGTAAGGAGAGGACACTCAGCAGCTGTTTTCACATCTGGACACTGGAGCACTAGTGTGGGACCCCAGAACACCATTTTTATTAGGGGGGGCACACAGGTGCTCCAGTGTATACTATGGGGGGGGCTACATCTGTGAAGCTTGTACAAAACAGGTAAAGTATTGCAGCTTGACAAAGGACACTAAAAAAGCTACATCTTGGAACTCGGCTAAAATAGACAATTGTACCCCACTTCCAAGCAATGTTTCATCTTTATAGTTCTGACATTAAATATCTGTGTGCTAATTATACCATTTTTGTTTTACATAGGGGAGAAAAGACTCGGAGGACACCCCTCATCCGAGGAGACCAGAGCCCCCCCCCCTCTGGAAGAAGGGGAAATTCCACCAACACAAGATGAGCAGGAGGAAGAAGACGTGGTGGAACTAGTCACCACAACAGGTGAGTGTCTGCGACCACAGGCTCAGATAAGAGATGGATGGCGGCATATTTTTTAAACCTAATTTATTTTGGGTTTCCTCTCTTTTTAGGTGATCGTGAGGTTGTGGATGAAGATCCTTTCACATCCGAAAGTGCCCAGATCCGGATCGGGGAGATCATGGGGTGTAATTTACAATTGGAAAACATCAAGCAAAACATCAATGATGTTATTCCAAAATATAAAAACATCATTGATGTTTTGGGGCGAGTTTAAAACCCCTCCAAATCACTTTCTTCTTTTGTGTGCTACAATGTGCTAAATGTTTTTGTGATTTTTCCAAAAGCCAAATTTGGAGGATGCACACAGTGTGTCAACATGTGCTATCTGCCATCACGGGAGATCAATGGACGCGTTTTGGGGGTGCAACCCCTTCCTCAATAATAAAGTAGCGGTGAGGAAGGGCTTTCTCCCCCAAAACACGTCCCTTGATCCCCCCTGATGGCAGATAGCACATGTTGACATTGTGAAATTTGTGTGCATCTTCCAAATTTGGCTTTTCCTGGGGTGATTTCCCCCCATCTGAACGCAATATCAAACACAGTTCCTAAATACTCATGTCTGATATTGCCTTCAAGTTCTACCAAATGTGAACTTTGTAAGATCAAGATTTGTGTCTTTCTTGTTGGTTTTACACAGGCCTGTTTTCTATAAAATGCACATTTTGATTTTGGATAATGACACCACAAAAATTGGTATACAACAAACATGTTGGTTTGTCAGAAAAACCTTTGGTAAATGCACATGTGATTGTGCAGATATTAAAAAGATTGTTCATCAAGAATGTGTGGATTATTGTCTCAACACTACAACACTTTTGGGGTGATGTAATTGTTGTTTTATGAGAAAATGGGGGTTATTTCCTAAGGGAAAATCCACTTTGCACTACAAGTGCAGTTTCAGTGCAGTTGCAAGTGCACTTGTAGTGAAAAGTGTCTTTGCATTTAGTAAATAACAGCCAACAGTGCTTTGTGTAAGGTTACACAATCACGACATTTTCTGCACTCCACACATTTCTGTCAGGGTCAGCTCAAACAAACACAAGCAGTAAATGTCCACAAATAAGAGCCTGGGGGGAGATGCGTGTCGAGAACTTGAGGTCCTGCAGGCTTCTCCCCGTGGCCAAATACCGCAAGGTAGCGACCAACCTCTGCTCCGGAGTGATGGCTTGCCTCATGCAGGTATCCTGCCTGCTGATATAGGGGGTCAGCAAAGCCAACAAACGGTGAAATACGGGGTCCGTCATCCTGAGAAAGTTCCTGAAATCATCAGGATTATTCTCACGGATCTCACAGAGCAAAGGCATATGACAGAACTGGTCACGCTGAAGCAACCAATTCTTGGTCCATGAACTCCTCCCCACCCTGTTCATGGACTGGACTTGTGTCAAGGTCAGGACCCCAACACCAAGCCCCCGCACAGCACGAACTCTACGAGGAGTACGCATACGAAACATGGCTAGAAAACGGTCGGCTGCTCAGAACGAGGTAACAGAACGCACTGAAGAACAGCAAGGCCTGTGAAGAGCGACCTGAAAAACAGCAACGAGCAGGCAAGATCACACAGAAAACTCCGATACGAACTGACTGCACGCACTGAAGAGCAGATACAAACCCACAAGCACAAACTGAACGGCAGAAAACGATCTGAAAGCCACGAGTCTGAAAAAGCGCGAATCGTCTCTCACCAAACTTTTACTAACACGAGATTAGCAAAAGGAGCCCAAAGGGTGCCGCGCTTGGTTCTGAACCGGCCTTTTCTAGTCTCGTCGTACGTGGTGTACGTGACCACGTGGTTGTCGATCGGAAATTCCGACAACTTTGTGCGACCGTGTGTAGGCAAAACAAGTTTGAGCCAACATCCGTCGGAAAAAATCCTAGGATTTTGTTGTCGGAATGTCCGAACAAAGTCCGACCGTGTGTACGCCCTATAACAGTGGATTACTATGGCCGGTATAATGTAACTATTATTTTTACACAAATAACTCTAATAAAACTTTACAATGTATAATGTGTTGTGTTGGTGTAGGTGTACACTTTTTGGTGTTATATATAGTTGGTGTCCTACTTTTGTTCCTTGAAATAATGGAGACACCATTACGCACACACAAAAAAAGCAATATTTTTTTATAACAAAGAGATGACAAAATTAATAAACACAACCAATTAACATCTTTGCCTACTTTCCTTGCAACGGTAGGACAGCTAATATTCAGTCCAGCACCTGACATCCCTGACATGAATGTGACTGTGCCTGCCCTCTCCAATTTATCATGTTGATTGACAGCTAAGTTTTTGCTAAGTGAAGAGTTTGAGGTTTGCATTTTAAAATGAAAGCCAATCCTTTTTCTTGGTTTAGACCTACGCAGCAGCATATTGAAGATGGGAAGCAATCAAACACAAATACAAGAATCCAAAATTATCAACATGTTTCTTGACATGAGGATAACATAAACATATGTTTCTATCACAGAATTGGTCCTAGTTTTTATGATTTAAGTAATTTATCCTCAAATAATTACAACAGAGGCATACATATAAATGACTGGTCCCACAGGCTGCTAAATCTTCAGGCACCATGACAACTACTGAGAATGTGGAAAATATATACCTACCTGTACAGTGGATAACATAAATATTGAACACGTCATCATTTTTCTAGGTAAATTTATTTCTAAAGGTGCTATTTACATGAAATTTTCACCACACATCAGTACTAGCCCATGCAATCCATACATACAAAGAAACCAAAAGAAATACATTGAGAAATTAAGTTATGTGTAATAAAATGGAATGACACAGGGAAAAAAGTATTGAACACATGAAGAAATGAAGAGGTGCAAAAAGGCATGGAAAACAAAGACACCAGCTGAAATCAATCAGTAATTAGAAATCAATCCTGCCCCTTGTCAGTGCAAATAAATATCAGCTGGTTCAGTCTCAATTGATGGCCTATAAAAAGGTGTCTCATTACCAAGGTGTCACACAAGAAACATCTCATGATGGTTAAAAGCAAAGAGCTCTCTCAAGACCTTTGCAACCTAATATTTGCAAAACATACTGGTGGTTACAGAAGGATTTTTAAACTTTTGAATGTTCCAGCCAGCCATTACCAGGTGCTGTTCGCAAGATTTCTGACCGAGGAGTGAAAACAATTATCATAAGAATTGTCCAAGAGCCAAGGACCAGGTGATTGGGGGGAGGAGCTGCTGACCAAGATGGCCGCATAGGCAGACCGTGAACTGACATGCTGCAAACATTGGGCGTCTGACGTCTATACAGCCAGTGCATGCTTTCGATATGCTACCGGCTTCCTTCTGAGTAATCCTCTCTTACCTACCCAGCTGAAATCGCAACAATACAGGGGTGATAGCGAGAGCGGTAGAGGCGGGACCCGTGATTCATAGGAGCGGAGACCTGCGGGAGACACGACGGGAGACAAGCCTGTGGAGTGCCGGAAGTTCCTTCAAGAACAGAGTCGGGAGATAGTGGACGCGGGGAGGCGGGAACCTCTGTAGGTCTGCGGAAGCGGACGACAGTGGTCCTCGCTTGAGAGCGTCCTCTCCGGCAGAGCACCAAGTACGGAATGGTAGAGAGCAGACGAACCCGGGATCTCCAAAATATAAAAGGTCAGCCGCCTTACTACTATTAAGCTAAGCTACTACTAAGCTACTAACCCACTGAAATCACAGAACACAGACCGGAGACTGGAGCTGCAGGCAGGACACAGGAGAGGTATAAAGCCCTGTTTCCTTTGTCTCCTGTATCATCTCCTGAAATATTTGGCAGTTTTGAAATCCTTGTAATACATCCCTGCAACACACTAAGGACATAAAGGATATAGCTCTTGAAAATAAACCAAATACATAAAGATAGAAAGGAAGAGAGAAAAGAAAAGAAAGGGGAAGGAGAAGAGAAGAGAGAAGGAAAAAGAAAAAAGGAAAGGAAAAGGAAAAGAAAATTCTACAGCCGTTTATACTGATTGACACATATACTAGTGGTACATAAACATAAGTTACTGAATCAAAGGGACCACAAAAGCAAGTAGCAGGTAACAAACTACGGGACTCCTTAAGTACCCATTTGCCTCATCTTTTCCCTCATTTTTTCTAATGTAAAAGTAAAGAACACCAAAAGAAAGAAGTGATAAAGAAGTAATAAAGAGGTAAAATTAAAAAAAAAAAAGCGAGAAGAGAGTGAAGATAAAAGGGTTAAAAAGAAAAAAGGGGAGGAGGGAATAAAGAAGAAGAGGAAGGAAGGGGAAAGAAGGAAGCATGGCCCCTAAGAAGAGCAGTAAGACTCCACAACCTCAAAAAGGTAAAAAGGACAAAACAGAAAGTATTAACAAAAGCACTACAGGGGTACAACCAACACAAACAACTGACATTAAGGAATTTTTTCAACAATTACAGTTACAGCTACACTCCCCTCAGGTAACTCAGATGCTACAAACATTGCATGATCTGTCAAATATAGCAGAACCAATAGAAATATCTAGATCATCAGGGGAAGAGCAATTAAATCATCCCAGAAATAGTTCATTAATGGACACAACAGGGTCTTCCAGTGAACAAAAAGAGGAAGATAAAGAAAAATGGGATATAAGAGCTTACATCAGTTCGCTTGCAACTAGGGCAGATATGGATCAATACGTACATAGGCTGGAAAAATCATATAAGGAAGAGATTCAAGAGCTTAAAATATCTACAAAAAATATGCAAGAAAGGACGGACACATTAGATAAGAGAGTGTTAAAAACGGAACAGGAACTGCTAAAGACAAAAGAAAAAATGCAGAAGCAAGGAATCCAATTAAAGCAAATAATAAACAACTTAGACGAACAGGAGAATAGAAGCAGAAGATCCAACATAAGAATCAGAGGTTTAAAAGAGACAGTGGGCCCAAAAGAGCTTATAACAACACTACAAAAAATATTCCAGGAAATTACCCAGGACACTGATATAAAAGATTTAATTATTGAACGAGCACATCGGGTAGCAGGAATAAGGAAGCCAGATATTAATAAACCTCTGGATATTATTTGCAAAATGCATTATGCCCATATTAAGGACAAAGTAATGCTTGCAGCCCGCCAAAGTAAAAATATCCAATTTGAAGGAGAACCTCTCCTGCTTTTTCAAGATATATCAAAATATACATTGGATCGCAGAAGCGCGCTAAAGCCCCTGGTGGAACAACTAATAAAAAATAATATTCATTATAGATGGAAACTTCCATTTCAGCTGCAAATTCAAAAGGAAGGACAGACTATCTCATTCAGAGATCTGGAGGACTTACCAGAATTTTTAGCGGTTCTAGGAATCTCAGAGCTAGCATTGCCGGATTGGCCCATAAAATATATGCAAACACTTAAGAAAATATAAGGGGGCCCTTGAGGGGGAGGGGGGATGAGATGAAAAGATGGGGAAGCGGAGTACAATAATGAGATAATTTGGAACTTTGAGAAAAAAAATTTGGGGGTAGGGGTTGTGCTTTTTTTTTTTCCCTCGCCTTACACAACACAGAGGAGATAATATTTATTTTTATGACATAGCTAGTTGTTTGCACTAAGAGATATGTAATATACACACAGGTAGATAATGATCTTCATAAATTTTTGCACCAAATAATATGAAAAGATTATCAGAACACAGAAGGTATATAGTAAATAGTAGTATAGGATGGGTCTTTTTCTTTTTTTTTTTTTTTTCTCTCCTTACACAACACAAAGGAGATAATATATATTTTTTATGTTGTTTACACCAAGAGATATGTTATGTACTCACAGGTAGATAATAAGTTTATGCACTAAGTGATATGAAATTGTAATTATATACGTAGTAGGCATACAGTAAACAGTAGCACAGGATGGTTTTTTTTTTTTTCTCCAGCACAGAGAAGATAATATTCAGATGTACGTTATATTACAATGAGATATATGAAATGTGTTTGGAGGTATTGATATTTGTAAATTGTATTATGATGTAACTATTTTTAGATAGATAGATAATAATTTTTATAAGTTTATGCACTAAGTGATATAAAATGGTAATTATGTACGTAGTAGGCATACAGTAAACAGTAGCACAGGATGGGTTTTTTTTTTTTTATTTTAAAAAGGAGATAACTATATCATAGACTATACTTGCACGTTTCCCCCCGGACAAAAAATGTATAAGGTTAAAAGGATAAATATCTGGGAAGTATTATAGTGATTCCCCCCCCCCCCCCCTTTACACCCCTCTCCAAGAAAAGAGAGGGTAGGAAAACAAAGAGAGTTAGAAAGAGACGAAAGAGATCCAAAATAAGAGAAAGATAAAAGAAATGGTAAAATGCAGCAGGAGGTCAGCGGTCGAGAGGCGACCCTTGGTCACCAGACTCAAAACCCCCCATAGTAGGGAACTTAGATAGTAGGAAAGACTTTTTTTTTTTAGTCAATAGATATAGGATAGATTAGGTGTGAGGTGAGTGTGAGTGTGGGTCTTTTTTTTTTTTTTTCTCTTCTTATTGGCTCTATTTGTCCTAAGATATGAAAATATGTTCTTATAATATTAGAGGTCTTAACTCAGCAACAAAAAGGTCACAGGTTCTGTATTCTCTTCATAAACAAAAAGTGGGGGTAATCTTTTTCCAGGAGACGCATTTCCGTACGGACCACGTCCCAAATCTACAAAATAGATTTTACACTACTTGGTATCATGACTCCTTTAGTTATTCAAAATCAAAAGGCGTCTCTATAGCAATACATAAAACAATACCCCACCAGGTGCTGGAAGAATGGCATAATAAGGATGGAAGAGCAATACTACTCAAACTTACTATATATGGCAAAAAGTTCACATTTATCAATATATATTTACCTAATCAAGGACACTATAAAGTAGGAACACAAATGCTGAAACAGCTTATGGAAAAAGCTGAGGTGATAATAATAATTGGAGGAGACTTTAATTTTGTCCTTGATAGGGAAATGGATACTATAGCACTTTCAATAATACAGATGGGTGGGGAGAAAAATTTTTTTTTAGAAATGATAGCAAAATATCAGTTGATCGATATTTGGAGGGTACTACACCCAACAGAAAAGGATTTTACATGCCACTCAATAGCACATAAGACATATCATAGATTAGATTTTTTTTGATAAACTAAAAGGGGATGACAGTAACTTTATCTTCCGAAATAGGTAGTTCATTATGGTCAGATCATGCACCAGTATTTTTGGTTTTGGGTTAATTATTATTATTATTATACAATATTTATATAGCGCCAACAGTTTACGTAGCGCTTTACAACTTGAGGGTAGACAGTACAAATACAATACAATTTGATACAGTAGGAATCAGAGGGCCCTGCTCACTTAGAGCTTACAATCTAAGAGGGAAGGTTAAGAGATACAAGAGGTAATAGCTGTGGGTGATGTGCTGATTGAGAAGATAAATGTACAGTTGTTAGGTGGGGGCCAGATAGGCTTCTCTGAAGAGATGAGTTTTCAGGGATCGTCTGAAAGTGGATAAGGTAGGAGAAAATCGGACGGATTGGGGAAGAGCATTCCATTGGGTTAAGGGTAACAATAATAAAGGGAACTGGAAGCTTAATGATAATCTGCTTCACGATGAGACTTGTGTGACAGAAATAAGGAGGGCAATAGCAGACTTCTTACATGATCACAGGGAGGATACTACTGCCCTACCGATCAAGTGGGAAACATTAAAATGTGTAATCCGAGGCCTTTTTATAAAACACGGGGCTAGATTTAAAAAATTAAAAGGCAACAAAATAACTCAACTATTAAAAGAAATACCCAAAATGGAAGCTCAACATAAACAAAATCCAGCGCGTGAAATATTAATAGAGTTAACAGAAAAGAAAATAGAACTAAAAACTTTGATAAACGAGCAAACCTTACGTATAATAGATAGTAACCGAGCCCTATACTATCAACAGGGTAACAAACCAAGTAAACTTCTCGCAAGAGCTTTGCACCATCGGGGCAATACACGGCCTATTGTTAAGATCAAAACAGAAAAAGGAGATATGAGGTACGACCCAAAAGAGATACTGAAAGAGTTTCAGACCTTTTACACGAAACTGTATAATATCCCTAACTATGTCACGAATAGTGATCCAGAGGGAATCCAACAAAATATAGAACATTATGTGAGAGAAACAGCACTTCCTGTATTAGCTCCGATAGATAGGATACAACTAGATCAGGACTTCTCAGAGATAGAAATACAAAATGTAATTGATGCATTAGTACCAGGGAAAAGTCCAGGCCCTGATTCTTTACCCCAAGATTCTATAAAATATTTAAAGAAGAACTCGTCCCCATTATGAAACAGACATTTAATGCAATATCCACATCACAGCCCTTTGTCCCACAAAGTATGCAGGCCTATATTTCACTTATACCTAAACCAGAGAAGGATCATACTTTATGTGGAAACTATAGACCTATCTCTCTAACAAACATCGACCTGAGACTGTATGCTAAAATAATTGCCAATAGACTTGCCCCATTAATGCCGGTATTTATACACTTAGATCAAGTGGGTTTTATAGAGGGAAGAGAAGCAAGAGATAACACTCTAAAAACACTCACATTAGTGGAACATGCAAAAAGGGGCTCCATCCCTTCCTGCCTATTGGCGATTGATGCTGAGAAAGCATTCGACAGGGTGGGATGGAGTTTCCTCAGAGAGACTTTAGTACAGTGGGGATTGGGTCCTATACTTTTGGACAAAATAATGGCTTTATATAAGAATCCAACAGCTAAGATACGGGCGAATAGCGATCTATCGGAGATAGTCCCCATAACAAACGGAACCCGTCAGGGTTGCCCACTATCCCCAATACTGTATATACTGGTGATGGAGCATTTATTAATAGCGATCTGAAAAAACATGGATATACAGGGAATTAAAGCAGGAGATAAGGAGTATAAAATGTCTGTATATGCAGACGATATTCTATTATATATCACAAACCCATTGATATCAATACCAAACTTGATATCTGAATTTAATCGATTTGGTATATTGAGTAATTTCAAAGTAGACTACAGTAAATCTGAAGTTCTGAATATTAATTTACCAAGCGCTATGGTGGAACTCCTTAAAAAAGATTTCTCATTCAAATGGCAAGAGAATGCAATTAAATACTTTCGTACCTATATCCCTACTGATCTTGACAAATTACAGGAATATAATTACGTTCCAATGGTGCAAAAAACTATGAGAACATTACAACAATATGAAAAGGGGATGTTCTCCTGGATGGGTAGAATAAGTATAGTAAAGATGGATATACTGCCCAAAATATTATATGTCCTTCAAGCAATACCCATTTTTCCTTCAACAAATACTCTGGATAAATTGCATAGATCAATAGGAAAATTTGTCTGGGGAGGCAAAACACCCAGAATTAAAAGAACGGTGTTAAATAAAACAAAAGAAGATGGGGGCCTCGCCCTCCCAGATATAGATATGTATCTCAGAGCAATAATGATAACCAGAATAGTAGACTGGTTTCACAACAGAGACAATAAACAGTGGGTGGAGCTCGAAGAGGATATTACAGCTCTTAAGTTAAAATCCCTTCCTTGGATTAAAAAAGCGCAAAGACCACCGGAGAGGGAGATGCCCTCCCTAGTAGTATCAACATTAAAAGCTTGGGATAATATAATAAAAAGAGGGAGTGGATCTACCTATAGAGGCCCAATGACCCCACTATTTAGCAATCCAGAGTTTCCATTGACACTTGAAGCTAAAACATTTCTTAAATGGAAAAGAAGTGGGGACACTAGGATAATAGAAACGATGGAAAAGAATAAACTCCTCCCACTGGAAAAGTTGGGGGTAGAACACAAAAATAAATGGATGCAGTATGGTCTGTTCCAGCGGTACATAGAATCTCTAACAAAAGAATCCATAATAGATAGGCCTTTGACAAATTTAGAAAAAATTTTCTTGCAAGAACCTAGACCCACCCATGTCTTATCCAAGATTTATAAATATTTAATTTCAGAAAACAATAGACAGACGTTACCATATGTTAAAAAATGGGAACTAGAGATTGGAATAGAATTTCCTAGAGAAACGTGGGGAAAGGCAATTATAGCGACTCATAAACTCTCAATATCGGCTAAACACCAGGAAAGAAACTACAAAATTTTAGCCAGATGGTATAGATGCCCTGTGGACTTACATAAAATGAACCCGGACAACACAGACATCTGCTGGAGGTGTCATTTAATGTCACACTGTCACACATTTGGTACTATTGCTCAGAAATCCAACCATTCTGGCAAAAAATATTTGAGATCTTTGGAGCACTGACTGGGACCAAACTATACCCAGAAATACAAGTAGCAGTATTATCCATGATTCCAGGATCAATAAAAAACATAAAAAAGGGAATTTTGAAATACTTTTTGACAGCAGCACGAACGGTTATAGCAAGAAAATGGAAAAACACACTTGCGCCGTCTGTTACGGAATGGGAGTGTGAGATGACGGAGATGCGTACCCTGGAGGAAAGAATGATAATAGAAGAAGGGTTAAAAAAACAAACATTAAATATATGGACTAGATGGAAAGAGTTCAGAGCCTCTTCGAGATTTTTGAGGACAATATAGAAACAATAAAGAACATAATGGGAAGAGACCCCCTTTAATAAGGGTGTCCTTTTTTTTTTTTCTCTGTCTTTGTCAGTATGAATGGGCATGAGTGAGGGGATGTGGGTAGGTTTTAAATATAGGTGTTACATCCTTGATTTAAAAGTATGAAGACTTAAAATGAAAAAGAAATTTGAATGATGTTTTGATAAAAAAATGATAGAATTGCTTTATTATTTGGATGTATATAAGTTGGATAAATGTATTATTGAAAATGTTTTGATAAATAAAAATTGTTAAACAAGAGCCAAGGACCACTTGTGGAGAGCTTCAGAAACACCTGGAATTAGCAGGTACATTTATTTCAAAGAAAACAATAAGTAATGCACTCAACTGCCATGGCCTGTATGTACACTCACCATGCAAGACTCCATTGCTGAAGAAAAGCATGTTGAAGGTCGTTTAAAGTTTGCTGCTCAAACTATAAGCCTGTGAAATACTACAAAAATATAGTCTGGTCAGATGAGACCAAAATTGAACTCTTTGGATATCATAATACACACCATGTTTGGAAGTCAAATGGCTCTGCACATCACCCCAAAAACACCCCCATACCAACAGTGATGTTTTGAGGTGGGAACATCATGGTGCGGGGCTGTTTTTCAGCATACAGTACTGGCATACTTCATTTTATTGAAGAAAGAATAAATGGAAAAATGTACCAAGACATTCTTGATAAATATATGTTGCCATCTACCAGGATGATGAAGATGCAATGAAGGTGGACATTTTAGCAAGACAATGATCCCAAACACAAAGCCACAATAACTCTCAATTGGTTTCAAAGAAAGAAAATAAAGCTGTTAGAATTGCCCAGCCAATCACCTGACTTGAATCCAAAAGAAAATCTATGGAAAGAACTAAAGATCAGAGTTCATAAAAGAGGTCCACGGATCCTTCAAGATTTGAAGACTGTGTGGAAGAATGGGCCAAAATCACACCTGAGCAATGCATGCTACTAGTTTCTTAATACAAGAGGCATCTTGAAGCTGTCATTACCAACAAAGGACTTAGTATGAAGTATTAAAGTGGTTGTTGTTGTATCCTAAAAAAAAAATAAAAAAGAGAGCCTGTTTCCTTATAGCAGGCTAAACAGCACAGTGCTTGTGTTGTCTAACCTGCCCCTCTGGAAGCTGTAAAAAACCTGGCTGATCCTGACAGTTTCTGCCCTCACCCCTGTAAACTGACCACGGTTTATCATGGCTGCTGAGCCCTGACACCGTGGTCAGTTTACATGCCTCCGTCATCCGCTGTGTCTCCTCTGTGCTCTCCCTGCCTGTCAGCTTAGGAGTCTGTGTCTCTGTTTCCGCCCCCCCTCCCCGATGCTGTTAGTAAAATACTAAAATTTCACTGCCAGCCCCTCTCTTTTAAGCTTCCATCCTGCGATGTGTAACTGTTTATTCGAAACAAAGCCTCTAAATACCTTTTTCTGTATCTTCAGGCCGGTAACATGACTCCTGGCTGCTCTGATACTCTGATCCAGGGCTACAGAGGGAGGAGCTGAGCGGCCAGCTCTGTGGTCATGTGACTCCTGGCAAACGTCAGAGGGAGAGCTCAGCTCCTCCTACTATAGCCTTGGATTGGAGTATCAGAGCAGCCGGGAGTCATGTGACCGGCCTGAAGATACATCAGAAAAAGAAATTTAGAGGCTTTGTTTCTAATAAACACTTATACAGTGCAGGATGGAAGCTAAAAATAGGGGGGCTGGCAGAAAATCAAAATGTAGGGTTACAAACCCTTTAAAAAAATTTCAGTTAGTGTGTTCAGTAATCCCTGAGTCATTCCTATTACACATAATTTAAAGTGGAGTTCCACCCACTTTTACAACTCTTCAGCATCCCTCACTAAACTGTGCACTGTAAACAAATTGGATATTTTTAAATTTTTTTTCTCAGCACCTAATGTATATCTGCTGTATTCATTTTTCACTTCCTCCACCTGGCCGCGGCCCATTGCATCATTTCCTGTTTGCAATGCCTTCTGGGAAGGGGCGGCAACTTCCTCTGAAACTGCCGTTGCTATGGAAACTTGACCTGAAACCTATTACACTGCTTGTGCTGCACTGAGCATGTGCGAGATCTGCAAGGATGAGATCCAGGAAGAAATACAGTCTGGCTTCAGATGCCCACACTTAAGATGGCCACGGCCTGCTGTAAGTTTATAAAATGACAAACTACTGCTATAAACTAACAAAACAGACCTTAGTTTACAGACTAACTTTACTAGAATACATTAAGCTTGTGTATTATAGGGGTATTTTTATTTAAAAAGTATAATTTCGGCCGGAACACCACTTTAATTTCTGACCTTATTTGTTTTGGTTTCTTTGTATGTAGGAATTGCATGGATTGTTACTGACGTGGTGAAAATTTAATGTCAATAACACCTTTAGAAATATATTTACCTAGTAAAATAGTGAGGGGTTCAGTACTTATTTTACCCGCTGTATATACCAGCCTTCCTACACCTCTCGTAATTTGTGACCTTCAAGTTGCATCATCATTGGAAATTGTAATTTAACAGCTTATAATGGTGTCTACACTTGGGTGTCCATTTTATAAAGGAGTGGCAGGGTCTAACCACATCTAAACCTCTGTGTTAAAAAAAAAAAAAAAAACTCTGCCACAATAATAAAGCACAGTATTTGCTTTACAAATGTGTTTTCCTCTGGACTCTAAAGTAGGTCAGGTCTTGTTCATGTTAATGAATAGGGGAAAGAAGAAAAAGTGTCAGGAGGAGGAGGAAACTTGTCACTTTGACAGGTTTATGTGACTGGGCTTTCCCCTATCCTGTTTTGGCGCCATTATGCAGAGAACACTCCAAAGAAGGCCCCCAGCTCCACACTGAATAAAATGAAGGCCCAGTATAGAGTAATCACTTTAATGTTCAGTGGAGAGCAGCTGTTATAAATGCCCCCTTTGGTGTTTTTAAAAGTCTGCAGTTAACTTAACATCTTAATTGACTTTTTTGTGTACTTATCTTCATTTATTTAGCTCTGCATTATCCTGAACAACATTGAGCATGTACGCAAATTGATGGGTAATATCCTGAGAGATCTGGACTGGAAATCTCTGGAGACGGCAGTGGAGCAGTCATCTGGGTTGGATGGGAAGCAGCAAGTGCAGAAGGCACTGAGCACACAGCTACAAAACATTGATGTAGATATGCAGAGAGAAGCCAAGAACATGATCGCACACCTAACAGAGAAGGTATTGTAGCTGATTATGATGACAATTATCAATATTTCTTTAAAAAAATACCTAATAAAAGGGGTTAGCAAAGTACTGTAATCTTGTGGTACTGATGTCTTCGGTTCAATACTTTTCAGCAGAAATGTCTGCTTCTGCAGGTTTTCTGCAAGTGTTTGTTTATTTAAAGGGAACGTATACCGGTTAGCATGAATTTTCTATCTTTATTATGGTCAGTACAAAGACATTTAAAAAGGGATATTTTTTTTAAGTCAGAAAAATTTGAAATATTTCATCTAAATATTTTGTATTTTCATCACAAGTCAGCAAGTGTGACTCGAGGCACCTCCTTTCCATGTGTTTTCCAGACTAGATTTTCCTGCACTGCTAAAAATTCTGTGTTTACAAAGCTCAATAGCTCAAGTTCAAATTTATACACATAACTGAATGAGTCCCCTTTGTAATGCATGCCTGTCTTTGCCTGTTCAGAGAAGGCTCTGCAGAGTTTTGCCCTGAGACAGGTTCACTTTAATGATTTGCAGTATTTAACCTAAAGAGGAAATATGTGTTTGAATATTTGCTAGATACAAGCCAGCTATTGGGTTATTTGTTATATGGGAAAATACATTTGCTAAATTTGACTAATACATCACACTAGTTAGTAATGGCAGTAAGTGCAGATATTGGCAGTATTTGACTATTGCTATGAGTTATTGGCTTGTTTTCAGTTTTTTGTTTTTTCTTCTTTTTTTTACATGTGTTAACAATTGTGCATTGTGATCAATGGGCCTTATGACATATGTCTATGAATCAAAATAATTAAAACAGCGCACCCTAGTGCCTCACACATAGGTGACCAGGAACCATTTAAAACAATGGCTAACCTGTGTACATGCATCAAAGTGAGTTAAAACACATTGGCGTATAAAGGCCCTAAAAGTTTTTTGTAATGATGTCATTATAGTGCAGCATCACTTAGAGTGGTAGAGCAGGGTGCAGTGGTAACATTTAATTCCACTCTATTCTATGTATATGTGAAGGCAAGGAACACAGTGACAAGATGAGAGAACAAAGTGAGCAGAGGAATAAGCTCTTTATGGTGCTGTTGCTGACTGATTGTCCAATCAGCAGACTGGGGTGTATTTTAAGTCAATGTTGTTAAAGTCATACTTACCTGCTCTGTGCAATGGTTTTGCACAGAGCAGCCCCAATCCTCCTCTTCTCGGGTCCCTCACTGGTGCTCCTGGCCCCTCCCTTCTGCTGAGTGTGCCTATAGCAATCCACTTACTAGGGGGGCACTCATGCGTGCTCGCTCTTGAGCCGCCTCTGTGTGTCTATAAGATACACAGATCAAATTTACATATTTGCCAGCACACCACGGATCTTTATCATGACGATACGTGGTGTGCTGGAAAATATGTTCATTTGATCTGTGATGTTTCCAGTTCCAGCTGGTTGTTGCTACAGCACCCGCTACTCCTAAAGCCTTATCCAGGAAAGTGTGCGATGGGAATATCAATACTACTATAAGACACACAGAGTGCAGCTCGGCGCCGCCCCCTGCTCCCTCCTTCCTGGCTTTGATTGACAGCTCCCGCTGCTGTGTCTCAGCCAGGGAGAGAGTTGGGAGAGCCGATGCTCTCATGCACAACGCTGAATCGAGATGGGGCTCGGGAATTAGGGGGGCTGAGGGGGGAGCTGCACATAATGCATGAAGGTAAAAAACCTTCACCCTTTATAACTACTTTAACTAAAATATTCAGCAACTGCAGTGGTGGTTAAAAATCTGGCTGTGCTGTATGTAGAGTTCGCAAGACTCATGATAAGAGAAAGCCAGCATACCAATTGGAGATCTATATGGAAACTTTTCAAACTTTCCATCTGAATTTACAATTAACATACTGCTCTAATGGCACAGTTACAGTATATTTCATTTTCATTATGGTGAATGCTACCTAGAATATAAAGGAAATGGGTTGTCAGGTTTAAAGCAGAACTCCGGGCAAAAACTTTTTTCCATGTTCTTGTTACTGATCTCCTACCTTCACCAACTATGCCATCCATGTTCTATGTTCTTCTGAGCTCTGTAGTTCCTCTGTTGTAGCCTGCTGATCTTTCTGAAAAACCATTAATCCCCTGTGATTTCCTGTTTGTAAGACTGCTGGCTGCTATTCCTCCTGTACTCCCAGCCAGCGGTCTTGTCACTGCCCACCAGTAGTTCTGTCTAAAGCAAGCAGGGATGTACTTCTGTCCCGGCTTGCTGTAGTGGGCGGAGGGGTCTCACAGCCCCCCCCGGTCTGTACCGCCCATAGAGGTGGAGTCCTAATTCTACATAGAGTTCGCCCAGCCGCCACTGTCAGAAACTGCACCGCCCACTCACTGTCTGTCTCTTCTCCCGCACCAGTGCACAGACCGTCATGTCCTTTCCCCTTTGCCAACTGTCACTGCCGCCCGACACCTTCCTCCAGCTTCCCCTCCACCTCACCCTTCCACCTGTGGTTCTGGATGTCCCCCCTCCTTTCTTATGCTGCCCCCTTCCCCTAGCCCTGTGAGCCGGCTCCTCTCTGTTAATGCTAGCTCGGGCACTGCAGAGGAGTCACAGGGGATTGAACTGTAAAAAATTGATCCCCGTCCGATTCCTCTCACTGATCTGACCCTCATACTGCTACCCCCCACCAGTGGCCCACGCCAGCTCTCTGCAGCGCTGCTCGTTGGCTTCCCTCCGGCCAGCTTAAGCTACTGCAGAGGTGCTTAGTGGCGGGGAATCCAAAGCTGCCTCTTCATTCCACGGCGCTCCCGCACCTTCTGGAGATTGATGCAGCTGCTGGTGATAGAGATGGAGGGTGTCACCATGCCCCAGTGCCCATCAGTGCAGCTTCCATCAGTGCAGCTCTTACAGTGTCCATCAGTGCAGCTTCCATCAGTGCAGTTCTGTCAGTGCCCATCAGTGCAATTTCCATCAGTGCATCTCCGTCAGTGCCCATCAGTGCAGCTTCCATTAGTGCATCTCCGTCAGTGCCCATCAGTGCAGCTTCCATCAGTGCAGCTCCGTCAGTGCAGCTTCCATCAGTGCAGCTCAGTCAGTGCAGCTTCCATCAGTGCAGCTTCCATCAGTGGCCATCAGTGCAGCTACATCAATACCCATCAGTGCAACCCGGTCAGTGCCCATCAGTGCAGCTCAGTCAGTGCAGCTCCATCAGTGCAGCTCCGTTAGTGCCCATCAGTGCAGCTTCCATCAGTGCAGCTCCATTTGTGCAGCTCCATCAGTGCCCATCGGTGCAGCTTCCATCAGTGTCCATGAGTGCAGCCTCACAATTGCAGCCCCATCAATGGAGGCTCACCATTGCAGCCTCACAATTGCTGACTTATCAGTGCAGCTTCAAAAAGTGCAGCCTCACCAGTGGAGGCTAAGCATTGCAACCTCATCAGTACAGCCTCACCAGTGGAAGCTCATTAGTGCAGCCTCATCAGTGAAGAATCACCAATATAGCCTCATAAGTTCAGCCTCACTAGTGCAGCCTCATCAGCAGAGGCTCACCAGTGCAGCCTCATTAGTGGAGGCTCACCAGTGCATCCTCATTAGTAGAGGCTCACCAGTGCAGCCTCATTAGTGGAGGCTCACCAGTGCAGCCTCATTAGTGGAGGCTCACCAGTGCAGCCTCATTAGTGGAGACTCACCAGTGCAGCCTCATCAGTGGAGGCTCACCAGTGCAACCTCATTAGCGGAGGCTCACCAGTGCAGCCTCATGCTTTAGGCCCCTTTCACACTGTCGGACCGTTCAGGTCCGCCTGTCAGTTTTGTCGGCGGACCTGAACGGGCACTCCATGCTAGTCTATGGAGAGACGGATGTTAGCGGTGACATGTCCACTGACATCCGACCCAGTCCGATCCGCGAAATACAGACAGATGGCCCTACGTTCGCATCCGTCCCTGGCGGACCGGATGCGGTGAAATCTGATGAAAACGAACATGCTGTCCATTTTTGTCTGATCTCTCTATAGTAACCAGCGGCACTCGACAAGCCCTTCCCCGCTCAGTGAGAGGAGAGGGACTTGTCATCCGCCGGCTCAGCAGAGATCAACGGAGAGATCTCCCGCTGAGCTGGCGGACAGAGGCGGACTCTGTGGCAGCAGATCCGCCTCGTGAGAATGAAGCCTTAGAAGACTATCTATCTGTCTGTGTGCTCAGCAGTGTGGCTGCAGAATGAGGGGGTGTGATTTATGTTGAAGTGGGTGAGTTCACATCAACATGTACAGGCCTAGTGTACCCTCCCACATTCATTGCAATCCCAAGGATTCATGGGAAATGTAGTTTGATTATAGTTTAGAGAGAGAGAAGAGGGTATGATGTAATCACTGTTCTAACAGCTCCTCCTTGGCAGAATACATGATGCATTTTTTGAATCACAGAGCTGACTTCCTGAAAACTAATTTAGACTTTTCTCTTCAATGGTAAGGAATTTCACAAATGTAATAACCGTTTAGTGTTTAGGGGGGTGTACTAATGGTGGATATTTTGCCGATGCCCGGAGTTCTGCTTTAAGTTATTAAACTGGCAATATCAATACAATGCGAGCATCTAAAGGAGTCCGTAATTATTAAACATCTTCATGAGTGCCTCGTTTCATCCAAAATTTGCATTCATCTGTACAGCTCTGATGGTGAGAGGGAATGGTGACGAGAAGGAATATACTGATAGGAGGAGAGGGCAGAGTGAACAAAGAGATGACCTTATCAGTCTGTGCTTGCTCTTTAACTATTCAGTCAGCTGGAGAGGGAAGAAGAGAGAACTCCATTGCATTTGTATAGTCTATAATTGTAACAGAGAAAGTACAAACAGCTATCTGGCTGTTGCTGTGTGGCAGGGCTGGGTAAATCTCAGAGCTGGATGGACACTGATACAAATACTTTAGTAGGTAAAACAGATCCCTTAAATTTCTTTCATTTGTGTATGTAGCTCTGTGCCTGAAGTTCAGCTTTAACTCGACAATTAAAGTGCAGTTTGGAAGACATGTTCTTTGGGTGTGCAACAAGTAAGTAATTAGTTTACCAGTTGCAGCAATGGGGGTTATTTACTAAAACTGCATTGTGCAAAATCTGGTGCAGCTCTGCATAGGAACCAATCAACTTCCAGCTTTTATTGTCAACGCTTAATTGAACAAGCTAAAGTTAGAAGCTGATTGGCTACCACGCACAGCTGCACCAGATTCTGAGTGCACCCGTTTAAGTAAATCTTAATCACTGTTACAGGTTTGGTACTATCACTGAAAATATAAAGTTTCTGTAGTCAGCACTTAGACTAGAAATTGCTTGATTTTATCTTTCTATCGTCCATGGACACCCGTGTATTCAGCTGTATATGTTTACACTACCACACTAGTTCTCACAGCTGGTGTTTTCTTTTTCTCATTGTCTGCAGCTCTCTTTTTTTCCCCTACACCATAGACCAGCTCTTATTTTTATTGCTTTTAGGTTTGAATCTTTAACACTGCAGCTCTTCAATAATTGGTACCAAGCCTCAAAATCAATGTGTGCAAGGCAGTCCAAATGAATTCCAGATTTTTAAGACATCATTCTTATCTTTGGAGCCACTAACCACCCATAGCTTTTCACCCAGAAAGTGTCAAGTCACTACTCTTACCAGTGGTGGCCTGTCTATTAGGGGCGTAAGGGCGTCCCCCCAGTGCATGCGTCTGGCCCCTAATCTACATGCAGGGCACCGGATGCATGGATTTTAATGTTTTGGTTTTTTTTGAAGCATGTGATTAGAGCCTGAGGCTCTAATTGGTTTTAAAAAAAGGGTTGGCTCCGCCCCCGAGCCCACCCAGTTGTGTGACAATAGGGAATTAATATTCGCTTTTGTCTTCCTGATTCTCCTCCCGGCAAATCAGGAAGTGGGTCTTAAGACCCGATTTGCCGAAAGGAGAAGCGATCATATTGGCCACTGAGGGAAGGAGGAGGGCCGCCGAGGAGGAAGCTCTCTTAAAGCCAGAGACGCAGAGTGAAGCCGCCGAGGAGGAAGCCGCCGCCGAGGAGGAGGAGACGTAGGAAGGAGCTGAAGCTGCCCGCGACCTAGATGGGGTAAGTGCGGGGCTAGTGGGGGGACGACGAGCGAGCGACGGGGGAAGGTTTGACTGAGAGACCGACCGGGTGGGGGGGCATTAAACAAGTTACTTGCCACCAAACCCCCCCTCCTCCCCCCAAAATATACAGCACCAGCCGCCTTGTTAGTGCTTCTTCCATATTTCTCGATTAGAGTAGCTCTGTCCATTCCGTGCTTTGTAGTCCTAGCATCTAGGCCTACTACTGAACGAGTTTCTAAGTAGAAGGCCAGTGGTTCATGAGTCTGTGTGATCGATTACCCGAGTGTTGTGGCTTCTCCATCCGTGGTCTTCGTCAGCGGTTCTCGCTCGCTGTCGCAGGTAGGATTCAAACCTTTTTTTGTACCATACGCCAGGGCTCAAAATTTCAAGTCTAGCCAAGCCTCAAGGGTTACTCGCCACCAGTTGCCCTACCCAACCCCTACCCTGCTCCACCCCTAATTCCACCCCTAAACACGCCCTCATAAATTATCTCATGAAATGACACTTAAATGTTATATGCATAATTAAGTTAAATAAAAATAAATAATTAACAACATCAGTACAGCCTCACCTGTGCCCAACAATGATGCCTACCTGTATCCATCAATGCCGCTTCAACTGTGCCCAACAATGCAGCCTACCTGTATCCATCAATGCCACTTCACCTGTGCCCAACAATTCAGCCTGCCTGTGTCTATCATGCAGCCTGCCTGTGTCTATCATGCAGCCTGCCCGTGTCCATCATGCAGCCTGCCCGTGTCCATCATGCAGCCTGCCCGTGTCCATCATGCAGCCTGCCCGTGTCCATCATGCAGCCTGCCCGTGTCCATCATGCAGCCTGCCCGTGTCCATCAATGCAGCTTGCCCGTGTCCATCATGCATCCTGCCCGTGTCCATCAATGCAGCCTGCCCATGTCCATCAATGCAGCCTGCCCGTGTCCATCAATGCAGCCTACCTGTGTTCATCATGCAGCCTACCTGTGTTCATCATGCAGCCTGCCTGTGTTCATCATGCAGCCTGCCTGTGTACATCATGCAGCCTGCCTGTGTACATCATGCAGCCTACCTGTGCCCATCATGCAGCCTGCCCATGTCCATCATGCAACCTACCAGTGCAGGGGAAGAGAGAGGAGAGCAGGCAGCTTGATTATCAGAGAGCGGGGACATCGCTTTAACAGCTTACATTTCAATTGCCATGTGTTCCCGCAGCTCGCCGTCACATACAGCCCCGCCTCCTGGCCCGGTGACTTTGATACACGTCACACATCCCGGGATTGGACAGGTGATCTGTCTATCAATGTACCGGGGCCAGGCTGTACATGACAGCACACAGCAATTGAAATGTAAGCTGTTACCGCTATGTCCCGCTCTCTAATAATCCGGCTGCCTGCTCTCCTCTCTCTTCCCCTCCACGATCACTGGGAGAATGGTTCCCATTCAACCCTGCATGCCAGCGGTGCTCGCCCCCCCCCCCCATTCCCAGGCAGCCCCACACTTGCCAGACCTCATTTTCCAATCGCAAAATGCGAGTAGGCGAGTGGAAAATTTGACGGCTGCCATAAGCGATGTTGCAAATTCATTGTGTTTCCTATCCTGCAAAATCAAATTCATTCGCAGGTTCGCAAGCCTCCAAATTGTTGTCAGTCATGTCCCGGCATCACTCGGCACAAGCTTTGTAGATTCATAGGTTCCCTCAGCGTACATATGACTCGTTCCTAGTTTTGTAAGCCTCCGAGCTGTTGTTGGTCGTTGTCCGACATCACTCGGCACAGGCCCTGCTGTTTCGTAGGTTTCCATTACTTTGTCGTTCAACCGTCATACAAACATACGACTCATTCGTAGTTTCGTAAGCCTCCGAGACATTGTCGGTCGTTGTCCGACATCTTTTGGCACAGGCATCATACAATACATAACTTGCCATTTCCACAGCATGGTTCTTTACTTTACAGTTACACACAGGTAACCCGAAGGGCAGTAGCACCGTCACACCGCAGTTAGCCAGTTCATAGGCCTCGCAGAAGTCGGCAGGTCAATATTGCATATTCCATCTTCGGCAACACAGCAATTCGAATCCTCGGCACTATCCGACACATTCCATCTTCTACATACACTACAAGCTTCTGCAGCTGAGCCTCCCCCTTGAGGCACCTGCCACAAGCACGCAGACGCTACTCATACCACTCATTCGCATTGACTGAAGTTGCAGGTAGCATAGTTAACGTTTTTACAGATCTGTGCTTTCCCCAGCGACTGGACAGGCCGCCCCAACTTGTCCACCTGGGGATGCTGTGTGGGGGCAGGCATGCCCTGGCCGGCACTGGAGGTGGAGGGGAAGGTCAGGGAGCATCTGGAATCCTCGTTGGAACACCAGTTCGTCGTGTGAGTGGAGGACTGGCAAACGGGGCAGAACGGGGAACGTAAGCCCGCAAAGTGGCGGCAGAAGAGCTTGGTATCCATGACGCTCCAATTAGTGCTGGCCTGAAACTGGGCTCCTGCTGCACAGCTGCGTCATCTGCCACAGAACACATCCCAAAATCGCATGCACCCACAGACATCCCAACGCTTCATGACTAAGCCGTGTGGACATAAAGTGGTTGGGGTTCTACCTCTCCTCTCACCCTTCTCCCTCTCTCGCACGCTTCCTGGTGCACGGATTCACTTTTGGCTTCCACACTGGGCTCATCACCCTACCATATACCATCCACGAGTACAGGAATCTTCTCTCAGCCTCAACAAAGGCAGGTCCTAGTCCTTGGCCATCATGTCCTTCCTACGCGGGCTGATGCAGATATCCTTCCAGTACAAATTCAACGTGCACTGTATCTACATTCCTGGAAAAAATATATTTTTCCTGCAGAAACCCGGAGCTGACCCTCCTACTTCTCCTATCCCACCTTGGTCCTAGCTGACGATGAGCTGAAGGATCACCTTCACAACGCAACCCTTCCAAAAAACCGATCACTGTCTCGCAACACACTGAAGGCCTATCACACCACCTGGAACATCTACTGCAGGTTACTAGTCTTGTGCCCGAGTCGGAGACAGGCGACGTCAAGCACGTCCTGGCCTTCGTGTCATATTTACATGCAGCTGATTTTATCCCACAATACCGTCAGGCTATATTTGGCTGGCATCCAACATTTCCTGTCCTTTTAGGACACTGAAAAGTCTTCCTTATTCACGGCCCATGCAGTCAAAGCCATCCTACGTGGCATCCAGAAACATCGGCCGGTAGCCACTAGCAAATGCTTACCCATCTCAGGTGCCACATTCCGGGACATGTTGGCTATCCTGTCGTGGTCCCCCTTTGAGTTACCGCCCAGCTTGGTCATCCAAGCTGCTATCTACCTGGCCTTCTATGGTTTTCTGTGGCCAGGCGAGTTTTCCTACAGTGGACCCAGGTTCT